>NC_056730.1:795104496-795224496 GCF_019279795.1 Protopterus annectens
ACACGGCTTAAAAACCAAAAATTCCGGTTTGCACACTAGCTCTCGGCTAACATGCGCACACATGCTTACTCGGGCTTACTGGCGGGAGCAGACACACTGTGGGCAGGTGTGCAGGTCACATCGGTGGTATCCATGGCGTACGCCGTCAGTCTCCTGACATTCCCAAGGATAGCACATGACACACCTCTTCCACTGAGTACTGACCGCACACATGTGAGACTGCTCCAGTGAGGTTACGGTGTTTTGTACATGCACACTCATGTTGTCACCTATCTTCTACTCTAATAGTCCCCTTAACCTACACTACACTGTAGAGACTTGGCCCATATGGCATGATATGTTGTGATTCTCTATCCTCAACCTCACTTGCCTCACATTGCCTACAAATGCTTCATTACATCTCTGACAGAGTGCTTCCATACAAACGTACCAGTACGCAGTAGCCATGTTGTCTCCAGCTTGCCATTCATCTGCATGGTGTACTAACATCTCACTAAACCTACATTTTGTATGTATATTATCCATATGTCTTGTTTTGAAGTGCAGCGCGTTCTCCTGGTGCTGTGCTACGCTTCCACACCAGGGATCGGGGGAGGACAACTACTGGTTCATTGATATCCAATGGACAAAGTCACCACTGGCCTTGGACATGGACATTGGCATGCTTCTTCGACTGTATTCATACTGTATTTGCAGCTGTCATTGCTCCGTTTAGCAACGTGCAAAATGTTAGTCGCATAACATCTGGGTACATTTCTGCACATAACTCTGCTCTTGCACGGACAGCTTACTGTTTCATGTATCGCGTAATTACATAGGGTTACCACCTGTCCCACTTTGCAAGGGACAGTCCCTCTTTGGGCAGTTGTGTCCTGCAAAAAAAGTGAAAAAATGGCAAATGTCCTGAGATTTTAGGACAAAATTATTTTCTATATTTTATGTAATAGTTGCATAAAACAGTTATTCTGTATCTGAAACACCTAAATGTTATAAGAAACAGAATAAGGAACTAAAATGCTACATGAATAAACTTTTATTTAGGCAAAAAACTGAAGTTCTGTCCTTTGTACTGGCTGTGGGTATGTTTTGCCCTGCAAAATCTGATGTTTGTAGCACAAATGTCCCACTTTGGGCATTTGGAAAGGTGGCAACCCTATAATTACATCATTTGCATAGCTTACATATACAGATGGGGTATGTTGCAAATCCCAACATTGTCCATGCAATGTTCGTGTTACGGGCAGTCTTGCACGCCCCTGCGGGTGTTTGCTGAATAGCCTGACAGTCATCTTTCCTTGCTGTACTCTCACTCAATCCATACATGCTGGAGGCTTCGTGTATCATGGCCTAGGCTTTGCTGTGTGATATGTCTATTTGTGGTGTATGAATGGCTGTGGGTATGTCCCACTGTCATCATTGGTAAAGGTGACACCCTATAGGTACTTCCTGTAAACTGCTGTGTCATTTGACATGTCAGCACATACCTGCGGATGAACTTCCTACTGCAGCGCTTTTCATACCTTCTGAGTTATCTTGCGGTCGGTAATGCTGTTTCCACAGATATGTATCTGTTTCTGATCATACCTATCAACCTCCTAGTGCAAAACATCTGTACAAAGCCTAACATGATGGGGGGACAGATAGGGGCAGATTCTACATATTGCTCTTACAAATGTAGATAGTTGACAATATTATAGGTTTTGCATTAGTATGACCTTTCTGAGGGATTTGGGGTCTTAAACACATATGGTTATCATTATTTAATGACGTCAGTTCTCGGGTATTTGGCAGACAGGTACAGATTGTGAGAGGAACACACCACACATATGAGGCATACATCTGCACATTCGTACAGTTGTGAGGTATGTTTCTGATACTGGACATCAATTTCCTTATGCCAATACACACAATACATGGCGCCATCACAGGCCAGTTACCATTACATTCCTATTGCAGGACACAACCACCCACTGGGTTATATTCCTCACACAGGCCAACAGGTGCTTATCCACACTAATTATTCCATCATGTACCTTATGTGTACGCTGGTATTTGCGCATTCTGTCAGTGGCAGAGCTCACGTACAAGTATGGGGGACTGGACACTGTAAAGGTGACACTACATGACACCCTGAGGGACACATGTCTTTTGAGTCTATTAACCTTCCACATTGACTTTCACAGGCCATACATTGTAATTCACATTTGCGGACTAACCTGCTTATGACTTATACATGTTTTGTCATTTGTCCTGACGTCTTTCTTCTCACCTGTCCACCTAGTATCACTAGTTCTGTACATTTCATTAGGACGGGTTACCTTCATACCTTTCACCTGTACACATTATGGGTATATGCCCTGGGGTTTGACCTATGATTCTGTTACATTTGTCATGATAATGTGCCTTTCTGGTAGATTGCTGGCAAGCCATGACGGACTGTGCAGTTATGTAATCATGACTGACATTTCTATTTCATGATTACTAACTCTCATAACATTCGTATTCCTGACTACGCAATTATTCTATCAACGGTCTGACTTTGTCTGAGGTATATTTAATATAGTCCCTATTTGTCTGTCGTGTACTATGCCTTAGTCCAGCTGTTTTATTCTGACATTCTGGCAGGTATGGTTACCATCTTGGTCGTACGCATGTCCATCCATGATAATCACCTACATGACACTGATATAGGTCCCTATGTCTTCCCCCAATGGTTTACACAATATCCAGTGGATGGGTTGCACCTTTTTGGTGAATATAGGCATGTGCTATACCCACATAGGTATACTGATCACTCCCATGGGGCGTACCTAATAGATCTGTGCCAACCAACACCTTGGCCCAATTCTGCATACCCATGATTCCCATACCTGACACACCTCCACAGTACCCATTAGACATGTTTAATGTGAGTGATAATAAAGTGTGAGGACACTTCCGAGCACTCCCCACTCTGCGAATATCAGCTCGTACATCATACATTAAATCGACCCATGTGTTATTACCCTTGCACCTGCTACTGTTGCATGTACAGCTATATCGTAGTTGCAGCTGTGACGTCTTTCGCATCAATGACAGTTCGCACTTCGTACAGGATCAATTTTTGGGGTCCTGCAAAGGACACCTATATTCATGTTTAACGTGTAGAACTTGCAGGCCCTGTCACACTGGTACTTTCCAGGCAATGGTTTGGAAACCATCAGTGTATTCTCCTTTCATGCATGTCTGTCTGTCTATCCATATTAGCTATACTGTGACCTATTTATGTACATGTGTTATATGTACAGGGACATATGTTTGTTGTGTATATATCTATTCATGTATCGTGTGTGTAAAGATATATATATGTACATATATACATATGTCTGTACATTCCTCATCTCGTAATTTGCTTTGGATTATGTCTGTGGATATATGTGTATATATATCTCCATATCATACCTTTCAACTGTACAGATTTCCGCTGCATATACAGCAGTTTGCCTCTTATCTTTGGTCCATTTTTCATAACCTTGTGTCTATCTGGCAAGTTAGTGGCATATCATTAAAGACTGACGTTGATAAATAATGACAAACATTTCAGGTTACAACTTCATACCCTTCAGAGAATCCATGTTAGTGACACACCTGTTATTCTATCCACTTTCCATGTTTGTTAGGGCAATATCTGGGGATTGTCCCTATTTGTACCAGTTGTTGTCATGGCTTTGTCCGGTTTCGTACTTTACAGGGTTAACAGGTATGAGCCATGTACATAGAATGTGGGGAAAACACCATTCATTTTCTATTCTGTGAGCGGATTACACACGCGCAGGCGCACTTGCATATCCTTATTGTGGGTTGCATATGTTTCACAGATAATTGTGCTTCCGTGAACTTTCATAATTCTGACCATAACAGTTACATATCTGTATTCCAGTTTACGGACTACTACGAAACACACGTTCATCTTTACATATTTAAATGTGTGTACAGCACGAATGCTTTCATTACACTTTTAAGTTATATGTGCAGTGGTCGTAGGTCAACTGGGACTGCATTCACGTTGGCCGGACACCGGAACCACTATTCTATTGGTGTTCTCCCTCATTGATATGCATATCCATAGTACTTAGCTACATCAACATATGCCTCACCGCTTCACCTACAACACAGGCATCCATTCTCCTGCTGGGAAAAGGTGGTACTACATATTACACATTCCCTACTGCCTACTGCTGTGGATTCCGGCTGCATTGTTAATCACTCCAAGGATAGGCAGAACACCAAGGCATATAGTCCAGCCACATACAGGTCTTTGATTGTCAGGGTATTCATGTAGTGATCTGGGTTTAGGCTTGTCCACCTGGTGAATGGAACTTCCCTGGCCGAGGTCAAATGTCAGACGAAGCATATGGACAGGGATTATCTCCCAATTTTGAAGTTTTACCTGTGTTTCTAGACACAGGTGTTTGGGCAACTGTCAGCAGCTTATTCTGTTGGCATTACATATTATGTGTGGGGTTGTTACAGTCCATACTCCACGGTGAGGGGTGTTCCCATTCACATTTGACTATTACCTGTATACAGTCATACGGGGATTATTATTTTTGGACATGAAGTGACTACAGGTATGCAGTTGTACATTACACAAGTGTGAAGGGCTGTTCCTGTCAATATGTACGGACCATACCTCTCAACCTCTTAGAGCACCGAACATGTGCAAAACCTACATGATGGGGGGACAATTAGGGACACATTTTAACGATTGCTCATACAAGCTTAGAACGCTGATAGAATGCTAGGTTTTGCATTCACATGACTTTTCTGCAGGTTGTGGAGTCTTATACTCAGGATATTTCTCATTATTTAGTGACGTCAATCCTCAGCTATTTACCACACTGGTGCAGATTGTCGGAGGCACACACCAACACTATGGGGTGAACCTGTGGTCATTCTTAGGGTTGCCACCTTTTCGACTGCCCAAAGTGGGACATGTTCTGTAGAGATGTCAGATTTTCCAGGACAAAACATACCTACAGCCATGCATAGTACAGAACTTTAACCTTTTTTGTACATATGATAGCTTATTCTGTTAACATTTGAAATGCTTATGCTACTTCACATAACATATTGAGGATTCATATATAAAATAACTGTTTTATGTGACATTTAAAGTAAATTAGGAAATAATATTGTCCTAAACTCTCTGGACATTTGCTATGTCTTGATTTTTTTCACAGGACACAACTGTCTACAGAGGGACTGTTACTCGCCAAGTAGGACAGATGGTGACCCTAGTCATTCTGTGAATATCCGGACAGTTGAGTTGTATGGCACGGACCTCTGTAATACGGTGTTGTGTTCTGGCACAGCAGTAGCTCAGCATTAAAGACTGCAGTCGGAATGTGCTGACAGACAGTCGGGTTTCAGACTTCATACTCCAGACATTAATGCCAATGTGAAAACTGTTCTATCAAATTCTATGTTTCTAAGAGCTATCTTTGCAGATTGTCCCTGATTTTGGACCTTTGTCTCACTTATATTCACAACTCTGTCCAGATATCTTGCTCACACAGGTTGACAGGTATGGTCAGTCACGACTGCACACAGTCAGTGTCCCTCACACTTGATCAGGGTTGACCTGTTTACGTCAGTGTCTTCCTCGCCCTCATGCCATTTTCCACTTTGCAAATGTGTGCATTATATTCTCCCTCCTATTTGTGTCTGGACACGTGCGTCACGGGAAGGTATTTTATCCTGGTTGGTAGGTAATGCATGCCCACTTAGGGCTGGACAGTGTCATGGACCTCCACTGCACGTTCTGACTTGTGTCCAGATATCTACTGGATTGGACATCATGTCGTCATACCCATTCTACTATTTACACAAGTTGGTCATCCCATGAGAGATATCCCAAAAATTGGACAAGACCAAAACAAGTTAGATACCAAAGATTTTTGTGGCTTCACGAAAATGTGCAGGGGGTTTTACCTGCAGGGGATACATGGCTTGCAATCCTGACACTGCCTAGGGTGACAATACCTACTACATATGCATAAGGGTCACTGTGTGTAGCTGTTTCTGCAACAAACCAGTGGACCAAGTACGGCTGGATTTGGTGGACGTTCTGGTATGGTGGCAGGTTGTGTGTTGTGGAGGGTATGCTTGGTAGGCTATTATGCATCCAGGTGTGTTGCATTTGTTATGGCCAGTTCCATCAGGACCCATCTGTGGGTATGTGACGGTGCCATATCTATACATTTGTCTCACATATTTCCATATTCATATGTTTGTGGGATTGTGTTCTACACTATGGCCTGTCTGCTTGTCTTGCAGCTGTTTCTACATGAGGTTGTGTTTTTTTCCACTTCACCCACTGCCCCCTCATACACCTCCGGTTCACCTTTTCTGCATACGACACAAGTATCGCCTTTGAGGAATTTACCATTAAACACCCACCCCTCACACGCAAATTCCTCACACCCCATAGAGTACTACTTTGGTTGTTGGCCCATGACACGGCCAGAGTTACACATTGAATACCCTACATGTGTCGGGTACCTTTATGGTTGTGTGGACTACCCTGCCATGTTTGCTTTCCAGATGCTATACCTCACGCACATAGGTACATGCCCTTACTTCACTTTCATTACTTGGTTGGTGTATCCGGATACTACCCGTTCGGCTGTGTTACATACACGTTTGGATTATACAGCTGACTTCTGGATTTTGCCAGCCTGTTCTACTCATTGGTAGGATGGCACCTTTAACTATGTCCATGCTACTCCTTACACATGTCCGACTGTTGTGGACAATGCCTCCCCACAGTCGACGGTTGTGTTTCCACATTTTCAATTGGCCACAGTGTGACATAGGGTTACCACCTGTCCCACTTTGCGAGGGACAGTCCATCTTTGGGCAGTTGTGTCCTGACATGTAATTGTAAACATGGCAAATGTCCTGAGATTTTAGGACAAACTTATTTCTTATATTTTATGTGATAGTTGCATTAAACAGTTAATTCTGTATCTGAAACACCTGACTGTTATGAGAAACAGAATAAGCAACTAAAATGCTACAGGAATACGATTTTCTGTAGGCAAAACAGTTATGTTTTGTCTTTTGTACTGACCGTGGGTATGTGTCGACCTGTACAATCTGATGTCTGTACCAAACATGTCCCACTTTGGCCATTTGTAAAGGTGGCAACCCTACTGTGACAGTTGCAGTGAACACAGCATATTTTACAGGCCGACGGATACCCATGGTCAGTTCGGCAGATAGAACTTACAATTCTTGCCTATATCTAAGCTTATTCTTGTAGCATTTCAGTATCTTATTCTGTTTGTTATGACATTTATGTAATATACGTCCAGTGAAATACGTTTAATGCAACTATTGCATGATGTCTATGGAAGAATTATGTCTATATTCTCTGGACATTTGCCAGTTTTACGTGTTTGTGTCAGGACACATCTGCCCACAGAGGGACTGTCGCTCGCAAAGTGGGACAGGTGGTAATCTTGGTTGACAGTACGGATCATACTGTTCCTTTTGGCCTACATGTGTCCGTATTGTTATGGCTGTTTATATGCTCCTTCTGTTTCGTTTACATGTGTATGCTATTTCCTATCACATTTGTTATGTGAAATACGGACATACATTTTGTATGTGACTATTACATGGCTTGTGGAATGAAGGCAAGGAAACCAAAGAACAATGCAGAAGCCCTCACAGTCCTAAACGCAATTTATTAAAACAAAAAATCACAGGCACATACACACATGGCGGCTTTTTCCAGAGGATACAAAGGCAACCAACCACAATCAGTTAACTACTAAAGTTAATTGTCAATCACACAATTACTAACTATTAATTAAACAAGATGCCTGCATTAAACTGAGTCAGACATATGGTCACTACATATATCTACATTTCTCCATGTGTATTTTGTTATGGACACATCTGCACAGCTATGTTCCCTCCCTCACATTATGGGTCGGCTGGTGACCCTCTCCGTTGGACTGGACGTACCTACTGGTGGCGCGCTAACATATGATACGTTTCACTTCCACATGGTATAGCTATCAACACTACGTTGGACTACAGGCACACAGTTTTCATGTCATTTGTTCATGGGTAGGGACCCGTTATTCCCTACCATGCATTTGTGTTTGATTCTTCATTTTCTGTTCGCAGGGACTCTGCTTTGCATACGTTTCAGTCTCCACGGACACTGATAGGTACGATTACTATTGCTGGCAGAATATAATATTCAGCAGTTTAGGTTGCTTTTCGACAGCCGACATTGACACGCCTCCCCACGCAACTTCGTTACACCCCTTGCACTCAAGCACATTTCCTATGCACATGGCTGTGGCGGCTGCGCGCCTTCATTAATATGCATATGGTGTGACTACTCCATATATACGCCGCATGGCCAGTGCAAGCCTTACGCCAGACTTGTGCCAAGCTTCATGAATCCCAGGGTTTGTGATTTATTGAGACAAGGTTGCTTTCTGCATTTAAGTAAACAGAAGTCTAGTAAATAATTATTACATATATTGGAATACGATGACAAGCAAATCAATGTTGGTGATTCATTAAAATGTCTTTATTTCAAGGAATTTCAGCTTGATGATCACATTGGATGACTTATTCAGTGGAGTGGCTTGTAAGTATAGTCTATGGCATCTTTGTGATAAGTAGGTAGTGGTCTGTACATATAAGAATCTAATATAATAATACAAAATTAAAAATCTGTACTTTAAGTAGCCTGTAAGTATAATTGTATGGTCTTTGTGTTAACTGACTGA
The DNA here is from genome assembly GCF_019279795.1 of Protopterus annectens. Lineage (NCBI taxonomy): Eukaryota > Metazoa > Chordata > Ceratodontiformes > Protopteridae > Protopterus > Protopterus annectens. The sequence goes on from NC_056730.1 coordinate 795,113,295, forward strand.
GTTATATGGCTCTAGATGATTGTCACTGTAGATGTGACACCCCTGATCTCATGTGCAAAAATGGGAAAAAGAGGGTTATGGATGGATGGATGGAGGGGTTATATATATATATATATATATATATATATATATATATATATATATATATATATATATATATATATATATATATATATATATATATATATATATATATATACACACACACACACACACACACACACACACACACACACACACACACACACACACACACACACACATCTTATATATCCATACACACGCACATTTATATACATATAAGAGCAGTTTCCTTAGACTAACATCTGTTGTTGACCTGTGAATTGGGTTAGTTTTGTACTGATTGACAGTATGTAAAATATGGATAAAAGGAGTTAGTGTGTGAATGTATGATAGTGAGGTTTAGTGCGTTTTACCATTTCTCCACTGTTGTGCAGCCTCAGACTTGACATACAAGTTGCAGGGGGTATCCTTGGCAGATACCAAACATAAGGATTGAAGAGGTACTTGCCATCATGTAAAAGAAATACAATTTTTTTTATTTATTTCATTGCACATTTCAGTGAATGTGCATTTGTAGGTTTTGTTGACTATGTGAGTATTGGTGATGTACTAGTTCATGTGTTGATAATATAGTCTTTTGGGAAAAAATAATATATACAGTAAACTCTCTCTTATCTAGTCTTGCTGGGTCCAGACATTAGGCTGAATAAATGAATGGCTGGTTATTCAGAAAAAGCATACAAAACAGCATCTATAGGTTATAGGTTATAGGTTAGCTAGAATAACAGGATATGAAGTATAAAACTCAAATGTCTGTCATTATTCAGCTCAGAGGAGGTGGAAGTATTGTTCTTCTCTGTTGTCTGTTGTTAGGGCTACAGCAGAAATTTGATGGCAGGTTAAAGAGGAGGCTGGTTAAAGAGAGGTCAGATAAGAGGAAGTCTACTGTAAATATATATACATACATTTTATATATATATATATATATATATATATATATATATATATATATATATATATATATATATATATATATACATATATATATAGGCAATGTTCAAAATACCAAATTACTGCCATAGCAGCTACAAACAAATGCAATCTGAGGGTCATGGTGCTCAATGCAAAAAGTCTAAATCTCAAAATGCACTCACTCAAAGCACTCCTTAAAATGGAGAACATCGACATCTGTGCTGTAACAGAAACCTGGTTCAAGGCAGCAGAAAGCATCCCTGTACTACCAGGCTATAACTCATTCCACATGTTTTGGCCGCAGAACTTGGAATGAAGCCCCAAAGGTGGTGGTGTTTCCATATTCATAAAGGATATGCACACCTCCAGACTGGTAGCCCAACATAATGCATCAGAGATACTTCAGGTGCAGCTAACACTGGGTAAGACAGAGATTCAGGTTGTAGCCTGCTATAGGTCCCCAACCACATCCCAAGACTCACACACCATGTTCCTAGCAACCTGGAGAATATTAGGATCCAGCCTAACACTCTCATACTAGGCGACTTCAACTACCCCTCCATTAACTGGGAAAACTACTCATGTACCAATATACTTACCCAATGTTCCTGGAATTCATTAATTCCAATGCCCTGCACCAAGTTGTTCTTACCCTTACTAGAGGTAACAACATCCTTGACCTGGTCATTACTAACATGGGTGACCATTGCTCTACACCAGTAGTCAACTCCTCCCTGGTTAGATCTGACTACAAACTAATCACCTCGGAAATCCACATCCCTCCCACCCCCCCCACCCCCGCAAAGGTAACCACCAAGAAAAACTTCTCCAAAGCTAACTTTGGGCTCCTAAAAACAGAGGTAGCTAACTTCACAGCACCTATTCAAATGGAGAATAGTTGCATGACCACCGAATCATACACCAATGCACTGTACGAATATGTACACAAATGCATGGATCTCGCTATACCCAATAGAACCAAGATGCTCTCCTCCAAAAAAAGGAAGCCAATCTGGTGGTCCCCTGCCAGAAACAAACTGTAGAACAGAAGGAGGAAACTGATGTGGAATAAGGTGAAGTCCCAAGACTGAAAAAACACCCTTATCAGCCTCAACAAAAAGTTGAGATTCCTCATCAAATCCTCTGAAGCTATCTCTGAAAACAGAATTTCAGCAGATAGTAAAGACAACCACAAGGCCTTCTATAGTTATGTAAAGAATCTCCACCGCAATACTTAGATTTGCTCTGAGCTATTGCACAATGGTGCCTCCTATAGTGAGCCAACAGGTGTTGCCAGTATGCTGTCCGACAGATTCCATGCCAAGTTTACCCTTCTCCCCACCAAAGGACCAATCACAATACCAGTAGATTGCCAGACACCCAGTATTACTGCTACACAGGTTAAAACAGCACTGTCCAAGGCCAAGAATACAACTTCTACGGGCCATGACAATATCCCTGGCTGTGTTCTGCTTGAACTACAGAGTGAACTGGCACCTCACCTGTGTGCCCTGTTCAATCACAGCCTCACCTCAGGCTTTGTCCCTCCCAAATGGTGCACTGCTACAGCCATCCCTCTCCACAAAGAAGGAGTGACTACAGACCCTGGGAAATATCACCCCATTAGCCTGATGAGTCTGATATGCAAAGCTATGGAAAGCACCATCATGGACCTAATAAACAAGGATACAGGGAATCTCCAAACTCTAGATCCAACACAGTTTGGTTTGGTGAAGGGTAGATCATGCCTGCTCAACTTGGTTGAATTCTTTGAGTCAGTCACCAGAGCTGTGGATGAAGGAAAGGTGGTTCATACAGCCTACCTTCATCTGGCCAAAGCTTTTGATACCATTCCCCACTCCCCACTAAGGAATCATAAAAAAACTCACTAAGCTAGGTATCAACACCTATATCATTGCGGGGGGGGGGGTGCAAACTGGCTCACAGATAGAATGCACAGTGTTAAAGTAGTTGATTCCAAGTAAGACTGCTGACCAGTCACGAGTGGAGTCCCACAGGGTTCGATTCTGGGTCCTCTCATGTTTGGTATCTACTTCTCTGAAGTCCAGGCCAACACAAAGGGACTCTGGTTGACAAAGTTCACAGACATTTGCAAGTTGGGAGCTATTATTACCTCCCCAAGTGATGCTGACATCCTACAGAAAGGCCTCACTGAGACAAACAACTGGTGTCAGAACCATGGCCTTAAGCTCAATGCCAAAAAATGTGTCGTCATCCCCTTTGGGGACAAAATGGTTGCCATGAATTATCACATCAATGGTAGTCCACTGAACACAGAAGGCATTATAAGAGATCTTGGAAAACAGGTTGACAGCAACCTCTCTTTAGACCACCACATTGCTACTGTGGTCAGAAAGTCCTTCTGTGTGGCACATCTCATTACTAAGGGTTTTGCATCCAGGAAGAAAGAGGTCATTGTCTCCTTCTACTCTTCCCTCATTAGGGCAGTCATCGAGTACAATACCTCATTTGGCATGTACCTCACTATACACCTGCAAAAACTGGAGAGGTTGCAAAAGTACCTCACAGAGAGGATCCTAGGCCTTAAACACTTGTCCTATGTGGACAGACTCCAAAACTACAACTATTCTCTGTCTCATATCGCCTACTTAGAGGTGATCTCTGTTTGACTTACAAAGCCATGTCTGACCCAGCTCTGTTAGAAATGCTACATCTAAAGAAATCTCAATCCCTCCACACCACATGCTCCAGAGACCTCAACCTTATTACCACAATCAATAGAATGTGCTGGAGGGACAGGTTCATAACACAGAGACTGCCCATGCTATGGAATAGGCTTCCCATACATGTCAAACAGAGCATCTCACTGGCCCTCTTCAAGAGAAATCTTGATGAGTGGATGGGAAATAGAAGATTCATCCCGGGGATCACTCCAGTGGCTCTACTCGACAGAGGCAATGGGAACTAAGGGTGAGTGGCATGATGCCAGGGTAATCCTTATGGGCTAGACTTGTAAAGGCTCCAGGCCATTAGCCTAGTAAACACCTATGAACCTATAAACCTATTTAGATGAAGATACATGGATAACCCCCAGGAATTCAGCAGAAACCTCACCACTCATGTTAAAGGCTATAGTAAAAATGAGTAGTTTACATGATGTGGTATTATTATATTTAGAGACATAGGGTCATAGGAGGTTACTAGGCTAGAGACCTTAAAGCCCTCTTAATCCTAGCCATGTTAAACCCGAGTTGCCTCACTTGTCTTTGGTTAGAGGGATGTCATTTATAGAGCAAGTTTATGGTAAACACCAACTGCCCCTGTCCATGAAGGACATGGTTGCCACCCCTGGGTTAATTTGTGGTCTCCCATCCATTTGTCTAGGTTGCACTTGTGTAGGGTTGTTGAAGAGCTCTGCTTCATGTGAAATGGAAGTTTATTCCAGAGTAGCAGCAACCTCTGGGAGATATATCTATCTCTACAACAGGTTTTGTTAATGTCAAAGGCTAGGTTAAGATCCCTAGGGTGAGTGACTCTTGTGCCATTTGACTTGTGGATGCGCATCATATCCATCAGGACAGGGTCAGAAACTGCCCTGGAGGCCAGGCACAAGTCATCTCTCAGCAACCTAACTGATACAGAGTACATCGACAGGGCTTTCAGTCTATCCATGTAAGTTATGGTTTGGAGGCACTACATTTTCTTCATGAGAGGCCTCTGTGGTCTTTCCAGCTGCTGTAGTTGTTTGTTGAGGTACATGCAGAAGGGAGTTTTGTACTCCATTAATGGCCTAATGAGGGCTGAGTACAGTAGAGTTATAACATCCATAGAACTGGATGCAATGACCTTACTTATGAGATGTGCAATGTAGAAGGCTTTCCTTAACACTGTGGAAACTTGGTGGTCAAATTTCAGATTGCTCTCTATCTGTGTTCCCAGATCTCACACTACTGGGTTTGAATTTAGGAGAGTGCTGTCAATATTGCAGTTAGAAAATAATTCCACTTTGCCAAAGGGGATAATAATGCACTTTTTAGTGTTTAGTTTTAGACCGTGGCTTTGGCACCAGTCATTTGTCTGTGCTGGCCCCTCCTACAATATGTTAACATCACTGGGGACTGAATGATTGCACTCAATTTGCAATCGTCAGTGAACTTAGTAAGCCAAAGGCTGTCTACTTTAGCCTGGACTTCTTTGAAATAGATTCCAAACAGTAAAGGTCCCATCACAGATCCATGTGGTACACCACTGGTGATGGGTCTTCTCGCAGATGTGGAGTCACCAACTTTGTCAGTACGTGTTCTGTCAGTGAGCTATTTAGCTACCCATCTAGTAACATAAGTGTTAATACCCAGCTGGGAGAGTTTCCTTCATCCAGGGCATTGATAGCTTTCTTGAAGAAGTCTACTAGGTTTAATAAGCATGACCTGCCTTTAACAAAGCCCGACTGGGTTAGATCTAGAGAGTGATGGTTGCCTATGTCCTTGTTGATAAGGTCCATGATGATTCTTTCCATGGCTTTGCAGGTGTGGCTGGTTAGACTTAAGGTTCTATAGTTCCCAGGGTTGGTTGATGGCCCCCTTTGTGCAAGGACATTAATGTTGCTGTTCTTCACTTTGCTGGAACAAAGACAGTTCTCAGGCTATGTTTAAAGAGAATGCCAAGCGGGTCTGTCAAAGGAAAAATCAAAGATCAATGCAGCCAAGGTTCAGTTAAGGTTCCTTTATTCTTGTACAAGGAGACAAAAATGCAGTTCAGAAGTTTGTCTGACATTATACAGGAAACACTTTATTATTATACTGTTTTGTAAGCCATTGCCCTCTAAGCTGACGTACTAAAATACAACTCTTAGCATTGTTCTAAGACAGGTGTTTACTAAGTTTTTCTGCTGATATAGCAAGTATAAACTTCCCATGTGAAAATTTCCTAAGATATCAATGTGGCCTCGCTAACTGCCGGTCTGTAACAATTCATTCATATTTCAGTGTTGCAATTAGTGATTCTTTCCTGCTTTGAGCATAAAACATATTCTGATTTCAGCCTATAATGTTATCTACAGCTGCAGTATGAACAAGGTTATTTGCTTAAGTCTAGTAAAATTTCAGAATACTGTATTGTTCCTTTTCCTAATGTTAGCAAAATCATCTGTTTCTCAGTGTATGAACAAGGTCATTCACTGAGCTGACAAGAAGCAAAGTCAGAAAGTACATGCAATTATTTTCAAGCCTGTAGCAGAATAAATGTGTTAACCCTTTTAGGCTTCTAATGCAGCAAGCATAATGCTAATACATATATGAATACATGTTTTACTATATATGTGAATACATATTTCTCTCACAGGGTCCACTGAAGCCTGTTTTAGATTGCTTAATAAGCAATCTGAGATGTTATCTGGTCCCACTGATGCCATATTTTTGGCCTTGAAGAGTGCATATATGACCTGATCTGTAGAGATACTAGGCAGAGAACTGGTGTCAGGTGTGCTTTGGGGTATGGTTGGTGGGGACAAGGGGGTGAAGTTTACACCAAATCTGTCAGCAAGCAGGTTGGTTATTTCCTCCAGTATAGTATGAGTGGTACCATCTGCTACCAGTTTGGCATAAAGCTGTCCATTCCCATTTAGATTTTGGATATAGTTAAAGAATGCCTTAAGATTATCCTGATCTAGGGATACTATTTTATCTTTGTAATTAGCTTCTGAGGACTTTACAAGATTTGTAATTTGCTTATTCAAGCTGTGGAGGGAATTTTTCCTCTGCTGAGTCAGTTCCCCTTGTTTGTAGATATCAGATATGTTAGCTGCTATGAGGAAAGACCTCATTACTGACTAATTTGCATGTCTCTGAATCACTGTTAACTACCTCAAGTGCAGATCAGCACTTTCTTGTGGTAGTTGATAGTGGTGACCAATACATTGTGTAACACCCCCCCATTTACTCTCCCTCACACAATACAGACAATCAAACACACACACACACACACACACACACACACACACACACACACACACACACACACACACACACACACACACACACACACCTCTGATGTCTCTTTTATTCTGCCCAGGTAAATCAGAGATGATTATAGTCATTCATTAATACCAGACATTAGAGAACCATGTGTAATATCCTTCAGTAAATCCATGTTTGTGCAAATCTGCTCTGCTAGTGAATCTCTCAGTTTGTAGGACAAATAATTGAAATCCATCCCTGATTTTGCCCCATCATTAGTCTTGGCCTAGTCTTGATTTCTTAAACTATAAGGCTGAGAAGCATGATTAAAGCTGCCTTATCCCCCGCCCCCATACAACACAAACTTTTGCAGGCATTGAATAATGCCTGAGATCCATTAAATGTTAAAAAAAGTCCTGGACCACTAACTTCTCAATTAGCACAGTGGTTTAGTGCTGAGGTCTGCTATGGTAGTGGTGCATTGTTTGAAGCTTTATCTTTTTTTTTCTTTAGGTGTTATATCTTTTTTTTTGCAATACTTCTCTGTTGTCTAGTGGTATTGCAGAAAAATAATATCCCCTGTTGGGATGGGAAGTTACAGGACCAGATTGCCTTTTAGCGTCTTTAAGGCACACTAGTTATAAGTTTCTTCGGTGTTTAGCATTTGCCTGCACCATTTTTTTTTTAATTAAGTCCATTTAAGGAACTTTATATTGAGTACGCCTGGTGTCTAGTATCCCCTTCTGATCCATGTTTTCAGAGTTTTCCCTAGTGTTTAGGGGTTCCAGCCAAACTTCATTATGTTTAAGATCCATTAAGGCATGACCTGTAAGAATACTCCCTGGTATCTAGTGCTTCCCTGACCCATAATTCATGTAAGTACCATTAAAGCATGATGATACAGGTTATCTCTGGTAGCTAGTGTTCCACCATCCCATGTTTTTACAGTTATCACTAGTAGCAAGTGGTACCCTCTCTCTCATGTCTTTGAGTTTACCCATGGTGGCTAGTGGTCCTCATGACCCAGTGTTGCAAGCTTTGTTCATTAGTTTAGGGAGAGTGGAAGTATGACAGCCACTCCATCCCACACACATGCGCATGGGCGCGCACACACACACACACACACACACACACACACACACACACACACACACACACACAGACACTCTCTCACACACACACACACACACACACACACACACACACACACACACACACACACACACACACACACGTGCACACATTCACTGCACACGCATATACACACATGCACATTCATTGCACCACACATACACACCTAATATAGCCCCTCATTAACACCCCTACAGTAACCTCACAGGCAGACTTTCACAGATACAGTTGCACATGCACCTTTTACATGCACACATTCTCACATCACCTAACACTACCTGACTACTAAACCTTTTAGCACTTCATTCCACCACAATGGATGAACATTGTCTTTTTGCCAAGAGCAACCACGTTAAGTAAAACAGCATACTGAATCTTTGAATTGGTCTGTCTGCTTAAATTCCTTCCCACAGGCAGTTCTGTGGGTGTGCTCATGACTAATTATCATATACCTCTCTATTGGAATATCTCATTAGCATTTAACTTGGCCACTGACACAGCCGACTATAGTGTTGTGTTTTAGCATCATAGTAAGACTAGTTACCAAGAAGAGTGCACTCAGCTGTAACGTTTTTCAAAAGGGCTCACAGTATGTAATGAGAATGTGGCTTGTAGGGGCCTTTACCTGTGAGGCTTTGCGGTACTTTTTGTATTGAATGGTATCTGCATAGTTTTGCAGTTTTGGGAAAGTAAAGAAGATAAATCACAGAAGGATGAATTGTCCAGTGCATTTGGATATTTGTTAAATTGTTTATTGCAAGTGTGGGAACCTGGCCACTTTGTGGCTTTCAGAAGAATGTTGTAGGCATATCATGCAGTTGTTTGGCATGCTGCTTGTCATTTAAATATGTTTAGTTGGTTTAAGCAAACAATTTTGCAATTTGAGGAAATGTTTAATATTTAGGGTACACCAGGGCTTATGGATAGCATTTAGAAGGGTTTTGGGTGTAGTTTGATGGGTCTTCCAGTAGTGTTAGATTTGCTTAAAATGTTCAGTTCAGGTTACTTGACATGTTAAGTGCATTTCTATGGAAATTTTATTTGCTTGTTTTTATTATTTTATGTTATTTTATTTACTTTGTTGCACTTAATTGCATTTATGTGGCTTTAAATGCTGCACAATGCTGGATCTGGGTAACTCCTATATATTGCCCTCAGGAATCAATTAATTTTCACAGGTGGAGCTGTTTCACTATTTGTTTATCTGCATGATTTATTTAACTTTATGATGTAAATTGAATTGAAAACATTAATCTCTGATTTTTATGTACATTAATTGTGGGTTTTACTTTTTACAGATGTTGTGTTCTGCTAAAGTTAATTGTTATTTTGTGGTATAAAGACTGCTATGTATGAGTTTTTGTTTGCATTTTAATATGTATAAATAGCAAAATGATTCTTTTGCACATTAACAATGGGCAGGATTCACGATGGCTTGCACGGAGTCTAAGAGTCGTGTAAGACTCCATGCAGCCATCGCGATCCAGGAACAGCCCGAAATCCCATGTAAGAGACAGCTAAAATGACTCTTACACGGGCAGGGCGTGGATATGCTAATCACCCCACTTGCAGCCGAAAGGCATGCAAATGAGGTAGATTAGTGATCGACGAAGCTGAAACCAGCCCGTGTAAGAGTCGTGTTAGTTGCAGAAATGTACTCAGTTGACAACTGAGTACGTTACTGCAAATAACACAACGGAGCCATGACAGCTCCAAATAAAGTGTGCAAATGTTGCAGTCAGCATACGAATGGCCAAATATGTGGCCATTGGCATGGTAACCCGATGCAAACATGAAATAAAATAATTCTTTTTTTTTTGGAGATCGACGATGTTTAAATGCAGCGCAGCCCCACGCAAACGGGCTGCGCTATATAAAACAGAAAAATAAAGGTTTGAAACCCACAAATGTGGGTTTTATGTAATGCATGGATTTGCAATGCAGGGACTGGCAGACCAAAAACAACATGGCCACCGTCTAGTGGTTGCTAAGCGGGGAAGCTGAGTGTAAGACATGTAACTAAGCATTAGTAGGCAATCCTATGTAAATGAGTGGTAGGATAGTGAATCACACTGTCACATAGCAAATGAGCCCATTCCGTGTAGTGTAAGAGTTAGATAAGGGGGAGTAACAGAGTAGGAGATAGGTGACATCACAGGGGGGAATGTCAGGAAGAAATCAAGCTCATTGGAGCAAAGTGGTATGTGAAAGATGTCAATCACACAGCATAAAAAGAGGAGTGTCAACAGATGAGCATGGGAAAGTCAAGAAATGGAAGGTGTACACTGTGGCCAACACCAAAGTTTCTTGCTGTACGTACATGCGTGCGTGTGCGCGCTGGGAGCTGCGAGTAAGACAGAGTGCGCACGTGTGTAAGGGAGAGTAAGCATGTAGGAGCCTGTCTAAAGATCTGTAGATATGTTTGAGCTGGTGTGCGCGTGTTTTAATCTGAATAAGCAGATTCTGGTATGTGTAAGCATGTGTGCATGCGTGGTAGCCACTGTAAGCATGTTTTCGCTGGTATGCGTGCTGCTCCCTCCTGAGGAAACACAGAGGAAAAGGAAGCAGAAGAAATAGCAGGAAACTAGCAGGGAATACTTGTAGAGGTAGCAGGTGAAAACAATTAGAAGCAGGCAATTACACAGGCAGAATACAAGCCCAGCCCAGCACTTAAAACACTGCAAACAGCATTGCAGTATGTTTCTCTCAAGAGATACTGCAAGACAGGAGTAAGCTAGTAGAAGTGAAAACTGAAAAAGCTGCACTCAGACCAAAAATGCTAGGGGCTGCCATAGCTGTCATAAGGAGACATAGGAGACTTGCTGAGGGTGGTGACAATGGAAATGCTGCCAGACAACCCACAGTGAGGAGATGGAGAAGAGTGTACAGGCCCAGGGTCACCTACCAGGGGTTACATGAGCTGGAGATAGTAGAGCGCTATAGAGTGGACAGAGACCTCCTGCAGCAAATTGTTGAGCTGTGCAGGCCACGCATCACACACAGAACCAACAGAGGGGAACCCATCCCAGTGGAAACCAAGGTATGTGTTGGCCTAAGAATACTAGCAACAGGTACCTTCCAGAGACCAACTGGTGATATGATGGGGATATCACAGGTATCAGCCTCCAGGGTACTGCACCAGTTCCTGGATGCAATGTCAGCACATGTTGGTGAGCATGTATATTTCCCCAATGCCCATGAGGTATTGGTCAGCAATATGCGTCTCTTCCAGCAAATAGTGGAATACCCTGAGGTAGTGGGTGCAATAGACTGCACGCACATATGCATCAAAGCACCAGCCGGTGAGCAGGGTAGGGCTTACATTAACCGCAAGGGCTTCCCCTCCATCAACTGCCAGGTCGTGTGTGATGCCCAGGGCATAATAATGAATGTGTGTGCTGGCTGCCCTGGGAGCTACCATGATTCCCATATCTGGCATTTGACGCAGCTGTATCAGACATTTGCCAGTGGGGACATCCCACATGGTCACCTAGTGGGGAATGCAGGTTATGCACTGGAGACGTGGCTGATGACACCCATCAGAAATGCACACACACCTGAACAGGAACGCCACAATGAGGCACACACACAAACACGTAATGTAATAGAGCGTGTGTTTGGGCAGCTCAAGTCATGGTTTCAGTGCCTGGACAAATCTGGTGGAGCCTTGCAGTACTCACCAACTACATGTACCCAAATTGTCATGGTATGTGCTATGCTACATAATCTGATCCTGCAAAAACAGCTGCAGCAGGACCAGCATGGGGCCGGGACAAACAGCCCCCCACCATTGCCAAGGCCATCACAGGCAGAGCGTGACTTGGAGGAGGAACAACCTGAGCCTGCCCCAGTAGACAGAAGGAGACATGCCCAGTATGCCCTGGCCTTGGCAAAGAGGCAACGCATAGCACATACACTGGCTCAGTAGGAACCCTGGGAATGATACCCATCTCTGACTCACTCATATAGTAACAGGGATGCCTAACATGACACAACCTGCTCTCAAACATGTACAGGGAGTGTAGTATGTGCATCCGACAGAGGCAGCCCTGCAGCACCACATGAGGCATGATTGCCATGTGTTACGCAATGTAACACCATCTAGTATATGCAAACATGAAGACCCAACCTAACATCTCACCCTCACCAAGCATGATGCCACACTATGAAGACAACAAGATCAAGTACAATAATTGGCTGAGGTATTGCTGTTAGCAAGGGGGAACACATGGCTGACAGCCTGGGCTGACATGCCAAGCAAGACATGATGCCCCACCTGCTAGGGATGGCACACACCCAGCACACCTGGCTGTGTAGATACTGGCAAAGGCTGTTGTCACCCCCACTGTGCCTGGAATAGGTAAATCTGGAAACACAAACTGACCACCATAGGTAGCACAAGGGATAATAACCTGGACGTAATGCTACCCAACGCCAGAAGTCTAACCTGCAAGGTGTATGCAGACCAAACCCACCACAGCATGGAGAATGGTAATATGTATTCTGTAACAGAAACCTGGGCAAGGCCCAGAAGAGCACCCTAATACTACCAGGTTATGCCTCATACCATGCTCTACAGCTCCAAAACATGGAACACACGACAATAGGAGTGTGGCTACCAGTAATTATCAAGAATAACCACACCCCCAGGTTGGTACCACAGCAAGAAGCAGCATGTACTATCCACAGGCAAGTAACACTGTCTCAAACTGTGTACCTGTTTGAAGCCTGCTACAGACCACACACACAAACCCAGGTACCCCAGCCAGCCTTCCTGAAGACACTTCAGAGTATGAATGTCTCAACAAATACCAAACAAGGCACACGCAAAGTATGCCATAGGTGGCAATCCATTATGTATGGAAGAAGTAATCATGGACCTAGGGACACAAGTGGACGGTAACCTGTCATGTGACACTCACATTGCCAAGGTGGCCAGGAAGACCTGCTATATTGCCCACCTCAATATGAAAGGATGCACATGTAAAGCTACAGAGGTCACTGTGCCCCCATACACTTCCCTTATCAGGCACATACGTGACAACAATGCCCCAGTTTGGATGTACCTTACCTTACACATGCAGCAGTCAGAAAGACCCCAAATGTACCCCACCAACAGGATAAAGGGTCCAAACATTGGACATCTGCAGCCTGACTGAAGAAACCACAGCCCATTTCAGAAGCATACTGCACAGTCAGAGGTGATGTATGCCTGATGTACAAGGCCATGTCCAATCCAGAATGAATGGACATGCTCCACTGCAGAAACCCCAAATCCAGCAGACACACAATAGTGAGATATCTGAACCTCTACACATAGATTAATAGGATGTGCTGGAGGGACAGATCCATAACCCAGAGGCTCCTGACACTCTGGAACAGAATCACAGTCCATGATAGGCTGAGCTCCACACACAAACTCAACAAGACAAATCCGGTGAAGTGCATGGGAGATAGTAGGTGTACACTTGGGGCCATCCCTGTGTCACATCTAGGAAAGTAAACCCTACGTGGGCATAATATGCACATTGCAAGGGGTGTTGAGACCCACACACAGTCTGTCCATGCTCAAACAAGGCCAGGACAGATAGCCTTGTATGAACCTATGAACCTATGATGATATAAATTGTGAAGGACACAAAGGATTATCACACAGCTGTCCTACCTGATGGTAGGAACCATGGTGATAATCCACAGATATGCTCTGCAGCTCTCTAATATCACAAACAATACACCAAACCCACACACATTGACAACAGCCTACTGAACAGATTACTTCCAACCTCCCCACCTGCACCTAACTGCCAAATATATATCCCAGGAGAGTGCTGGCCCCCTGACATTGCAGATGCTGAGGTAACAGCCAGCATCCACAAAGCACAGCACACAGCATCACTGGTACCAGATGGTGTCCTGGGTTGTGTCCAACAAGTACTGTAAGAAGAATGGAACAGCAAATAGCATTACTGTGCACTATCAGTCCTACCACAGGATATGTACCCAAAGAGCAGTGTACAGCAACAATGGTCCCACACCACAAAGGGGGTGCCTGAATGGATACTGCAAACTATCACCCCTCAACTCCGACTATCTAGGTTGGCAAAGTAATGGAGAGGATGATCATGGATCCCATGAATAACGAGATTGGGTACCTACAGACATTGGACCCTACCCAGTGTGGCTGTCATAGGACAGATCCTGCCCCTTACACATGTCTGACTCATGTGAAACGTGTACCAAGCCCATTGATGTGGGGAATGCTGATCACACAGCCTATCTGGACCTTGCTAAACCCTTCCATACAATACCCTAGTTGGCGGTACAGATAAGTTCCGCAGCCTAACTCTAAACTCCTATGCAAGTAGATGGGTTTCAAACCAGCTCAAGGACAGAACTGTCCTGGCAGACATGCTGTAGCCATGGCAGACTGCAAACCAGGTACAACTGGCATCCCACAAGACATGGTCCTGGGACCTCTCTTGTATGCTATATATGTCACATAGGTACAGGCCAACATGGATGGACTCTGTCTGAACAAGTTTGCAGAGGACTACAAACTGGCCACCATATCAGACCCTCCAGCTGACACAAGCAACCTACAAAAGACACATATAGAAACACACAAGTGGTGCCACAGCCATGTCAACAAACTAAATGCAGAATAGTGTATAGTCAACCCCTGTGGAAACACAGTACATGGCCAGAAATTACCACATAGGTGTTAACCCAGTAAGTACATCAGGAGAAATAAGAGACCTGGGGACACAAGGTGATAGATATCCTGCATGTGACAACCATGTGTCTGTAGTGGTTACAGAAAAAAAACATATACCCACCTAATCATGAAGGTAAGCACAGCTTGGTTAGGGTAGGTCAATGTGCCTCTCCAGTCATCCATCAGCAGCCTCACAATTGTGTACAATGGCCCTTCAGGGATGTACCATAGCAGACACCTGCAGCAACTGGAAAGACCACACAAATACACCACCAGGAGGATCGCAGAGCTGTAACAGATGCCATGTGTTGCCTGAGTAAAGAAACTGCAGCTCCACACAGTGCCATACTGCCTGGCTGGAGGTGAACTGTGCCTGATGTATAGAGCCATGACCAACCTGGCATCAATGGACATTTGGCACCATGTAAACACTGAATGTTGGTGACCTATGCAGCTGACAGGCCTGAACCCAGCACAGACATAAACAGGACATGCTGTACCAAGTGGTCCATAACCCAGAAGCTCACTCCACTCACGACTAAACTCCCACTACAGGATATCCAGGGAGTCCCTCAGTGACTGTCATCCAGAGGAATCATGATGACTGGATGTGAGATGGTAGGTGTACCCTGGATATCACCTGTATGTCATGGGTAGACAGAGGCACAGCACACTAACCGTGACATATGTCATGGCAAACACCAGTAAATGTGTGTTGAAGGACAAACACTCTCAGACTAGCATTACAAATGGACTAGGGCACATGGCCATTGTTTGTCACTGTCCACACAAGTTGTGGAATACATTAACAATGTCGGACAATCATGTACTATGCTGTCCATATCTGAACAAAATGCAACATGGTCATATCTGCACAACTGGCCCTCAACCAATCTGGTGTGCTCACTATAAATATTACAAGCAGTGATAGGACTGAAATCGATTATACTGTCCACCACAGTGAAAGTACTGCACCAGTACACTATACGACAATACAACTGTTTGGTCAGCAGAAAAGGATGATGACAACTGTATGCAAACTATCCCATGGCGACCCTGCAGGTACAGCATAATGCCTGTTAGGTTCAGACACAAAGCAGGTGGGCAGTAAGAACACAACCTGATGTCCAACACTCAACTGTACATGTGATATATAGATGGCGTCCACACACAAACACAAATGTGGTGGTCCACAAATCCAAACATAAGGAAGGGTCACACTGGGCATGCTCACACACTTATATAAATGAGATGTGGCAGTCAAGAAGCCATACAAACTGCAAACTGGGCATGCTCACACACTTAGGTCATGTCACAGTTCAGCAGTGTGTGCAGTTGCACACACATATCTGGCATTTGTATGTGTTAACACAGGAACCTCCCACAATACAGAAATCTGCCCAGTGCACACAGTGAAGTTGCAACAGAGACATAAGTAAAGTACTGGATCCCACTCATATGCAAACATCTCCCACAGTACACACGTTGTTTATAGAGATAGGGAAGGCTATAGCAATAAAGACCCACAAACAGTATATGAGAAACAGATACTTGCATCTGACAAGTAAACATATGGCTGTAGAGTGCAATACCTGACTGTTGTCGCTAGGAAATACAGAAGGCTATCCACAGTGTATTTGGCATCTGCCTCCACAGTACAGTAGGCCACTGTTCCTGTGCAAAGTTAATGCATCGATATGCTCTCCCCTGTAGTGATGGATAGTCACAGATGTACATACCTCTTCATCCATAATGATGTCAGCACACTATACATATGTCAGGAGCAAAATTTATAACCAGTAATGTGAATAGCGCGCTCTGCTACTGTGTCTCTAGCAAGTGCCATAATATAGTTAGATAGGGGTTTGAATCCTGCAAGTGCTCAGTGTGTGTGAATGTGTGTGGGGGAGTAGTTTGTGCAATTCGATGTGTATGAGAAATGTCCCTTTTGGCAACTATTACTACACAACACATGCTGCATATTCCACTGTCTAAACACTGATGATGTCAGCACCCTATAAGTACAGCAGGAGAAAACAATCCCCCCAATAAAGCAAATAGCGCACTCCACTAATGCGTCTCTCACAAGTGTCATAACATAGATATGGGTTTGAATCCTACAAATGCCATGTGTATCTTTGTCACACAGTTTGTCCATGTGTGTGGGGTGTTGTTCCCAATATTGCACCACATACATTATATCAGTAATGTCAATGCACACATGATGTATGTGTGTGCCACCTACACATATGTACTTGTGAACTGCAAAAGTTCCCATGTCCGACGCCTGTCTCATGTGAATACATGGAATATGCATCAGACAACTGTATGACTGTGGCGTTCCGTGCAGGGGCTGCATGTGGTATGTGACTATACAGTGTGGGTTGTAGATGGTGTCATCCCACCAGTGAGGGATACATGATTGGTCTGGAGCATATAGTCCACATGTTGGTGATGAACAGGTGCAGCATGCTGTCACCACTTGTGGGAGTGGTAACAGATTGTTCCATAGCAATGCAGGGAATGAATGATAAGAACCCTTCAGATAGGGTCTTACAGCTAGAATAATGCTCACACTGTATGTTAGGGTAGTCATAGTACAACTATATAATGGTGTGTGTAGAGACCATCATATTCCCAGTGTTGTCAGGAAGGCCAAGTGGGTTTCCTGGGTATGGGAGTGTGGTGTGTGCCAGGCTATGAACCTGAAGGCAGTCTAACCCACTGTGTGTTGCACATGGAGAGGCTCTGATGCTTTGTGCAGTGCCACCAACCTGGGGGTGTGTGTATCTGAGGTACCTTTGGATACATCCCCCCTGTTCTGGTTTGGTGCATGTGTAGGGGATGACAAGCATGGTATCAGGAATGACCTGGCACTGATGGTGTGCACCTGGGAGCCTTGTACCAGGAGTCTGTTACAGCACGGATATTGCTATACCCCATGCTAAGGACAGTTTCCACTGCATGCATCTTGAGGTTTATACTGCTGCTGTTGAGTAGCATTGCTATTAGTGTCCTATCCCGTGTGATACCTGTGTAGGTGGCTATGTAATGTCAGCCTTGCATACAAAGGCAATATGTGTGTAGCAACAGTCTCTGCCAATATACAATGGTCCATGGGTGACAGGTGCAAGCTGTCCCAAGCAAAGCAATGTGGCTTGTCCAGCATGTAATCCCACACTGACAGGCATTGGATCCCCTTTGAATGTCACTGAAAGATACGTTAATTGCAGAAACTGATGGTCCTGTCTACATATTGTGGCAGCATTCATGGTGAGGGTGAGATGCTACTCAAGGCCAGGGTCATACCAGCCTATGCCACAAGTTAAGAGAGCCCCTCTATGTCCCCTAACATGTAGCCCAGGGAGGTGCATCAGAGGTCATACACACTGGCACAGACAATGACTGAGTCATACTTCTACATGCCTTGGAGTGACCGGTATGCTTGTGTTATGTGGTGGATCATAGTGCCCGACGGGCAGCTCAGCGTGACCGTCACCTTGTTCAGCCTGGGAGCAGGACCTCAGTGTACATGATGATAGAGGTTCCTCATACAACTGTAGCAGGTGTGTTGTCTAGCCGTATGGCCTGTGACTGTTTGGCACACAGGCTTTGTGAGCTATGTGTTGCATGTGCTCTGCTCTGGCTTAACGTTTGCTTGTGTGTCTACTTTGCAGGTGTCAGCTGCTCAGGCAGGATGCTATTCTGAGAGCCCAATAATGTTCCTGTGTGTTTCTGTGTTTGGATTGCGGTCGTGGCAGGTCTATGGGAGACTGGTACTGTATTCACTGTAGTATCCCACTCCACCTGACAGGGAATTGCCAGTGCTGTGTAAACAGAGCTTAGCCCCCAGTTTGGCTATGTGGTTGCATCTCTCACATGTGTTGTACGTGTATGGGAAGGGGAGATGGTCATCTGTGTACGTGAGGCAGCTGTAACATTGCGACATGACTCACAGATTCACCAACTGGACCTGAGAGTAGATCGACAGGTGACCTTTGCACATGCTACCATAGCATTGTGACTCCCATACTAAGTAATGACACATAGGGCCAATGGGGAACAAGGTACTCAAGGTGACTATGTGAGGGTGTAGTGCTCCTGATTTGTTAGTGCTGGCATATATGAATGCTGTCTTGAGCAAATGTGAGGCAAGTCATATGCAATGTGTTACAGGCAAGCTACATGCAAACAGGACAAACAGTGACGTTCTGTCAAGTGACACATGGACATCAGTACAGTAAGCAACACAGATGTCACTAGGGATCCACAGAGGCACTGTATATCTGCACTGCAGGTGGAATCAGTGTTTCATGAACATAACAGACAAACATGCATACAAACAAAGCTACAGTCAGCAGGCCTGTATGTAGACTATGCTACAGCAAACAAGGTGTACGACTTCCAGTAGGTAACAGTGCATATATGCAGGCACTATAAGCCAGTACCCAGACATTCAAAGGTCAGACGGGCTGGGCCCAGCCGCACCCCACACAAGTGTATAGACCACGTACCTTCGTATTGTTGAATAACTGGCCTGATACCCAATTGCTCATACCTGTAATAATACACATGTCAAATAACAGACACTGAGCCCTCACTCAGCAGTTCCAGACTTAGTATGATGTATGCTACCTGTCCTGGCACCACAGTATCCTTGACATGTATGGACACCCTCCCTCCTGTCATAGTTAGTTCTGTGTTTTGGTGCTGTCATGCATGGTATGAGGTGTGACCTTGTAGTGCTAGTGTGCTCTTGTGAGCCTTGAACCTGTTGTGTAGGAATGCACAGATATCAACAACCTGAAACATCTGCATTGCAGAGTTGTGTGTGGACAGCATGCAACTCGCAGTTGACATGGCCATCATTGAGTATCAATATGTACATTGTTGTATCCCCTGTGCTACATATGTAGGTGGCCATCCCTTCACAGCCTCACCACCAGTATGCAAAGATGTGCAGACAGAACACTGTGGTAATTATTATGGGTGTACAAAACAATACAATGACATTCATACTGTAACTGCATCAGGCATGCTGGTATATACCCACAATGCTATCATTACACTGTACTGTTGTCAACATCATACTATTACAATATGTCTATGTACTCACCCTGTGCATCAGCACCATGTTAACCTGTTCCTGCACCGATTTTACAGATTGCAGGAGGTGGCACAGTTTCATCATATGCACAGGGTTTGTACCTATTATGCCTGATTCTGCCACTGATACAACCAATTGACATGTCTGTGTGTGTGTGTGTTGGTGAGGGACAGCAGTACAAGATGGGGCAATGATGATGCAGTGTGTGTGTATGCGGTAGCCCTAGGTATTATCACTTTGCATGTGTGTATGAATGCACACAGTCCCACCTCATGGCTGCCATATACAGGTGTTTGTGGACAGCCACAGACTGTACCTGCCAGGTCATACAGATCACTGTCTGTGGCCACGGACACGGTACCTGTGCCTGGCAGGGGTGCTATGGACCATATCAGGTACTAAGCCAGACTGGGTACTGTCATCAGAAGCAGGTGGTTGGTGACTGGAGACAGGTTCCTGTTGGGACTGTCTAGTGCCACGTGCACGTGGTCTCCTGGGGCGGTCTGATGACAGCACAGACTCAGCATTTCTGGGGTTGCTGCTGGCACTATGTGAGCGGCCGTGGGCCTGTTGTCATCCGCGACGGCTGCCAGCTGCTGCTGTTGCTGGCATACGGCCACGTCGATGCCTCAACCATCCACCATTGCCCTGGCTCATGGACATGTAGTTGTGGAACAGATCTAATGTGTCCTCCCAACGTCTGTCAATGACCTCGGTAAAATTGCGGATGGCAGCCGCAACATCACGCATACTGTCACTCATGGCTGCCTCAGACCCTGTCTGGTGTACCGTTCCATACGTGACTGTGCCTGCATTACAGCCCGAAACATTGCTGAGGTTGAAAGACCTCTGTGAGCACGTCTTACAGGGGCAGTACTCCCACAGATGCTCCCACGAGAACCCATGGACGTCTGCCTATGTGGTACCAAGTCAGGACCCTGGCCATGGCTGCTGTGTGGGGATGCATGTGCCACCAGTACCACATTACCCTGGTCAATGCCCACTGTATCCTGTCCATCACCTAGGGACATTGGTGACAAAGGATGTATTGGCAGGGTGACTGTGCGCATTGATGGGGTCGACAGCTGAGTAGTGTCAATTGGCTGACCAATGACGGACCCTGGCACACCTACCTGTGCCATTACACAGGTATCATCATTATCACTATCCACAGCAGCTGATTCAGGTTGCCTGCTGCACGACACCAGAGCAGCACCAGAACCTGTGGGAGTAAGACAGAAAACACAGTTTACAATGTGTACACAATGTCACCACTGATGCACACATGCACACATGCACACATGCACACATGGGCACATGGGCACATGCACACATGGGCACATGGGCACATGCACACATGCACACTTGGGCACATGCACACATGCACACACCTCAGTATATGAGATATCAACCCACAGACACAAACACACCTGCAGTCAAACACATTGCACTACTGCTTCAGCCTAGTATTACTATTAGTACTAAGAGTATTGAAGGCAATGGTATTACACACTCACCAGCAGGGATAGGATGCCTTGCTGTTACACCAGAGGGACCTGCAGAAAAGAGACATTTATTGTCAGTGGGCACAACTGTGCCATTGATACTGTGGGCACGATACAGTTC
The DNA here is from genome assembly GCF_019279795.1 of Protopterus annectens. Taxonomy (NCBI): domain Eukaryota; kingdom Metazoa; phylum Chordata; order Ceratodontiformes; family Protopteridae; genus Protopterus; species Protopterus annectens. Next base: position 795,134,806 of record NC_056730.1, read on the forward strand.
AGTAGTGCAACAGTTAGCTTCCACATGTGTACTGCAGATATTGAGGATATCACTTTTGCACAATAATTACCAAGATTACAGCTACAAAACAAGGACACACCTCACACATGCATAACCTAACATTGTACAGAATGGTCAAGTATACACATGGCATGTTACCTGTATGCTCCATGTCCTGCTGCTGTGTGGCTCCAGCCTCCATCATTACACATGTATGCTGCTGCTGCTGCTGTTGTGCTGGAGTCACAACACTTAGGAGTAGTCCCTCCAGTCTGGTGAGGGGGGGGTGTCTAGCCACCCCACCACCTGTGGCAAGCTGTTGCCTGTGGATATCCGATGCACGCTGACGGACATTTCTAATTAAATCACTGCAGTGATGGCGTACCTGCTCATATGTCTGGTTATGTGTGCCTATGTCATTTACCCGACGGACCAGGTCTTGCCACAGTGCAGCCCTCTCCTGCTGGTTCTGGCTGGTGCGGGGAAAAGAGTACAGTGAAATCCCGCACCAGGCTCTGGTGTATTTCCTCCTCCTCTGCAGTGGAGTAGACAGGGTTCCGCTGCTGAACCATAGCCCTGAAAAGGAGAAGGAAAATCTGTCAGCAATATCTGTCAGCAAACTATGGCACACATAATACACATAATACTCGACTGCAGTGATATAACTTAAGCACCATATATAGCATCTGTCTGTCTATTGGGGGATACACATGTAAATGACCAGATATCAGTGCTCATCCGACAACTGTGCAACAGTAACTGGCACACTCCATACGACAGACTAGTATACTGCAGCAGTCAACACACTGTTTCAGGTACAATACACAACCTCACACTGGGGTTTTGTATCAAGGTACTGTATGGGGAACATTATCAGCCCATGCACTGCACACAATGCACGTTACATATTTCACTGGTAATGCACACTACTCTTACTTGCCATAACCCTACCTGCACCACAGTGACATACAGGGTAACACAGCACAACATATGGCAATGTAGTATGTGTTGATCGCAATACCTCACACACCTCTTTCTGGCCTCACACCAAGGACACACACTACCATGACAGACAGACAGTCATGGTGAGCAATCACACCAGTACACAACATGCACCCAGTCACTAGCACACTCATTCCACCTCACATATTCCGTTTGCAATGTGTTCATGGGTGTGCATTGTGTCTTAGGTAGGTAGTGTGTTTTTGGCCCTGGGCCTACAGCAGCATACTGTTATGCTACCCTGCCCCTTGTGACACATGTGTTATGATCGTACCTGTTCCTTACAAACAGTTACACAGGGTGACTCATATGGCATATTAGCTATCTGCATAACATTCAGCAGGGGTATGACTGACATCTACTCATGGGGAGCCTTGCTTCTTAATTCTGTGTGGTCTACTACAGGGTATGTCGTATCTGTGGGTAGGGTCCTGTACCTCCACCATGTGCTCTATACTGCAGTGACAAGGACAACATACATAGGTAATTTGTGTTGTGGATGTTAGAGGTGTTACCATGGTTGTTAGACAACTGTCATGGGTGTGACCGAACTATGCATATCCAGCAGTGGTAACCTCTATGTAGGTAGTCTGTGTGCGCTCTGTGGTGTTTGAGTGCATTGACACAGTTACTTGCATATGTCTGTGTCTTTCTCCATATCTGTAGCTGTCATGGGAGGCACATACCGTGTAGGACATTGTGGGGGGTGGAGGAGTACAGTGACCTACATGTCCATAGCTGACACACCATGTCCGCTGACACATTCCATGTACAGGTATTACAGGACTAGTGTGCCACTGTGTATATCAATGTGGAGCCTATTGTACACTTGTTGCCCCTGTTCCCCCCTGACACATGCAGTGGTGGGCAGGCATGTACATATGTGGTGGTTTTTGGTGTCAGTGTTTTTGAATGGGGTATGGTACTCCAGTATCCACACTGGTGTTCACTCCATGCCTTTGACACCAGGCACCTGCACCTGTTGCAAGACATCTGCACACATGTGCCTCACACAGTCTATATATATATATATATATATATATATATATATATATATATATATATATATTGATATATTTATATCTGTATATATATATATATATATATATATATATATATATATATATATATATATATATATATGTTTGTATATATGTATATAAAATATGTATATATAGATGTAGATATATACATATAGATGTGGGGAGAGGGGAAAGAGAGAGAGAGACACAGGGAGAGGGAGAGTGTGAGGGGGTGGGACAGAGAGAGAAATAGTCATATACAGACATATCTGTTGTCAGTCAGATCTATCTGTATATGTATATGTCTCTACAGATATCTATATATGTATGTGTGTATTACATATATCTGTACGTACATATTCTACCAATCTCGATGTCTGTGCAGTAAGTGAGAACCTGGTTCAAGGCTCCTGAGAGCACACCAGTGGTACCAGGCTATACCCCGTATCATGCATTCTGGACCCAGGACTCGGGATAAAACAAAAAGGGAGGGGGTGTGTCCATATCCATGAAGGACACCCACACCTCCAGGTTAGTGGCAACACATGAAGCATCACAGACCATCCAGGTGCAGATAACCGTAGGCACACCTGCTATACAACTGGTAGCATGTTACAGACCACCCTCCCAATCTCAGGAACCACAGTCAGTCTTCCTGAAGACATTGGAGGATATGAATGTCCCACCACACACCATCATATTGGGAGACTTCAACTACCCTAACATACACTGGGTGCATTATTCTACCCCAAACACCCTAGCCCAAAGGTTCCCGGAATTCACTAAGTAAAATGCAATGGAACAGCTAGTCACCTCTCCCACAACAGGAGATAATATACTAGACCTGATCATCACAAACATGGGGACAATGTGATATACACCGGAAGTATACCCTCACCAGTCACATCTGACCACAGACTAATCCCCCTGGATATACATATCCCACCTCCCCCACAACACAAAAGACTACAGTGGGAAACCTCACACATGCCAACTTTACACTTCTTATAACTGAGTTGGTATCCCCAATGGCCACTGGGCCAGTGGAAACCACTTCCCACAATGCAGACACCTTCACATATGCTTTCTATGGACATCTCCAAGAATGCATGGATCATGTAATCACAAATAAAACCATAACCTTCTCCACCAAGGGCAGGCGTCCTGTCTGGTGGACCCTAGCACTGAACAAATTGTATAACAACAGAAGGTAGCTACTGCACAGCAGAGCATAATTCCATAGAGCTACGGCATCTCTGATCAGCAGTAGTAGAAAGATACGTTTTGTCGTGCAAACATGCAAGGCCAACAATGAGAGAGACATTGCTATGGACACTACAGATAACCACATGGCCTTCTTCTGCTATGTTACACACCTGGGTGTGAACCCTCAGATATGTTCACAGTTAGTTCACAGTGAGAAACGCTACACTGAACACACAGATAATGCCAACATTCTGGCAGACAGGTTCAGTGCAGATTTCTCCCCTCCCTCACCCACACATGAGGAATTAATTATCCCAGCTGACTGTAACCTCCCTGTCATCTCAGATGTCCAGCTGGGAACCACCCTCAGCAAAGCTGTAGACACAGCATCAATGAGACCCGACGGTATTGCAGGTTGCATGCTACGTGAACTCCAAGAGGAGCTACACATGCACATTACATGCTATTCAACCGTAGCCTTACTACAGCATATGTACCTGGACACTGGCATACAGCAACAGTAGTCCCACTCCACACAGGAGGCACTTCTACAGACCCTGGTAACAATTGCCCCATAAGCTTAACCAGCCTGGTCTGCAATGCTATGGAAAGGATCATTATGGAACTCATACAGAGAGACATTGGGGACTTAGACACTTGATCCCACCCAGTTTGGCTTTGTAGAGGGCAGATCCTGCCTTATGAACCTGGTTGACCTTTTCAAGTCAGTCACTAGAGCCATTGATGAGGGCACAGTGGTCCATACAGCCTACCTGGACTTGCCTATGGCTTTCAACACAATACTGCACTCTGGCATCATAGACATGATCAGCAGCTGAAATGTAAATCCATATGTCACAAAATGGGTTGCAAACCGGCTAACGGATAGAAACCCTACAGTCAAACTCACTGGTGCCATGTCAGACTCAGAGCCAGTCACAAGTGGTGTCCCACAGGGCTCTGTCCTGGGGCCGCTCATGTTTGGCATATAATTCTCAGATGTGGAAGCAGACATGGGAGGGTAGTGGCTGACAATGTTCAAAGATGACTGCATACTAGGCGCTATAGTTGATACACCAGCTGACACATACATCCTACTGACAGGACTCACAGACACCGACAACTGGTGCCAGAGTCATGGCCTTATACTGCATGCCACATAATGTATACTCATACCCTTTTGGACGGACAAGGTACCCACATATTATCACATAGACAGTAACCCACTGAGTACAGACAAAGTAATTGGAGACCTGGTGACACTGATCGATACTGACCTCTCATTTGACACCCACATTGCCAAAGTGGTCGGATAGACTTCCTACCTTGCCCACCTTATCATGAAGGGATTCACATCCAGATCAAAAGGGGTCATTGTACCCCTATACTCCTCCCTTATCAGGCCCATGACTGTGTACTATGCCCCATTTGGTATGTACCTCACCTGGCACTTGCAACAGCTAGGGGGACCCCATCAGTGCATCATCAGGGGGATCAAGGGTCTCCAACAACTTTCATATGCTGCCAGACTAATGTAATTCATGCTCTATTCCATAGCATACTGCCTACGTAGGGGTGATCTGTGCCTGATGTAATAGGCCATGTCCAATCAGGTATTGATGGACATGTTCCACCTCATACAATCCAAATCCATCAGAACCACAACAGCTACAGATTTAAACCTCAGCACACATATGAATAGGACATACTGTAGGGACAGATCTATCACTAAGAGGCTTCCCATACTGTGGAACAGGTTCCCAGTTCATGTTAGGCAGAGACCCTCACTGACACTCTACGTGTGAATTCTTGATGAATGGATGGGAGATCTTAGGTTTACAGCAGGGGTTATCTCTGTGTCACTACTAGACAGAGACACAGTAAACTAATGCTATTATGTGTGGGGGGGTCTTCACTGTGTCACTACTATACAGAGGCGCAAGTTTATAAATCTATTCTATACACTGTCTGCAGATAGCCTAGTGCTAAACTATGACACTGTGAAACTATCTATCCCTATGTATTTCTACATCCCTCTCTATCTATGTATACACATATGCATATTTTATATATATATATATATATATATATATATATATATATATATATATATATATATATATACATACATATCTCGATATACATACGTATGCACATGTTATATATATATATATGTATATATATATATATATATATATATATATATATATATATTCCTTTTTAGTTCCACATATGTATACACACAGTAACGTACTGCTGAACATCCATTACTGTACAACCTACTTGTACATTGCACTACAACCTACACTGCTATGTGCACATAGCTACCTTCACATACATATGTATGTAGAGCCTTCAGTGACAGTTGCAGTATGTCCCCAGCCCTATGCACATCTGCATATACATAGATACAGACCAATAACACACCTGGAGGGTTCACAGTATGTAGAGTATTATAGTAGTACTTTACTTTATCTGTGTTTGTTGCAGCTGTTTGCATAGGCTTGCAATTTTTTTGGCCTGTCAGCCTCTTTGCTTTGTTGTTACAGGTTTTTTTTTCTTTTATCTTTCTCTTTCTTTCTTTCTTTCTTTCTTTCTTTCTTTCTTTCTTTCTTTCTTTCTTTCTTTCTTTCTTTCTTTCTTTCTCTCTCTCTCTCTACCTCCAGCAGGTGCAATGAAAGTATTGCATGTTTGAACTGGGAGTACAGGATGCTTTTGTAGGTATCTGCACATGTCCATGTGATGGCCTCTGCACCAATTGTTACCCAGCATTTACTAATTGCATGCAGCCTGTTGTGTAGTGATTGCAGTTCTCACTGTGATTACAGGACTGTGCTATAAAAGGTCTGTTAGGTAGGTGTAGCCCTTTCAGATTATCAGGGTGGGGACCATGCTGGTTTGCTGTGGAAACTGTTCTGTGAGTGTAAGGGTTGATATGTCTCTCATATTTCAGGCTGTGTTGTAGACACTGCAATGCATGTAGTTCTGTAAGCTGTGTATTCCTTCCTCCAGTGTCCTCTTCTCTGTGTGTATGTAAACTGACACCTACGACTAGTAATACTGTGTATATGGGTGTGTGTGCTTTCCTGTGGGGATTGTGGTGTAACTGGTATATAGCAGTGGCTCTTGCAATCTGTTGCTATGGCTTCAATATTTGGCCTTTACATTCACTCATTGTATGCCTGCTAGGTGTCTTTCCTGTAATGTGTTGCTATGGCTTTCCTATTTTCCATTTACATTCACAGCTTGTAATGCTTGCTATATCTGTTTGGGCAGCAATTCCCTATGTGTTTGTTGTGGTAGGGTGTTACTGCATGCAGTGTGGTCTGGCGTTGATGTGGGCCTTGACACTTACAAGGGTATGTGATCATGCTGTTGAGCAGGCCTCAGATACTCTCAGGTGCATCTTTTATCAGCCTCATGGAATGGTACATATCAGTGGGATACTCCAATGAAATATTCTGATATTCTGCAGTTGTGACTGTGGGTTATTTCGAGCATATGTATTACTACACCATTTCTGACGTGTAGGTGGTGCATACTTCCAGTAATTCATAGTTACCATTGCATGTGTAGTTACACCTTTCTGCCTACTGTTAGTACATTTCACAGGGTGTCAGTGGGGCACAGTTGACATTTGTTTTCACATCAGGGACATCCCTGTAACTCAATCACAGTTGCTATGTCTGGGCTCTTAATTATTCAACTATGGCAGTGTTTATCCTGCTCTGAGTATGTGTTTGGCTTGCCAGATGCTACTGTGACATTATTACATACTAGCTACCAACTAGCATGGCTGTTTCTCATCACACAGTACTATTTTACAAATCCACTAGATTTGACAGTAAACATACATGAAATGCTTTGTGTTCTAGACTTGCTATATTGCCTTTACATTCATTCCTACTATTTTATGATATATTTGTTTCAGCACCATGTTCTTGTGTAGCAGTCATGGCTTAGTGGTAAGTCATGCAGACTACTGTTTCCAAGGTCCTGGGTTTGAGACTGATGGAGGTATTTTATTTTGCTGCTGAGAAACTACAGGCCTTGTCATTCAGAGTGACTAAGGCACTTTTAAGCAGTTGTAAACAGGTTAGCGCTGGTTTGCATGGAGCTCACACATGCGCACTGCCGCTTAGCTTTGCGCACACCCGCTTACTACTGCTTAAAAGTGCTTACTCTAGCGCACACCCACGCTATTTTCTTTTAAAGAAAAGAAAATGGGGAGATAGGAAAGTGGTGAAAAAGGGGGCACAAAGAGGGTAGGACAGTAGGAAAACAAGCTCGGGTTTTGCAGGAGGGGTGTAGGAAAGGCCCATAGCTGCCCATTTCTTTGTCAGCAACAGCTGTGCATATGTTTGTAATTTGGTGTGAAATTTGAAACCTTCCACCCCTGAGAGAGGTGTGAGGACAACAATAATATTTGTTGTACAGCCAATTGTAATTGCCAGTTTACATGTCCAGCAGACATGTGTGCAAAATGGGCAGCTATGTATGGGGCGTATTTTTTTTTGGGGTACAGAGTGACCTTTTTTTTTTTTCAGGTGAGAGTGGTATGGCAGGTACAGGAAGTCGGTATAGCTGGGGAGGTAGGTAGGGGTGGTTAACAGACAAGACAAACAAGATGCATACAGGGGTGGTGTATGACACATGTGGGGGGGGTTACACAATTGACGGGGATGGATGTTTGGATATCTCAAGCCCATGAGCCCACAGATGACAACAGTGGAACTGAGATCCCCACCCATGGGTAATTGCCACTGTGCCTTCACTGCCCAGGACAGGGCTGTGCTGGGGGCTGTGTAGGCCCAGCAGCAGGCACACCTGTGAGTTGTGCCACCCGTGCCTCAAGCTGGCATAGGGGCCCAAGCACAGCGTGCCGGATCTCCCTACGCACCACAGTCCGGACACTACGGAGGGTGAGTGTATGTTCCCCTCCGGCCACACCTGCAGAGGGGGGATGAGCCCCATCCCCTGCAGCGCTTCCACCCACAGGTGGCACAGGGCCACCAGAGGAGGGTCCGGCCTGGGAACTACTGCCAGGTGCACTCGCCAGCTGAGGTGGGAGAGGTGGGTCCACTGAAACCCACCTTCCCTGTCGTCCTATGTTTTGCATTATTTAGTGACAGTTTAGGTTAGTAACGTGCAATACCATACACAATTAGTTGTAACAGCATGCATTAGTATTCCCGTTCACCAAACACCCATAAATTCAAGCCGTTGAACAGCAAGCATAACACATGCATAATTTGAACAACAGTACACATTCCAACAACATGCAGGGTTGAGTAATGGCAACAGGCCATCAGGTTTGGATGTATGAACATGGCACATGCATCAACGTACATGCAAATATGTATGAACCAACAGGACAATTGTCCAGGGGTGTTAATTGTGAATACACATACCCATTTCATGTGGAATGGATTATTTGTAGTTATAGGGTAGGGTGAAGAAATATTTCATTAACAACTTCAAATACCTATACATATGCTGTACATTTCTACTAGCTGCAGATATATACACACTACAGGTCTGAATACAGCTTCCTATGTGACAGCTTATTCAGGTTGGTGATAGGAATGTTACTGCTACATCAATATACATTTCATATTTATTCATACACATTCATATCTGGCTCTGTTCAGCTACATCATCCTGCTACATTTGCTTTATATGGCTATAGACAACTGTGGATGTTTGGTATTTCATACAACCATACTATCTGCATATTACAAACTGAGAGCAACATATCCAGATTTTGGGACACACATTCCAGCTTCAATACTTTTTTCAACACATGTTGCTGTTTGGTTCTGCCTGTCACATTCATTTCATTCTGTACTGACTGCAGTATACTTTATTCAGGAGTTATTAATACTTTATTGGTGGATTCATACCTCTTTCTCACACTCTCTCACTTGTTTTATTTTTACCATTCAGGATGGTACTTAATTCTAGGCTTTATTGACATGTTTTACTTTTAGTTATAACAATCCTTTCCAACAGTCTCACTTGTGTCATGTTTCAGAATTTAAACAGGGATATATTTCACACATGTGTTTTACTCAGCTTCTGTAGCTGTACTTTTCAGCCTGCTGCATGTTATATACTAATATATTACAGGTGGGACATCTTTATTTCAGACTTGTTTCATTTTTATTTGTGGATTACAGGCTGCATCACACTTTTGTAATCAAGCAATACTTGCAAACTCTCTTACACTGTTACTTGCACATTTTATTAATAAGTGACTACACTGCACTCTTTTGAAAGCTGTCATATTTCTTTACAGTTACAGGGTGAGAATTGCTGACCTGCCTGGTGGCGCAACCGCACCAGCCTATCGGCATAGGCTCCACAGTTCACAGAACGGACACCTGCAGCTGCAATATAAATGAAGTAATATTGGAATACACATCATCATAATATCAGCTAGGTTACTTTCTTACATAAATAATTACATGTAACTTACTCAGTAGTGGGGCGTTGGGCATTTGCCGGGCCTCCTGGATCCAACGGTTCAGTTGGTCCTGCTTCCGCCTCTTTTGGTCCGCATGGTGATGATGGACCTGTTCACCAGTCCTTGGTATTCCTGTGGCACTGGTGAGATCATCTGCCAACTGGTCCCACGCCTCAGCCCTATATGCTCCCCACAGGACCTGGCCCTGCATGAGTTGGGCCTCATGATCATGGACGAGGAGCCAAACCACATATTTGGACTCCTCAATGCCCCAACTCTGTGCTCGAAAGCAACTCCCCTCTCCTACACCTGCCATCCTGACTGCATGTCGGTTCCACAATCGGTTATGCTGTGTATTCCCGCCTATGGGGCTTATATATGCCATTTTTCCCGCACTTATCTGTGATTGGCCATTTTGGAACTGTATCAGCTTCACAAAATCTGCTTTGTCATGCTCCTCTTTCCATTCATTCCTATATATATGCTATTACTACATTTCTAAGAGCAGCTGTCATGGCTTAGTGGTTCAGTACTTTGACTATGGTGCATGGTTTCCTGAGTTCGAGCCTGGCCATTGCTTTTTATATTTTATGACTGTCTACACAGGCTAGGAGGTGTGTCTGTGTAAAGGCAGTTTTGATACAGCTTGCTCAACGTTGCCCGCTGGTTAGCTTGTTGGCATGGTGCGCAGCTCTGCACAAATGGGACACTCTGGCTTACAAGCCGTTTGGCTATCAGCACGCATATATAGCTCAGCTCAGCTATGGGCACACAGTTTCAGCATGTTAAAATGCTGCTCAACCCTGGGCACTCATTTTACACCTGTTAAACCACTGCTCACCTACGGGCACTCATTTTAAACCTGTTAAAACACTGCTCACCTACGGGCAGATATACTCAACTTGTTAGAGTGTAGCTCAGCTATAGGCACATCTGACATTTTTTTATTTTTTATTATCCCACATTTCTTCTAAATACATGGCCCATTTCATTACATTTTACATAAAATATAATTTTATATATGTACATATATGTCAGGGAATTGTTTCATGCTTATTTCACTAAAAATAAACATTGATGTTGTGGGGGCTCGAACCATGACTGCCTCCTCTTCAGCCAACGTCTCTACTGCTCCGCGATTGCTTCTTGGCTTACTTTGCATATTTAGTTCTTATATGCTTTTCCACTGACTGCTAACTGTTGCTGAGCGCCGGGCATGCCCGCGCAAACGAGCGCACTCACGGGCAAACATCTTTACAAGTTATAAAAAAAATATAAGATGTTCACTTATACATTTTATGTTCATAGTCTGTGGGGGCATGTGTTGTGTTGTGTTTACTCACATTTACACGGACTCTGTCATGGGGGTTACTTTTGGGACTTTTACTCTTCTGGGGGCGTGTCCGTTTGCAGGGCTCACCCTACGGACACACCCCCTACAGTCTTACATGGACCGTGTTAACCTTAGATATGATTCAGTATGCCCTCATGCATATGCATGGCATGCTGACGTACACCGTTTAACTGCAGCCTCCGTGTAAGCCTTGTAACTCTTACACGGAGGCTTTGTGAATCCTGCCCACTGTTTTTAATGAATGAGATACATACAAAAATATACTAAGTAACATTTATAACAACCTTTCTGCCAGTAACCCACCAATGTCTACATCAACCAGATAAATGCCCTGCTTTGCAATCTACTATGTATCCCTGCTCCTCAACTACAGATCTCAGCCCTGTGACTAAATCTCTGTTTGTTATTTCCAAATCCTGTAAGTTAGCAAGTAATTCACTTTTTCTCAAATTTTGTTTCAGAAGCATATCATTTTACCCCTCTAAAACAAATCAGCAACCTGAATACAGTTAAAACTTACCTAAGTATATGGCCATGTTCCTGCTCAACTCCTGTTTAAACAAACTTATCTTAACCCATCCTAAGAAGTATAAGTCACAAACTGCTACCTTCCAGTTCAGTCTAAGGTCATACATCATGTGAATCCATCTTTCCCTTTCCTCATTTCACTCTGGTCTTTTGGTGCAGCGGTAGCATTGTCACCTCACAGCAAGAGGTGCTCCCGTTCGATTCTCAGCTGGACCGCCTTCTATGTGGAGTCTGCATGTCCTCCCCATGGTCGAGTGGCATTCAAAAGACAAGCGTGAATGGGCCTGCCTTCGTTGAAGGTTGGGTGTCAGGCTGGCACCTCAGCAAAATAAAAATCTACTGCCAATCATTAGAGGACTGGAGTTCTGCTGTGGGGACCCCTGACTGGGAAAAGCCAAAAGAAGAACAACCTTTTCATAAGACATCCTTATACAGTCTACCATTCTCCTTTCTACTCCTCCTCTCACCTATAAATAACACTCACTGTCTCTAATATACATCTATTTTTTTTTTTTGCTTTTTTTTCTACTTTTCCCACTCACCGTTTTTTTTTCACTTATTTCCTGCCTTTTCCCTTTTCTTATATTTCTTACCTCACCCATCTTTTCCCACTGTTAGCATACCAACCTGCATTTCAGCTTTTTTTCAATATTTCATATTTTGTAACAAATGCTCTGTTTTATTTTTTCACCTCATATTTTATACTCATCATATTTTCTTTGTAACTTAGTAAAATTACAACTTCATAATTTCAGTGTCATAAGATACCACAAAATGGGATCAGATTGTACTGTTCTTTCAAAATTGTATTCTACAATATTATATAATATGTATTTCTTTCTTTTAAGCTTTGTACAGTTATCATTCATAGCTTTCTACCATTTTGTTACTCCCAACAAGTGTAATTATTTACAGAAGATTGTATTTTTGTACTGGAGCTTTTCTCCATGTCTCATCTGAAAAGGGATCTTTCTAGGCCCAGTTGGACTAACCTGGTGAACAAATGCCAATTAAATTAATGTATATTACTTTTTTCAATTCAACAAATTAGTATCAATGATCCTCAACCTACTTATGCTTTGTCATACTACCCCCATATATAGGCTGTTACTTGTCAGTTGAATACTTATCATTTTGCATTGAACACATGACAACACCAAATGAGTGGTATGTTTACATTTATTTATGTTCTTGGTAAGACCTTAGAGCTATAGGCATTTTTTACATCTCATCAGCACCTACAGAATATAGTAGCATAAGTGCAATAAATTTTAGGTCCAAAAAAAAAGGCAGTGTTACGGTTTCCTTACCTAAAGCCTCCAGAATTAAAAGGATCCCTGCCAGAGTACACTTAGATTCTTTAGTGCTGCTCTCTTCTCTACAAATTCTGCCCAGATGCTATAATCCTCCAAACCTTAGTCAAAGAAAAAAAATAGAATAATCTATGCAACCTTAAAGGGGCCTTCCTTAGTCCTTATGGTTTACTGAGACATACAAAGAAATGGACTCATATCTTAATTTTCCAATGTCTTATCTATACTGGTCGCTGAAATGACAACTGGATTTAAAAGTACCCCTAGCTCCTATCTCAACCCAATCTAAAGCTATAATGCTCCACCCATTACTTGTCACTCTCCATTTTACTTTCTCACTTATACTCATAAATTCACCCTCAACATTTTTATTGATTTAATGCCACCATCTTTGACTGGTTCTGAGGAGAGCATGGTTAAGGTTCAGTTTTTAGGCATCTACAACATAAATAGCCAGATGTGCACATAAGATCTGCTTCAGAAGTAAATACAAATTGTTTAGTACGAAGGCAGGAAGTGGTTAAGGAAGACAAAGTCATGTGGCACTCCATATATACTTAACCATAAGGGAATATTACATACATAGCAAACTGTAAATTGTGCCCATCCCTTAAGCTTAATGCATTCATTAATAATATTGAATGTATCTATATGCTGCACTAGAATAAGTCATAGACAAGTTACATCAGGTCTATATCATATGAGCGAATCGCACAAACTGCGAACGCTCACAATATCGAAAGTACTGGACCTTGAAGTGCTTTTTCTGAGATTGCAATACAGTGAAGAATGGGATATCTGCCCTTTCCTCCCTGTAGTGTGATCTTGGAGTTGGAATATATATTTAGCGGGGGATGTGGGGGGGGTGCAGCACCCCACAATAGGAAGTTCGAGGTCCGGTACGTTATGAGCGTTCACAATTTGTGCGATTCGCTCATATGATATAGACCCAGTTACATCATGTGGCAAACATAATTTCTTCGACTGAAGAGATGTTGTAAAATAAGGACAGCAGCATTATGATTCCATTTTTTTTCTGTCACAGCATATAACATAATGATGTAATTTGTTTGGCTTTTTAATAACTCTACTATATCTAGATATTTGCAGTCACGGGGAAATTAGGTAGCAATCATTTTGTATTTTATCTTCCACCAGTAAGCATCTGCAACTATTTTCTCCATGTTTTATATATATATATATATATATATATATATATATATATATATATATATATATATATATATGTGTGTGTGTGTGTCTGTATACATACATATGGATTTATTCCAAATTTTGAGGACATATGTGATGACCCTCTACTGGACCAGTAATCAAGGAGCCTCAGTCCTCAACACTGTCAAGAGTGAGGGACGTTCACTGAGAGGATGACAAGTACACACACACTGTATTTCCAGATGCAACTCTCTGCATTAAGTGCAATTTCTCTTAAGAGCACACAGAGACCACAGTCAGTCCAGGGCTAGTTTCTTACTCTTTCTCCAGATCCCCAGTAGGACTTCACACTAACACCACTATATAGTTGAGATGTCAGCTGAGTGACCAAAACAAGACCTAAAGCACCCTATCTATCCAACCAGTGCTTTGTGCCCCTGCCCAAGTAGCTGACACACACACACACACACACACACACACACACACACACACACACACACACACACACACACACACACACACACACACACACACACACACACACACACACACACACACACACACACACACACACACACACACACACACACTCTTTGAGATTTGATTTACATTCACACACACCTGGGGAAGTCTGGCACAGGTTTACTAGTTATGCCTCCTCTGCCCAGACTATAAAGTAGTTTCCATTGCCACCAGTCACTCCTTATCAGCTACATTAAGGTCCTTAACAAAGGGTGCCCAATCTCACTGTGTAATATTAATACTAATTCAAATGGTAGTTTGACCAAGAGCAAGGCTATTTAGGAGTGGCCCACTCAGTGTCATCAAATAAATATGAAAGTACACTCAACACTTAAATATCTCTACACAGATCAGCCACAATGAAAGGTTTAAATATGTTTAATAATAAATAATAAAAAATACAATACTAAATATATATTCACAGTGACATCATTGTTCAAAACCACAGGATATACTTAAAACAACACCGCAGGCTCACACAGATAAAGAAAAACATCTAAACTAAGCTTTGCTATATTCCCGACTGTATCTCAAAGAATTATACTGCTCCTTAGACACTTACTTCTTTGGAACAAAGCAGATGTGCTGAGTGGATCTTGTTGTCGGGTCCAAGTCATAATGCAGAATGCAATGTCACACTAAGAGACTTATCACATTACTATCTCATATATTACTGTTGGGATAGTTTGCAGGATGACATCACTTCTTGTCATTTGACTTCTAGTTCCCAGGCCATTCCCCCATTGCTAGAAGTTGGCAGCATTTAGCATCTACCTGTAAAAATATACACACAATGGCTTTTCCTCAGATCTTTGGCAGGTGCTGGAAGTAATAAAACAATTGCATTCCTTCATGCTTCAAAAGAAGCAATTAGTTCACTCCAAGGACAATACAGAAAGCTTCCTAGTACAGATTTTGTGTCTCTAGCTGCATTGAAAACCTGAAAGATAGCCTCTTTTATTGCATTGCCTGTAAAGTTATTTAATTGCAGACATTTTTCTAAAGTTTGCTGGACTGAGGTTAACCTCTTGTATTCCAGTTTCCACTGTTAAAATATATACATTTAAACAGTTGCAATAGTGCATGTACATATCTGCTCTCTTCCAGTAGGGCACACTGTGGATACATTTTAAGCACAGGCACTTTACAAAATACCTTTTCAACACAAACATTTGCACAGAGCAGTTTGATATGCACATAGCGTACAGTTCTAACACATTTGTAACACAAGCATCTTATATAAATCATTTTGATATTCACCATTTACATATAATTATTTACAAAATTCCAGCTAGATGTGCTGGCAGTATCTCCTTTCATCACAACTTACTTTATAGAATCCTATTTCATTGACTCCACTTCTTCAAATCTCATTATCTCGAACTCCTTGAACTATGAATAGGATACCCCAGGAAATAAACCACTCAACCACCAGGACAAAACAAACAGAAAAGCAAAAAAAACCTTCAAAGTGGGGAGCTTTTCCCCCATACCCCCAACTAAGTATACCAGCTCCAAGATTGCACTACAGTGGAGGAAGGGTAAAGTTCACCATAATGGCCAAGTGGTTCCTTTCCTAGGGGTTTCATTTTTATAGTCATAGCACAACCAAGAACCAAAAAGTCAATTTAGTAAACACAAAGTTGGACCAAGGAAACAGCATGCAGCATGGAAAGAATATTTTAATAAACATAGTTAATTACTTTTAACGGAATGTAAGAAAGACTTCTTCAGAACAATAACAATCAAAGCACTTCACTTTTAAATTTCCCTCCCGTAACATATCACATGACAAAAACACCAACCACAATCAAGAAAGTGTTAAATGAACCCCTCCAAAAATAGTATACACCTTTAAAAATACATCTTAAAAAAATACAGTTCTGTAAGTTCCTTAGAATCAACCAAGATATTTTTGTAAAACAACAAATAATAAAGTCATACAATCAATGAATGTAATTTTAATATACTCATTATAGACATGCTCTCATTCAGACCAGGGTTAGTACAGGCATTAAGCCTGAACTGCCACCTAAGTTATTTTAGTTCAATAATATCATTCCATGGAACACCTCTCACATCCTTGGTGACTATATCCAAACTCATGTACCTAAGAAAATGACCCAAAAAAAGTGAAATGCGTTTTGCCAAAGCATTATTCATGTTTTGTTTTCTAATATCAACCATATATTCATAAATTCATGCTTTGGTTTTTTTCCCCACATTGAAACATGTACATTGCATACAGTGGGCCAAATAAACAATCCCTGCAGAGTTACAATTGCAAAAAAACTATGTTTTAATAAATACACCATTCACTTTACCTTCTTTTTCACCAAAAGGTGCTTACACTGATTGCAGGTACTACATTTAAAGGTACCATTTCTCTTATGGGTCACATTCCCCCCAAATGACTACCTCATTCTAAGATCTGTTTAAATGACTTACCTTTTCTGTATACAACCTTGGGTGGATTCCCAAATGTATCAATAAATCCCTCAAAACAAGATAAAATAGTCCCATTCTTTTCTCCGTATGGCTGCTGTCAATAGAGTAAGTCATAAATGAAGGAAAGGGGGAAGTTATGATCATTAACTCTTTTATTCACCATCAGAGCTACCCCACTATCTTCATTAACTTTAAGTAAAGGGATGTAGTAATCATTTAGCCTTTTCTGCATAATATCAATCACGATATTTTGAATTAAGCTATCAAGTAACCACTCAATATAAATCTGTCCACCAAAAATCTGGCCTCAAGATTAAATGTATCATCCTCAGTTACCATCCTAGAAAGAAGTACAAATTGTCCCTTTACCACTCCTCTTTTTTAGTGTCCAGAATGACAGCTATCAAAATCTAGGAGACTATTAGAGTGGGTAGGTTTCCTATACAGTACATGTTACTAATTAGCCTCTTGTTAATAACATCCTTAGAAATGTGTACATCTAGGTAGGTGATGTCAATTTGATTACATTTAAAGGTAAATCTGAGGAAAGATGTGGTGTGACTTAGATAATCAATAAATGAGTCAAAGTCTTCCTTTGACTTGTTCCACACAATAAAGATGTCATCCAGGTATTGAATGTACAGTTCCCATGGAGGAGGGTTAGAGTAATTAATTTCAAATTTATTTTCTCACTGTACCAAAATTATATTTGCAAAAATGGGGGTACAAGTTGCACTAATTGCTAATCCCTTCTTCTGTAAAAAGTAGTGGCCCCCTATATAAACAAAATTGTTCTTCTAAACTAGTTCCATTAAAATAACTACGTTATTAATCATACTGTTACTAATGTTGGTTGATTCAATTAGAAATTCATGGAACCAACTCAGACGTACATCGTGTGATATCACATTAAATAAATTAACCACATCTATTGTACAAAAAATAGAATCATTACTTGGTTTTACTTTCCTAAGCTTCCCAAGGAAATCCCAAGAATCTCGACAAATGTGTGGACATTTATCCAAAACACTGTTTAGTTTTAGGTCAATCAATTTAGCAAGAGGGTATATATTAGAGCTGGAGGCATTAACAATGGGTCTCATGGGTGGTTCCCTTAGATCTTTATGGATCTTTGGTAGTCCAAAGATTAACAGTACTTTTGGAAACTTCACATCCAAAAACACCACTCCTCATAGGTAATTTCACCCTGGTTTACCATGTCTTTAAGTAGCCAATCAATTTTGGCTTAAGAAATGTGTATATAATTCAACAATCTCTCTTCATACAAATTACCATCATATACAAATTCAAACATTTTGTTCAGATAGTCATAGCCATCATTACTCATAATAATGCTACCCCCTGCCTTTATCAGGCTTCATCACCCTTAGAATTTTACTACAACACAATTTCTTCAAAAGTTCTAATTCAGTAATGGCGAAATTCAAGTTTTGATAACCAGAGTTTTTTTCAATAACTTTCTAAACTCAAACTCACAAACTTTTTCAAATAAAACATGGGGTGTGCCAAGGGGTGGGTTAAAAAGACTACTCCTATTAAACAAGCTGGTAGAGCTCACTAGGATTTTATCTTTAAACAACATCTGAAAATTAAGCTTTCTCAGGTAAAGTTTTGAATCAATAATTAAATTGTCAATTCTGGCACTGCTAGAGGGAACAAAGCTGAAACCCCTGCTTAAAAGATCAGACAATTCAACACCAAATGAATTATCCATATAGTGAAATATAAAAAAATCACCTTTTTCATTTTTAGCAATATTCAAAACAGAATCAGAGGTCACACCAGTGTCTGCAAATCCCAGTATAACTATTAATTTCTTATCCGGTTGCAATTCCTCCTCACTTGTTGAACCTGTACCCTGCTTTATTCACATTTGGATTCTGATACATCCATTGGTGATCCCAATGATTCTTCAACATCTCCAACCATCTGGGAAGGTCCTTGTCTAAAGGGACCAAATCATTCTGCAAAACGTCATCACTAATAAGCTTTTCATTGGTAGAAAGCTCATTGTTGGAAGAAGTAACCATACCAACAGGTTTGGGGTATGGAAAACCCTTTGAGTAGTCAACTTTATCAGGAGCAAACTTACTTTCTTTTCTAGATTTTATATTAATGACAGTTGTGTCCACTGAACTAAAATATGAAAGAATTAATAATTATGCTGTTCAATCAGCAAGTCTTTGGTAATAATACCCTCGAGTAAGGTAACCTCCCCCATAAACATGTTGATGCTTTTCTGGTTGTGCTTTATAAGCACTTCTAACAGTTGGCAGCCTTGTTGGTCGAACAAGTCAATTAATTCAAGATGTAAAGGTGAATTTGCAGTCAAATCACTGGGGAACTTAGAATAACAAAGCCCCTAAAGAGTTTTGTGAACATTAATGCTCCCCATAAAGTAGCTGTTTTCCATTTGCAGTTTTCAAATTTTAAGTAATTTTCCTTCCAAAGAATAAGTGGACTGCTCTTTAGTGCCATTTTCTGTGTATGTGTGTGTGTGTGTGTGTGTGTGTGTGTGGGGGGGGGGGGTAACATGGTTAAAATGCATATCATAATTGAACCAAGTGTTAATATTAAAATGATCCATGTTACCATGACTGACCTCATCATGCGAAATTCTCGGAGTGACTGTAAATTCCTTCCGACCTCATCATACAAAATTCTTGGAGTGACTGTAAATTCCTTGGTTGCTGAATTAGAGACCAAATTCACCAAGGAGGTGTGCCGAGGATGGATATATGCAGTCAACGGTGCCAAATTAATATCCAGACCAGACTGGGTGGTCAAAAAGGAAACCTGCTAAGTTAGCTGTTGTACCAGCTGGGTTAACATACCCACATTCCCAGTCAGTTCATTCAATCCACACAAACACTCAGAGCCAAATACAGCCACATTAGTAAGAGAAGACATAGCAAAACCAAGAACCAAAAATTCAGCTTACTAAACACAAAGCTGGACCAAGGAAACAGCATGCAGTGTGGAAAGAATATTTAATAGAAATAGTTAAAGTGCTTTCAATGTAATGTAACAAAGACTTAAAGATGTATTTTTTAAAGGTGTATACTGATTTTTTTTTGGGGGGGGTTCATTTACCACTTTCTTGATTGTGGTTGGGTGTTTTTGCCACGTGATATGTTATTGGAGGGATATTTAAAAGTGAACTGCTTTGATTGTTATTGTTCTGAAGAAATCTTTGTTACATTCCTACAGAAGTGCTTAACTATTTCTATTAAATATTCTCTCCACTCTGCATGCTGTTTCCTTGGTCCAGCTTTGTGTTTAGTAAACTTCATTTTGTAGTTCTGGATTTGATAATGTAAGTCTTCGATAATTTGCAGTAGACCCATATATATATATATATATATATATATATATATATATATATATATATATTTATATATCTATATGGATCTAGGACAATTGAATGAAAGTTCAATAGTCTGAATCCACAATCATTGAACACACTTTAACGAAAGCGCTTTCACAAAAAAAAACGCTTTCATTAAAGTGTGTTTAAAAAAAAATAAAATAAAACATTTGGAGGAGATTTTTAGATGACTGTTGGATAGTGTGGAAAGTGGACAGGCAATATCTGTCGGAGTTTGTGCAATACCTAAATGACAATAAGTGGGAAGCAGAATTTATATTGAATTCTGTTGTTAATCAAATCAATTTTCTGAATGTTGCTATCATAAGGAATCCAGATGACACACTTAGAACACGTGTTTAGAAAGTATCCCCAGTACAACAACCTGTTATACACTTCTAGTCTACACCCACAACACATCATCCAGAACATACCTAAGTCTCAATTCTTGCGAATTAAAATAATATGTTCCATACAAGAAGACTTTAGTTCATTTCAGCAGGATTTGATCCATAGGTTTAAGATCAGGGATTACAGACAACAAGATATCCTTTCAGCCAGTAACTGGGCTTCCAAACAAGAGAGAACACAGCTGTTGAAGTACAAGAACAAAACACAGGACAACAATTAGAATACCATCAGATTTGTCACCACTTATGGGCGGAACATCAACCTAATTAGGGAGGTGATATCTAAAAACTGGAATATGTTGATGGCCAATGAGGAATTGTATCAGGCCCTTGGTTCCAGATGTAAATATTCGTTTCAGAGAGGTAAAAGATTGGGGGCCTATTTTTCACACTTTAAACAGGATATGGTACAAGGGGAGCTACTACTCACCAAATGACTATTAATGGGGATAAATTGTTAGACTCTTTTCCGTGCGGTCATTGTTCCTTGTGTAAGTATATGCACAAGTCTAAACAGTTCTCCACTAAAAATACTAGTCAAGTTTTTGATATTAGATTTTTTTGCGAATTGTGGAATTGACTGGGTGGTGTACTTGGTCTCTTGTACCTGCCCGGCCTTCTTCGTAGGGCAAATTTTTTGTCCTCTTAGGATACATATGTCCGAGCACCTAGGTGATGTATGTAATAGGAGAATGACTAATTCTCTTCATAGACACTGCATTTCCCATAATACTGCCAGATCTTATTTTACTATCATTGACCAGATTCAGGGACACAGAGGTAATAAATTTGGCTGCACTCTATTTTTAATAAGAAAGAGAAATTTTGGATTATAAAACTAGGGGGTCTTTTTTCCCTGGACTTAATGATCATCTATAATGTCTTGGGGTTAATATGAAATGTTTCTACTGGTTAATTAATGATTTTATATACTATTTTGGGATTGACGGGAAGTGCTCTAATAGGAAAGTAGAAGGGGTTTATTATTTGAATGGTAATTTGTCATTATGCTGTTCATCACTAAAGAAGGTAGTTATGCCAAAACCGGTATGATGTTCATGTGGTTATTATAACCTAATAAAATATCTGGTTGCTTAGTACACTTTGGTGTTGGCCATTGTTTTTGAAAATTTGTACAAAATTAAGATACCAGTGAATCTTATTTATTAATATAGCTAGTGAAGTATATGTTATTACACATTTTTTTGATATGCTATATATCAAACTAGCTTTGCAAACAAATTTAATAAATATTTACAAATTAACATTAAACACACTGACTGACCATAACTGTATCTATGCTTTGTTGACACAATTTATGCTATTTGATGTACAGCAAAACATTATTTTTTAAGAGAGGTACATTTATCAAAAAATAGTTAATATAATATTAATAGAGTCTAGAGTATATACACATTATGTAGTCATGATACTATATTGATATATTTATCGATCTTTCAAATGCTGTGCACTGATTTGAAATGGCTGATCATTCATTGCATTACTGGCTTGTATAGCAGCTTTATGTGGATTTACACTAGTGGTAGAATCATTCTGACCAACTTCCTTACTTACCAGCTCTTCATATTAAGCATCTGTAGGGCTTTGGAAACATTTTTCTGTTGATGAGGTGGAGGTGCCCTGTGTTAGAACTTTTAGAAAAATACTTGAATGACCAAGATTCTTCAGAAAGTTTGAGTAATTAAATCCTATTTTATTTCTTACGTATACCTCTGTGCATCATGTCCTTGCATATGGCATGATCTTGGTTGTTCTGTTTGACCTGTCATTACTGGTACATCTGTTATTTTGTTGCAAATTAATTCCAAAATGAGCACTTATCCTTATTCTTTATCTTTTTTGAAACTCTCTTGAGGCTCTTCTTGCATCTGTCAAAACAAAATGTCTACATGTGCTGCTTTTCCTTGAACAGGTCAAGAGCATTTTTGGAACTAAAAAAATTATAGGATTTGGGTACTAAAACATCTTCCCAGGAAAATTTATGCAAGTGAAAGCCCTACAGACTGCAAATGCACATTTCTATTCTGAAACAGAAAGTTAATAAAATGAGAAAGTTGTTAGAACTGTTTCACACTTTGTGAAATTTTTTATGCTCTTATTATCAATTGTTTTGCAGAAATATTCTACTAGATGTCATGTGTTTATACTCCCATTCTCTCATTAAACTATTATTATTATTATTAAAGTAATTATTAAACTATTTACTATTATTAAACTATTGGCTTATGAAAGGTACACTATTGTCTGACATTAAGATAACATTTTAGTATCATTATGACCATATGATTAGTAGTCTTATTCAATCGTACAGCTTCCAGATACATTGAATGATTGTCCATAAAAAGAAGATGATGGGCATTGTTATACTGAAACAAATCTACTCCAACTTTTATATAGGGAAGATCTGATTTTCATGCTGTAGCATTTCCTTTGTTTGATTCTGAAATCTAAATATATTACAGACTTTACAGCTTTGAATCAGCAGTCCAATATGCTATGATATCCTATGAAAATATATAACATCATGCTCATTTCATATACTTATTTATTGCTGCAATTGACTATAGTCAGTGGATCAGCCATTTCAAATCAGTACCCAGAATTTGAATCTTGTGTAACATAGTGCCATGGAGTTGTGAAGGAATGATACTCTTATTAAGTTTGTCATGTTTTAAAATTAAACTTTGCACAAATTAACTCCAATTGTGATGCGAAAATTAAACTTCAATAGCTGGATATTATGACTTAACATTGCCTAGCCAACTTTTTATGACCACAACTCATAATAATTGCACTTCTTTCTTTCTCTTGTACTGATTATTATTTATTATTATCACTTTGATATTCACAGTTGATGTAAACATTTCTTTATCTCATCTTCTTTGTATGCTTTAATTTATACAAATTATTTTAACAGGGCCTTCAAAATGAAACAGGCAGCCTAGTTTATACTGCATATGTAGGGCATATTTCTGAAAAGAAAGAGTGCCATTCTCTGAATTCTAGCTGATTCCTAATAAAGATTTTTTTTGGAATAGCTTTGTTATGGCATATAGTCTATCTCCAATAAAACTTATTTATTAGAGATATAATCATATAAAATATTAAAAACAAAGATTATAGCTAGTATTTCTTGGATGCAGTATCTGAGCAAAGCCCACAACTGTATGTTACTAGTCTATCTCCCAACTTCACCCATATTAAGTGCAATCGGTTGTATAATATCGTAAAACATCAGATTAGGAGCTTCATTGATTAGCCTTTTTAACATCTTGTAACTCCTCTCTTGTTTGTCTGTTCAAAACCATATGATATCATGTTCCAAACCATCCTAACACTATTATATATTATAAGTTTGAATAGTCTTGGAAAGATAATGCAGCAAACCAGGGAATCACATAAAGAACACACGTCATAGCTTTTCTGAATATTCATTATGGCAGTGACTTTACTAGAATCAGGTTGAACACCTTTAAGAGGCAAGGAATGTGCTATATACATATGAGGAAATGAACAGATTTTACATTTATTTTTGTTTAGTTTTATGCATTGTATTTTAATTCAGCTTCTTGCATTTCTGCCTTACTTGTTCCAAGTCATGTTGTAAATCATGCTCCTGCTTAGTGTCTCTGCACACTAGATCACAATTATGTAGTCTTGTACTTCTCTTTCAAGCTCCTTTATTATTTTAACAACTGCTCTTTGAAACTCTTACAGGGTTGATGGCATTCCAAAAGGCAATCTTATAAATCTGTATTTATCCAGAGAGTATTGAATATCTAAAACTTTGAGTTAGCTTTGTCTATTCTGTTTTGCCACAACTCATGATGAGCATCTAGCCCACAGAATTTAAGCAAAGTCATAAATGTTTTTTAACTGATTGAAACTGATACTGCCACCTTTTGATCAAGTTGTTAAAATTAACATTTGAGAGCTATAAATATTCAAAGATTGCATTGTTTCAGCACAGATACTATGTAATCATCCATTCAGTCAGTTGCAATTTGTTAGCTATTATACACATGGCTTCCATTCGTTTCAGTACCTACTCAGTTGGGCCTTACGATGCAGCTGGGTTCTTCTTGGCACATCTATAAATGGTACTAAGATAAAATGTTAATTTGGTACCCCCTTGCCAGATAACCTATACCAATAAATACATTAAAATACCTCTTCAATACATCTTTAGCTACTTGAAATTGTGTTTCATTTCCCTAAGTAAAGCAGTCTTAGCATTCCTACTATTACTTGTAGATATAAATCCATGAAGTATCTCACAAGTATTACAACTCAGCAGATTCTCTAAACTGCTTTCCTAAAACACTACTTGCAACACCAGCTTGTAGATTTTATGCCTTTACTTAAATGCAAGCAACTCATGACCCACAAATTCTGTCTGTGTCCTGACTACATCAGAAAAGACCCCAAGATTTAAACTCAGTTTTACATACTGTCATTGGCTTTAAAAAGATTCTAACACTATACTACATTCTAAATCAGGACCGGAGTGAAATATAATATTGTTGCCTTCAGTGACAATATTTTCTAATCCAAAATAATGTTAATTTTACAGTCTTTTCTACATTCATATTACTTATTTCAACCAATGGTATACAAGTCTGTTTTATTGTATTATTTTGCCTCTGGTGTATAAGCACTGTGCATATTGTGTTAAGTCTACCCACTTTCAGTAATGTGATTTATAGACATGAGTTGTGATACTGAACGTTAGCATGTGATGGATTGTCTGTTTTTATAGATGCTGCAGAGGGACACTTAGATCACAATGTTGCAGACATCTCATTTGCTGTGTTGCACTTCTGGAATTGAAGCATAATGTAGCACAGCAAGGAATGGGTAGTAAATAAGGTCTGTTACACCATGCTGCACCATGGTCAGCTGTAATGCTTTACTTGATGTCATAAAGAATTGTTATACTTTAAGCAAGGCAGTAGAGTTAGGGTAACTAACATAACATAGCAATGAAAGTATCTTTTGCTTTGTGGCAGGCTCTCAGCAGCATTACTATGTAGGGGTAGGATAAGTGTTGATGAGATACCAGGATGTCTGCACCATGGGGAAATCTATTGCCAACATGCTTTTCTCTACTTGGAAAGAGACATATTTTTATTTTTATTTAGCAATTTTATTTACTCTAAAATATGCTACTCAGATCTTTGTATTTATCAACATATTATAAAGGAATAGGGATCGCAGTGCTAACAAACAGTACACCATCTGTTCAAATGCAAGTGGAGTCTAATATGTTACTCCTCTGGGACCGGTCTATACTGCAAGTACTGAACTGAATCACATATGGCTTTATGGAAATGTAATTTACATTGGTGATGTGTGGCTGTTGTACTGTGTGCACATGATGGAGTAAGGCCACTGACCAAATGAATGGTCTTGTCCCACCACACACAATTCTTAATGCATGTCAAAAGGCTTTTATTAGAAGGTGCAGAGTTTAACATTTCTACTGCTTTGTGCATATTTTTTATGAATTTTTTTATGAATAGCTCTTACAGTGTTTCATTCTGTGCTCAGCTTTGTCATATAAGTAAAATGAAAAATGCATGTCTTACATATAACATTTATTCAACTGTTTCAGCACAATCATATAAGTATCTATTCAGTCTAGAAATCCTTAATTTCTAGTAAAATACACAGAAAATTATTCTTTGGCTCACAATATAAATGGTATTATTCTCTGTGAAATGCCAACTTATCCCTGACTTCAAAGCTTTAAGGCTGAAACATTGACATGAAGGATTATTGCCCAATGTTTTTTTCCTGGCTTCTTTAAAACAAAAAAAAAACTCCAGCAAAGCTAGAACTTCCAGTATGTGATCCCCCAAACCTCTTGTATTAGAGGCACATGGGATATATGTAAATTAGCCTTATGAACATCAGGTGTTTCAGCTAATTGGCGATTCTGAATGCCAATGACTTGTTTCATCATTTTACTGGACAATTTCAGGCCAATAAAGTCAAACCCCACTAGCTGTGGATATGCATATTTCGGTCTTGTTAGCACAGCACAAGCAGAATGTTTGACTAAGCATTAAAAACACAGGGCTGTTATAACCAGCTGATGTCTATTATCATTAGGGTCACTGCAAAAATCCCAAACAACATTCTAAAACAATGAGTGAGAAGGTCAATGAAAAACCAATCAGTAAAATTAAAAAGAAAACTCCAACAAAACTAGAACTTCCAATTAGTGACCTCCCAAACCTCTTATATCAGAGGCACATGGGATTCTAATGCTTAGTCAAACACTCTTCTTGTGCTGTGCTGACGAGATCATAACAAGGCCGAAATATGCATATCCACAGCTAGTGGGGTTTGACTTTATTGGCCTGAAATTGTCCAGTAAAATGATGAAACAAGTCATGGGCATTCAGAATCACCAATTAGCTGAAACACCTGATGTTCATAAGGCTCATTTGCATATATCTCATGTGCCTCTGATACAAGAGGTTTGGGAGGTCACTCATTGGAAGTTCTAGCTTTGCTGGAGTTTTCTTTTTGTTTTTACTGATTGGTTTTTCAGTGACCTTCTCACTCATTGTTTTAGTTTGTTGTTTGGGATTTTTGCAGTGACCCTAATGATAATGGACATCAGCTGGGTAGATCAGCCCTGTGTTTCTAATGCTTAGTCAAATACTCTGCTTGTGCTGTGCTAATGAGGTCATAACAAGGCCAAAATATGCATATCCACAGCTAGTGGGGTTTGGCTTTATTGGCCTGAAATTGTCCAGTAAAATGATGAAACAAGTCATGGGCATTCAGAATTGCTAATTAGCTGAAACACGTGATGTTCATAAGGCTCATTTGCATATATCCCATATGCCTCTGATACAAGAGGTTTGGGAGGTCACTCATTGGAAGTTCTAGCTTTGCTGGAGTTTTCTTTTTGTTTTTACTGATTGTTTTTTCAGTGACCTTCTCACTCATAGCTTTAGTTTTCTGGCTTCTTTGGAATTTGCCTTACAGTGAGATGCACCACTTACTATTTTTATAACTATCGAGTTTTCACTTTTCAGACTAGTTGCCTTACAGAACCAAGAATGTCAGCATATGTACTGAACATACTTTTAAGACATAAATGAAGAGTTTCTGCAATGAAAATTGCTTTTCAGCAGGGCTGCCTATTGAAATGTCAGCGCTCTTAATACGAGTGCCGACAGAATGAAAAAAATAAAAAAGACTGAAAATTCCAGATAAGACTGAAACTTGAACATTTCCCTTCTTTTAGCATCTTGTCTTCTTGAATGGGAACAAATCCTCCCTGAAAACTACCTCCAACAATGTGGGAGGAAAGCCCCCCACACACACACACACTCTGAACTTGTGTATACCAACTCTGAGATTGCCATACTTCAGAAAACAAGTTAATGTAAATAATGTGAAGATGTAGAAACGTAACTTTTATATCAAAAATCAGAAAACTAATCAAGCACAAGTGACTGTGATACAGTAGTGAGTCTTTAAAGAGAAATAATTGGCATACTGATGAAAATTGCCAATACGTTTCAACCTTTAGTGCAGCACAAAAGAATAGTATTTGGTGCCAATGCAGCTGTAGAGCTCACATCACTCAATATATGTATGTAATGAGGCATGTATACAGTCAAGATTATACAAAAAGGAGATTTTTAGATATGACTTACATTCAAATCAACTTTTATTTATTTATTGTTATTTATTTATTGACATTTGTTGACCAGGAAAGTCCACTGGGTCAGAAACCCATTTTCAATAGAGGCTCAGGGAGAAAAGCTCCAACAGTAGTACAGATTTCTACGATGATACTATTTACGATAATAAAAGAGAAAAAAATTATACAGTCTTAGTAAGATAAAATTAGCAAGGTAAAGTATTTAAACAATCAGATTTAGTCTCACTTTTTTACATACATGCAAGTTACATGCAACAACTAATAGCAATGCATTCTGTTCTACATTCTAGTAGAAGAGAGGAATAAATGTTGAGCCAATATAGTAGAGAATCAAGACAGCAAGGGAGATCCAGCTTAGATTATATAGAATAAGATAAAAAAAATGATTATCTCATAATGTCAGGTTATGCGGCAGGGTCCTAGGATTAGATCTATGGTGGTCTTTGGGATTGGACACAGGGGTAAGTTTGGTTTTCAAGAAAGTGGCTTTTTAGGGTATGTGTGAAGGTTTTTATAGAATCTCGTAGTGTAATAGAGGTGAGTAGGTCATTCCATGGTTTGGCTGTAGAGTAGTAATATAAGCACTGACCAGCTCTCTTCTTGGGTTTGGACACACATAAGAGTAGTTTATTAGAGGACCAAGGATTTCTGGAACGGATATAGGTTTGTATGATATTTTATAGGATAGAGCAGTTCCCTGGATTATATATTAGTTTATGAGCAATAGCGATTTGTGCATATTGAAGGTAATAGGGGTACTCAAGCCATTTCAACATATTGATGGCTTGGCAGTGATGTGTGTGATTAGGAAGGCCACAGGCAAATTCAGCAATCTTATAATAGCATGACTATAGTTTATTGCTAAGGGATGTGTGAAGGTTTCTAAAAATGGGGGAACCATAGAGTAGGGCTGGTAGTCGGAGAGCACTTGCCAGTTTTGTTCTTGTGGGAATATCTAAGTAAAATTTATGCCTATAGTGTTTGCCCAGTTTAAAGTGTGTTTTTTTACTGTATTTCATATATGTTGATCAAAGGAAAGCTTATCATTTCTAGTAATGCCTTGTAGTTCTGCAGTACTCACCCTTTCTTTTTCAGTCTTGTTTAGAGAAAAAAAAGTTCTTGTGAGGTTAATTTGGATGAGAAGACTAGTAACTTAGATTTTTGGGGGATTTAGATATAATTGTGCTTCATTTAGCCAAGTTTCAATAGCTGACAATGCATTTTGTGTTATTTCTGGAGGTCTTGGAAATTGCTGGAAGAAGATACGATGGTGGAATTCTCTGTGTATTGGCTGAGAGAGCTCTAAAGGGAGGCTGTATGGAGATTATTTATAAATACATTAAAAAGCAAAGGTCCAAGAACGGACCCCTGGGAAACTCCAGTCTTATCGACTAAGTAGTCAAATTGATCATTTTGCCACTTCACAGATTGTTGTCTATTGTCTAGGTTATTGGTAAACCGATTAAGGGTTAGATTAGAACATCCTAGAGATGCAGGCTTATGTAATAGTTTAGTATGTGCCACTGTGTCAAAAGCTTTGGATAGATCAAGTAATACTACTGTTGTTAAGAGACCAGCATCCAAAGCTGTGTTTACTGTGTCAGTAAAGCAAAGTAAGGCAGTGGTTGTACTATGTGGAGGGTGAAAATCATGTTGGGTGGGGGCAAGTAGATTATTGTCAGTGTGGTATTTTAGTAGTTGGGGATGTATACACTTTTCTAGTATTTTAGATAAAGGTGAGAGAATGGAGACTGGTCGATAATTAGTTAAATCATTGGTATTTCTGCATTTATGAAGTGGGGTTATTATGGAATTCTTCCAGATGTGAGGGACTGTGGATTCAGATATAGATCTGTATTCTGTCTCCTACAGACTTTTGAGGGGGGATATATGTCTGGCATACAGGGCATTGTCAGATCCCACCCTGATGGACCTCCTGTATATTCACAAAACAAACAGTACCAGAATTACTCATTCTAAAGACTTAAACATTGCCTATTATATAAATAGGACCTGCTGGAGAGATAGGTATATATCCCAGAGACAATGCCTTCTATGGAACAGGCTCCCCATCCATTTGAAGCAGAGTTCCTCCCTAACCCAATTCAAGTGCATATGAGAGGTAGATACCAGTTTTAAGGAGAAAGTAAGTTATTCTGGGAGGTTGCTAGTATTATCTTTATACAGTGAGGGGTCCAAGTTGGGATTCTCCTGATAGTGATCTATGGTATTAGTCTTATTGTTAGGGCGATTGTTTGTTGATAGAGGTGGTTGTTTTACAAGTTTAATGATGCTATCAATAAACTGGGAGTTAAAGATATGAGTTATTTGTTGTGGATCTTTATCAGAAAAATGTGATGAGATTTGTTTGGTCCCTGTATTAAAGATAGATGAAACAGATTTCCAGAATTTCTTTGGAATATTTTTTTTTTTGACTGGATAGTTGATGTGTAAAAAAGATTTTTTAGGTTCATAGAGTCATAGGTGTTCACTAGGCTAATGAACACAAGGACCTTTTTAAGCCTAGTCATGCATCCCAAATCTCTGACAAGTTTTGATACCCTTGATAAGTGTAAGCATGGGTCTGGGAGATGAACCATTTGCAGGTTACCTGTATCCATTAGAGACATAGGTGCAAAACCAGGGATGAATTTCTGGTTCCCCGTCCAATTGTCCAAGTTGCACTTGAATTGGGTTTGGGAGGAACTCTGCTTCACATGGATGGGCAGCCAGTTCCATAGACATGGTAGTCTCTGGGATACATACCTAACTCTCCAGCAGGTCCTATCTATATCACTGGCAAGGTTTCAGTCTTTAGAATTGGTAATTCTGGTGCTTTTTGTTTAGTTGATATGCAGGAGGTCCAGCATAGTGGGGTCTGACAATGCCCTGTATGCTAGGCATTGATCTCCCCTCAAAAGCCTGTAGGAGACAGAATACAAGGATAGGGACTTGAGGCAGTTTGCACAGGACATTTTACTTATGTCCTGTATCTTTTTAGTGAGGAACCTCTGTGAACATTCAAATTTTTGGATATGCCTGGTTAGGTATATACCAAAAAGGGCACTGTACTCAATGATAGGTCTGATGAATGCCAAATACAGTGGAACAATGACTTCCTTGGACTTAGATGCCATACCTTTATTTACAATTTGCACAATATAGAATGATTTTCTCACCACTGTAGACACATGATGGTCAAAGGCTATAGGTTCATAGGTTCATGGGTGTTTACTAGGCTAATGACCACAAGGGCCTTTTTGAGCCTAGCCATGCATCCCAAATCTCTGACAAGTTCTGACACCCTTGATAAGTGTAAGCATGGGCCTGGGAGATGAACCATTTACAGGTTTCCTGTTTGCATTAGAGACATAGGTGCCAAACCAGGGATGAATTTCCAGTTTCATATTCAGTTGTCCAAGTTACAGTTGAATTGGGTTCGGGAGGAACTCTGCTTCACATGGATGTTGAGCCTGCTCCATAGGTGGGGTAGTCTCTGGGATACATACCTATCTCTCCAGCAAGTCCTATTTATATCACAGGCAAGATTTCCGTCTTTAGATTGGGTAATTCTGCTGCTGTTTGTTTAGTTGATATACAGGAGGTCCATCAGAGTGGGGTCTGACAATGCCCTGTATGTCAGGCATAGATCTCCCCTCAAAAGCCCGTAGGAGGCAGAATACAAGGATAGGGCCTTGAGGCAGTCAGCATAGGACATATTGCTTATGCCCTGTATTCTTTTAGTGAGGAACCTCTGTGGACATCTCTGTTGTTGGATATGCCTGGTTAGGTACATGCCAAAGGGGGTATTGTACTCAATGATCAATCTGCTGAATGCTGAATACAGTGGAACAATGACTTCATTGGACTTTGATGCCATACCTTTTTTCTAAATTGTGCAACATAGAATGATTTCCTCACCACTGTAGACACGTGATGATCAAAGGCTAAATTACTATCTATGTGTGTCCCTAAGTTCCTGACTTCTGGGTCACCTCTAAGGGGTGTGTTGTCAATATGATAGTTACCAGGGGTGGGTGACTTCCTGAAGGATGTTATTATGCCTTTCTTGGCATTCAGTTTTAGTCCAATGGCTCTGACACCAGTTGTTTGCCTGTGTCAGACCCTCCTGGAGAGAATTTGTGCCAGTATGAGATTCAATGACCGCTCCTAATTTGCAGTCATCTGGAAATGTAGTCAGCCAGAGACCACTGACATTGGCCTTAACTTCTGAGAAGTAAATGCCAAAAATCAACGGTCCAAGGACTGATCCCTGAGAGACTCCACTTGTGATTGGCCTCTTTGTAGAGGTGGAATCCCCAAGTCTACCTTCCTGAGTCCTGTCTGTGAGCCATTTGGCTATCCACCAGGTGACATACAGGTTTGTACCAAACCTCTTGAGTTTGTCAACAATGCCCAAGTAATGTATTGTCAAATATCTTGGCAAGTCAAGGTAGGCAGTGTGAATGACTTTGCCATCATCCATTGCTTTGGTGACCTTCTCAAAGAATTCCACCAGGTTGAGCAGGCATGATATGCTCTTGAAAAAAAAACTGGGTTGGGTCCAGTGTCTTCATGTTTAATATATTTCTGTGATAATCTCCATGATAATTCTTTCCATGGCTTTATATATAAGACCAGTGAGACTTATGGGTCTGTAGTTTCCAAGGTCTGTAGATGGCCCACCTCTGTGCAGAGGGTGACTGTTGCCTTTCTCCATTCATGAGGCACAAAGTCAGTTTGGAAGCTACAGTTAAATAGTAATTCCAGAGGCTCTGATAGGTCATGTTTCATGCTATTTAGAAGGCCTGCTGGGATATTGTATGGGCCCGCTGATGCAGTGTTCTTGGTCTTAGAGAAACCATTAAAGACCTGTTCCATAGTGATAGTAGGGGGAGTTATATTTGATGATATATCCTGAGGGAAGGTTGAGGGGGAGAGAGGAATAAAGTTGTAGCTGAATTTATAAGCCAGGAGGTTTGCTATATCTTCTGGCTCAGTATAGGTGGCTTTATTTACAATGAGCTTTGCACACAATTGTGTAATGCCTTTGAGGATGTGGACATAACTAAAGAATGCTTTGTAGTTGTCCTTGGCCTAGAAAGCCAAACTTACTTCAAATTTGGCTTTGGCACACTTTATTTGTCCTCTGAGTTGTTTGTTTAGTTTGATGAGTGTGCTTTTATCCTGCTGGGTGCTGCACCTCCTAATTTTTGCCATGATTTTCTAGATTATTATCTGTGTGTGTCCCTAAGTCCCTGACTACTGGGTTAATTCTAAGGGGTGTGGTGTCAGTATGATAGTTACCAGGAATGGATGACTTCCCAAAGGATACTATTATGCATTTCTTGGCATTTAGGTTTAGTGCATGGCTTTGACACCAGTTGTTTGTCTGTGTCAGCCCCTCCTGTAGAACATTTGTGTCAGTGTGAGATTCAATGACTGTTCCCTGAGGGACTCCACTTATGACTGGCCTCTTTGTAGAGGTGGACTCCATAATTCTAACTTCCTGGGTCCTGTCTGTGAGCCAGTTTGCTCTCCACTGGGTCACATGTGGGTCTGTACTTAGCCTCCAGAGTTTGTCAACAATGCTGGAGTGGGATACTGTGTCAAATGCCTTGGACAGGTCAAGGTAGGCAGTTTGAATGATTTTGCCCTCATCCATTGCTTTGGTGACTTTCTCAAAGTAGTACACCAGGTGAAGTAGGCATGATCTGCCCTTGATAAAACTAAACTGGGTTGGATCCAGTGTCTGGAGGTTTACTATATCTCTACTGATCATCTCTACTATAATTCTTTCCATAGCTTTACATATAAGATTAGTGCGACTTATGGGTCTGTAGTTTCCAGGGTCTGTAGATGGCCTGCCTTTGTGCAGAGGAATGACTGTTGTCTTTCTCCATTCATGACACACAAAACCTGTTTGGAGGCTACAGTTAAATATTAATTCAGAGTCGCTGATAGGTCATGTTTCATACTATTTATAAGGCAACCTGGAATATTATCTAGTCTCACTGATGCAGTGTTCTTGGTCTTAGAGAGAGCATTAAGGACCTGTTCTTTAGTGACAGTAGGGAGAGTTATATTTGATGATATTTCCTAAGGGAAGGTTGATGGGGAGACAGGGTAAAGTTGTAGCTGAATTTATCAGCCAGGAGGTTTGCCATCTCTTCTGGCTCAGTGTAGGAGGCTCCATTTACAATGTGCTCTGCACACAAATGCATATTGCCTTTGAGGTTGTAGACATAGCTAAAGAATGTGTTGCAGTTGTCCTTGGCTTGGGAGGTCAAACCTACCTCTAATTTGGCTTTGGTGGACATTATTTGTCTTCTGAGTTGTTTAAGTTTGATGAGAGTGCTTTTATCCTGTTGGGTGCTGTATCTCCTAATTTTTGCCATGATTTTCTTCCTCCTGTTATACAGCCTACTGATTTTGTGATTCCACCAGGGTGGCTTGTTTTTTGAGTTAATTTTATACTTCTTCCTGCTGGGTACAGCTGCTTCTATGCAGCTATTAACATGCTTGTACAGGGTTTCTGTTAACAGTTCTGCATAGGCAGCAGAGGTTTCAGGGTTTATGGGGGCTTGACATTTTGCCAGGTTCCCACTTAATAGCAGGAGGTTAGCCTTAGAATAGTTCCTAAATATTCCAGGTTTAGCAGGGGGGTCCAGGTTTTATTTTTACTCCAAAGTAGACCATTTTGTGGTCAGACCTTACCAGGTAAGACATTACAGTAGAGGGTGTGCAGCGCTCTCCCATATTAGTGAGGACCAGATCCAGTATCGTTGTACCCCTGTTTGGTGTATTGACTATTTGGTCCAGGAAGTTTGTGTTTACAAAATCCAGGACTCTCTGTGTATGTACATTTCATGTCATATAGGATTCTCAGTTTATAATGGGGTAATTAAAGTAACCCATGAAGATGATATTGGGTTGGATGGTTAGTGTTTCTAATAAGTGTAAATACATGGTATGGGTTTCCTGGGTCATAGAGGGGGATCTATAGCTTGCAAATAAGTGGTAAAGGATTTTGCCTATGGTGATTTGAACAACTCAAGTGCATTGTTCTGTTTGACCAGCCTTGAAGTATATTTATCTTTGATGTAAATAGAGACACCTCCACCTTCAGTCCCTGCCTGTGAAGTAGCTGGCCTAAATGTGTGAAAGGTATTATAACCTAGCACTGTTGGTGTGCTCTCCTCAGCATTAAGCCATCTCTCAGTGACTGCACAGATGTCAGCATTCTCTAGGGTAAAGAGCTTCTAGGGAGTTGAGTTTTTTTGTTTAGACTCCTAGCATTGAGCAGTAATATCTTTAGATTTTTTTGGTTTTGATTTGCTACGTCAGAAGTACTTTCAGTGTGGCATTGCCTAAAAAAGGCACTATGGGAGAACACAATGTTTAGCTAATATTTAAAAGCCTAGAGGGGAGAGGTGCAGACCATCCCTGGAAAAACAGCATAGTCTGTTTACCATCGCTTTTCATGCTGATAAATATTGCACACCCTTAGAATGATACCGGAAACTAAGTCAATTATTAAAGTCAATCATCTTTTGTTCGCATTATGGCATTATCCTTGGAGAAGTTAAAATGCTACTCAGTGCTAGGTTCATACCAGCCTGAGACACATATTACAAGATCTCCATGGTATCTCTCTTCATATAGTCTAGGGAGGTACATCTCAGGTCATTTACTCCCACATAGACTATGACTGGGTCATATTGGTAATTGTGGTCCAATGACCTGAATGCCTGCATAATGTGATGGATCCTAACCCCTGATGAGCAAATGACTGTGACTTTCTCCTTACTAAGCCTGATGAGAGGGACATCAGTGTGCCTCACAATGGAGTCTCCAATGACAAGAATGTTGGATTGTGTGGTGGCTTGCCTTATGGGCTTAGAGGTAGAGGCTCCATGAGATGCAGCTCTATGTGTTGATGTGAGTGTTGTTTTGAAACAGTGCATTTGGCTCTGCTGAGGATATTTGTTATGTGTACTTCCTCTAGGATGTCTTTGTGGTTTAGGAAAGTTACATTTAAGTGCCTCAGCATATTTGGGTCGATATGTCTGTTTTGAATTGTGCATGATGGGTGCAACATGTGTACTACTGACAACCTTACTGACATTAGAAGTACTTTTATGTGGGAGCTTTGTCTCCAGTGACATTGTATAAATACATCTCTCACATACCATACCAGTTTGTTTGAGTATTAACTGGTTGTCAGTAAGCATGAGGCAATTTCTACATTGCCTCAGGATGCCCATATCTACTAAGATGGTAACAGAGACAGTAGGAAAGTTTATATTCATGGTGACAGACCCTTTTTGATTGATTAGACAGCTGGAGTGATAATATCAATCACTGTCAGGAGTATCCAATTTGCACCTATGGAGACAGTGATTGTCACTGCAAACTAGTTGTCCTGCATGCAACTAGGTGTTGGAGAACTTTAAATTGTGCTTTTACAGGAAAAGTGTCACTCAAAGTGTCTGAGTCTATACAGAGCACTGCCAAACACTTGAGGGGAAACTAATGCATAGACTGTAAAAATTTAAGGATGAAATGTTTAGGCAGATATTCTGAAGTTAGAAACAAATCAAAAAGTACTTACTGAAAACAAAATTAGTTTGTCAAGAATTATGAAAAGAGGGGAGTTGCATTAATGACTACTGCTTGGCTACTACTAATGGTGGTCTCACCACAGCTTCACTCTGTTGGGATACAATTCTCTTTTGCTTCTCCTCTCAGCAGAAGCAAAATGTTAGCACCAATCCCAAGATGAGAAGCAGGCCACAGCCTGTTTGGTGATCCAGAGTCTTGCCCAGGATGATGCAAGGGTCTGTAGGCTTGTAGCCTTTTCTTGGTAGATGCCTTGAATAGCAACCAGACCAATCAGGAACATTAAGCACAGACCTTACTCTCTGACCAGAAACAGTCAGGAATCAATGCGCTCTGCTCCTTCTCTCATCAGGACCAGATTATAAGCACAGATTCCAAGCTGTCACCTTCAAAGCAGTTATTAGACTTTCTGGTGATCAACAGTCTCCATAAAATAATGTCTATGTACTCCTCTCACCAGGAGAAAATGGATGCACTAATTCCATAATGACTACTGAGAGGCAGAATGTAGGCTCTCTGATAACTGGTTGTCTTGCAATACATGTTTAAATTTAAGAGGAATACAACAGTTTATCCTAAACACTGCAGTGTACACTAAACAGTTAGATATGAAAGTGGGTAACTTATGTTTTAGCTGTCTAAATGGAGAGCCACTAATTTTAAAAGAGTAAGATTGAAATGGGGTGGGCACCTTTGTATACTGGTGCTATGGAATACAGTGGGGTGGCCAATAAATTTAAATAGTTGAAGGAAAGTGATTTCACAAAATGATAATTTTGTGCTTACTCACACCAGCCAGTGAAAGGAGAGAGGGAAGGAGATATATGGTCAAATTAACATAAGGGGCAGGCAGCTAGAAAGACAGTAGTGTTTAAGAACAAAACAGTAATAGGGTGGAAGGGTGAGAAAGAAATTGATGATTCACAAGAGACACAGATGTGATCTCATTTCAAGTTTTAATATGCAATTAATAGCAAAATACAAGTAAAACACAGTGTAATGAAAACAAATCACAGTATACAAAATAGAAAAATGCAATAAAGTAATAAAAAGTACAAGAAATTTAAAAGCAAACTAACCTTTCCCTCACAGCAAGTTGTGGCAGAGTCTGGGTGAGCAAAGAAATGAGTGATTACTTGTTTCTTTGCTATATTACGGAGTTGTTTAAAGATAATTTCATTTTTATTTTGTTTTTATGCCATTCTTTCCAGGCATACTCCCTGGACAGAGGAATTTGTTTAGTTGCTTTTGTAAACCATGGACCATGATTAAGTTTAATTCTTTTATACTGAATGAGAGCTATAGTATTCAGGGTGTCAAAAAAGACCTTATTAAAATAATTCACAGCATACTTTAGAGGCAATACTTTAAGTGGATTCTAGTTTTGGGTGTTTAGGGAGTTCATGAAAGCTGTTTGGGAGAAATTGATTTAGTTTATTGATATTCTGTAAGAATGGGATTTGGGAGCTTGAGTATGGATTCTATATGTACAAGCTGGTAAGTGGCCACTTAAGATATCTGGGAAGGTACTGGTATTGGAGTATTTATATGGATCTGAGACTAGTATCCAATCCAAGGTAGATTCTAGTTGGTTATTTTGTACTCAAGTGGAGTTTGTAACAAGCTGGGTATATTTATACAGATTAAAGCTATCATCAGGGGAGTCTGAAATTAAAGTTTGCCAATTGATGTTGGTGTCTCTAAGAATGATAGTTTTGTGAGATATATTGTGGGAGGTCCAGGATAGAAAATCTTTGAGAATAGGGATGTCTTGGCCAGGGGGTATATATAGTACAGCTATTAATAGTTATTTACTTTTATTCATTTGTAGTGATGTTAAAAGAAATTCCAGGTTTTCAAAAAGTGGGACAGGTTTGGGATAGAAAGTAATAGTTAAAGAATTATGATAGATTAAAGCTACACCTCCCCCTTTCCTATGTTATCTATCATTTCGAAGAATATTATAACCTGGTGGAGTTATTTCAGTATCAGGTATGTGAGGCTTTAACCATGTTTCGGTCAAACCTATGATATCTGGTGTATGTTGAGATAGCCAGTCATGAAATTCTGATATCTTATTGCAAATACTATGTGTGTTGACAATAATAATTAATAGGTTTTGAGTGTTACGAGATCAGCAAGAGAAGGAGGATGGGGTATGATTGATATTGGAGGAGAGGGAAGGGTGGGATATATGTCGCTACTTTGAGAAGGTAGCAAGAGATGGTTTCTCAGGTGTTGAAAGTAGTTGGTTTTAGAAGGGGATTTAACTGGAATGGTGAGAGTTATTTTGAACATGTTGTTGGTAGGAAGAACTCTGAGTTTAGCACTGCATCTATTGCTACAATTAAATTGGGAGGATGAGTTTGAGAATATAATACTATTGGGTTGTAAAAATAAGGTCTGAATAGAGTGTCTTCAGTTTAAAGGGAATTTTATGTTCTGAAGAGAGGTAGCTTAAGATAGTATGAGTAGAGCAGTACTGAAAGAGAATATAAGTGGTGATAGTATTGTGCTGGACATTTTATAATGAATATGTGGCTGAGGTAAAGTTCATATAGTTGGAATAAGCTAGAAAACCAGGTGAATTGAAAAGTGTTATAGCAATTTAGGAGGTAATGGCTGTGTGTGATTGCTGGTAGGCAATAGGGCTGTAGTGTTAAGTGGAGTGGTCTAGGGAAGAATAAGTTTAGGGAAAGTGAGGGTGGGTAGGAATGGGCATAGGGTAGGGGAGCAGAGTGAGCCCAAGCATAGCAAGGGCGAATGGAGCGGGATGAACCATGGTCCAACTGATTCTCTATAGAAACTATCAGCCAGCTGAGGTCAGTGTTTTAAACAGAACTGAGTTTCCTGTCTTCCTGACAACTTTTACTGAGTTGCATAACATAGAGCAGTCACAGTCATTAAGACCTAGCTACTGGTAAGTCCTATTTAAAGATACACTTACAGTATCAATAAGATACACTTCGTATATTTACAGATGAATGCCTCATGCTCTGCAAGCATTGTGCAAAACATTGTAAGGAAACTAATGTACTAAGAAAGCAAAGAGTTTTTTTCATCTGTCTTATGTGCATCTCTATATGGTATATTAGTGTCTATATTAATTAATTGAAGGTTCAAATCAGCAAACTTTTCTTCATCAAACCCTAACCATTGAACGTTCATTTCAGTGAACATTCTCACTGAACAAAAATTTAAACAGGGAAACTAAGCACTTGGCCAAAACAACACTGGAACAGACACCACTGTGTGTAAAATCCACCAAAGTAGGGTGCTTTGCCCCCTACACCCTCCTAACTATATATTCCAACTCTGAGATTGCATTACAGTGGGGAAAAGGGGAAATTTGTACTGCTGGCCAACTGCTTCCTTTCTCTATGCAAATTTTTCACGTATATGAACATTTGCTGAAATGATCATTCGATAGTTAGGGTTCAGTGAAGAAAGGTTCACTGAAGTGAACCTTCAATTAATTAATATAGGCATGGTATATTACTAGTTACTCTTCATTGTAATTTTTTTTCTCAGTTAAGTTTGTTTCTTTTTCTT
This sequence comes from Protopterus annectens, assembly GCF_019279795.1. Lineage (NCBI taxonomy): Eukaryota > Metazoa > Chordata > Ceratodontiformes > Protopteridae > Protopterus > Protopterus annectens. Next base: position 795,175,520 of record NC_056730.1, read on the forward strand.
TTCTCGTATTCTTATTCAAATGTGCATAGTGTCACATCAGACACTACAAAAACTTGTGTTATAATGTTTGAAGGCTTCCTACACAACAACTTCTAGACCCTTACGTGCACAAAACAGATCATCTCTCTCTCCCATTTGCAGTGGTGTGCTATTATAAATTCCATCATGAAGTCAATTTTATAATTAACATTTATAACTCCAACTGATAAACAACAGACCATTTCTGTTAATAATAAACTGCTACAAGGCATTTTACAGATTGTTGCTAGTATGCTTCACATGCATAAGATGCTGTAGAGGCATTAGTTAAAGTACTGTGTGTTACAGGACATAGTGCTAGTCTTGCAGATGTACATATGAGACTTGTTATTATATCTGCTGCTATTTCTGTCACTTAAACTACAGATTAGCTGATCATTTATTTTAATTTCTTTTATCTTAGCTGTGTACTTTACTGTTGCTATTATATCCCTAATCTCAGCTGTGCATTGTAATGTTCTAAACTACAGCTAGCCTCCTATATTTGTCTATAGGAAAACCCCACCTTCTCCTATAGTTTAACTCAACTCTTAGGTTGCTTTTCTCCCTAAAATATGAATCCAGTTCTGTGTAGGTACCGGAAACCTGCTTGTACTTTATAAAACTTTAATTTCCTCACTTTGGTATCAAAAGATGGGAAAGACCACCCACCTTTTTAAGCTTAACTTCTCAAACAAGTTACAGAGGAATTTATCTACATCTCCATGACATACCATAGACACAGAGAAATTTGTAGTCAGGAGCTCAGGCTGCTGTAAATAAGACAGAGAGGTGTAAAACTGTTTTCCATGGTCTTTATTACAGAGACAAAGAGAACTTACAATGAGCTGCTTACAACACAGTCATGCCTTTCACAGCAAAACAGAACAATCAGATCAGTCAACGGTTCAAAGGCAGATGTCACTTCTTTTGACAAATTTACATAAGCAGCATCACAGTATTGAAATGTGAAGCTTTAAACTTAAAATGTTTGTTGTTTATACTACTTTACATTTTAAGATGACTTGAATGCAGTTATCAAAGATATCTGTGATAGAGAAAAGTCAGAAACTATTTTTTTTTGTAATTCTTGCAAAGTATCAGCACATTTACCAAAGTGTAGGGGAAAAGCTGTCAATTTAAATTGGACTACAAAAAGATACTTTGAACAAAGGGTTGCAATTTAGCACCTGCTCTGGTTGCATCTGTATAATTCCTTAGTGTACTATAAAACAATTCCCAAGACACACACAGATGAGGGCATTCAAGTAATAAAAGAACCAGTCCTGTTACAGACAGTATATAAGATGACAATGACTGACACTAATCCCATTATATGTTAATGGAATGGGAATACACCACTACTTCCTTATCTAGCATAACTCATATAAAGCAGAATTGACATGGATTATGGTAAAGGAAAAGGCTTGAAGAGAAATAAAGTCACATTGATAAGTCAAGCCTCATTGACAGCCATTTTGCAGAAAACATATTAAAATTCTATAAGAAGCAGTCAGATTGATTTTGAGGTGTTAAAATAACTCAAAAAACAGAGTTAGTGTGAAAAAAATAGATTTTTTAGATCTAAGGCAGAGTTTTCCTGTTAGCTGAGTGTTTTTCCTGGTTTGAACTACAACTTGGTCTATCTTTTTTTTCAAACACCTTTATTGGATTATCACTTGTAACATAGGCAAATTTACATTCATATAAAAGTAATCAAACTATATTAACATGACAAACATTATACTTCACATTTATTGCTATAAATCATATAACATAAGAAAAATCGCATAAATTACTCAGTTACTGCCTTTTTTAAACAAGTAAAATATTTACTAAACCATCACTTACTACATAGACAATCATACATTTATATAAATGAAAGCAAACCACACTGACACAGTCCTATCTGCAAGGATTTTACATCACAAACCATACTGACACACTCCCAGTTGCAAACTTTATCTCAGTGACTATACTACTTCTAAATCACTGGAACCTTACATAAACAAACATAGATGCTTTACTAGAACATCTTTAACTAATATGTACTTAGTCGGACTATCCCAAATTCCTACCTATATTCCCACTACCTCAAATACCTTATGCATGTGTTGTTTCTACACTGTCCAAGGTTTTATCAATGAACTAGTGATGTTGCTGGGAAAAATACTATTCTAGCACTCTTTTCTGATGCTGTAATCAACTAACTCTGTCTCTGACTATCTCCATCTGCTTTAGTGATAAACAAGTATCCTTGTTTGTAGAGTAACCCCATTGTTAAAATAAGTAGTTACCCAAAAAAGACACTGTAAATTCCACTTTCCTGGGGAAAGCTGAACATTGCATCTGCTCTTATAAGTGCCTAAATAGCAAAGAAATTCAGAAAATACTAACTGAAGTATGATTATTGTTTTTTTTTTTTATATTTTTCTTTTAAAAATCTGCTGTAACTTGTGTGTTAACTGGTCTATATTCAAACCTCAAATGATTAAAAGAGTGAATGCTCTTTAATCAACCCCTTAAAATCAAAAGCACAAAATCCCAAATACATGGAACAGCGACTTTTTCCCCCAGGGAAAAAAAATCACTGGGCCATTTTTGGGAATTTGCCATTTCCTCCACTGTGGTGCAATCTTGGAGTTGGTATATTTAAGTAGGGGGTGTGGGGGATGAAGCCCCCCCATTTTATTTTCTGTTTGGATTTTTTTTTTGTGTAGCAGAGATTTTTTTTCCCTGGGAAAAAAAAAATCACTGTTACGTGTGTTTGGGATTTAGTGCTTTAATTTTTAAGAGGTAAATTAAAGACTGTTCCTCTGTTAATCATTCGGGGTTATAATATAGAGCTGTGTTAAAGTGCACACAGCTAACAGATAGTCAATTCTCAGATGCCAAAGAGAAAAAAATAATCATGTTTTATAGACAAGATAAAAGTAATCTGTTTATGTTTACCTGCTTACTATTAGTGTTAGATCAGTAACTAAATATAAAATAAAGAATAATTAAATATTTACATATATGGACTCTACCACAAAAGAATTTGAAATTCTAGCACTAAAGATATGCCCATTTAGTAGCTAAGAAAATCAACAGAAATTCATTGAATATTACAGAAATCCCAACTCAGTATTTTATCCAGCTAAAATTACAAATATTAAATTTTGGCCACCATTATTTATTAGTGTTTCCTCCTATTTTCTGTTTATGTAAATTAATAGTAGTTTATTTTTGTAGTTTCTGCAACAATTTACAGCAAGGAGTTCCAGCCTGCTCCATTTCCCTACCCTGCATTCAATTATTTTCCATCTCCTCCCCATCTGCATTTATACTTCCCTAACCATGACCACCTGCCTGCATTAACCAATAGCTCTTCAACACCACCGCTACACATATAGCAAGACTTACACCCTATGAAGTATTCCTACAGTCTCACTGTTCCACCTTCTAACCAAATCACTTTTCCTCCACCCCACCTAATCATTCCCCACAAGGCAAGTTAATAATTTACCAAATATTTCACCACATCACCAAGTACTTTCAATACTGTGAAGTATGTACCACATCTTTTATTCCTTTCTAAAACACAACTTTCTTACTCAACCACCGTAATTCTCCTTATTCTACACATACACATCACAAACGTAGAATCCTACATACAGCCACTTATATTTTCTTCTACAAACCCACAATCAAAACAGTCCTCTACCACACCACATTTTTCAATTATATCTAGCAAACTGTATATACACTCACAACAGAACACAGACACACACACAGACAGAAACACACACATGCACACACAGACACACACACACACACACACACACACACACACACACACACACACACACACACACACACGGACACACATGGACACACACACGCACACACACACACACACACACGCACACACATGCACACATATACACACAATCCAGTAAACCATCACAATCCACCCACCTACACGCACAAAAAAGGCTAAGTATTTCTCCTCACAATATATTACCACTAACTAAGCCTTTCAAAAGTGGGGGCATTCACCCCAACCCTGGCCCAAACTCTAATACACAACCAAGACCAACCACTCCCTCTTACAAAAACACAGCTCTTTTCCCAAACTACAACTCATGTCAAAATGTATTTCTTCTAAACATAAACTTTCAAATTATATCCAACAAGACCCAAGACACCCACACATCCCTGTCACCCATTAACACTGACATAGTAACTGCAGCTGAATTCTGGCTAAAACCTGAAATAACTAATAATAAAATAGTCCCCTCCCCCAGATGTAACATAATAAGATCAGACTGACCAGCAAAAAAAGCAGCAATAGTCTTTAAAAACACCATAGAGCTAATCGACATCTTCAGAATACTCCAACATTTCAAAACACCAAAAATGTAATTACTCACCTCAAACTTAATAACAAATACATCTGCCCAATAGGAATTTATATTCCCAGGAAAACAATCTAGCCACAAATTTAGAATTTCTTCAGCAGATACACTAGAATATAAATGAAACTATAATCCTAGGTGATGTAAACATTGATTGAAAGCAAATAACCAATACCTCACCTGACCTAAACTTATTTGGGTTTTCACAACTGATAAAATTTACTACCAGGGCACACAAAACAGTTAAGAAACCAATTTTATTTTTATAAAACAAGCCTCATAACATCAATGCCAGCAGAACTTAACCAGATGGTATTCGTGATCATCAACCAACCTATGCTATTACACAGCAGCTAATTACTCAGAGACAAGTAACATGCAAACAAGTCCATAACTTATATAATTTCAACCCTGAACTCTTTACAACAGCCCTAAAGCAGTGTAATTAGAACTTGCTAAATACCTGATCACTAGATGAAGCAGTTAATCACTTTAACCTTATCTTCCTAACTATACTGAACAACCCAGCCTCACTCATAAATAAATAGATATATCCTAGCACCCTGCCTAACAAAGACTACAAACCAGCTATAAAAAATGAGATTGTGCTTGAAAAGCCTTTACAAAAAATAAAACCAAACAATCTCTGCAAGATTATATATATCTCAGGAATCTAATTAAAAGAGATATTTACTGACAAGAAATTATATTTTGCAGCCCTCTAAAATGCACACCAAAATAACCTCAAACTTTTTTGTCAGTCTTTAAAGTCACTCCTTAACCCCTGGCAATGCCTCTCCTCAACAAATACTAGCTACATAGGTAATAAACCAGCTCCGTTCAACACCCACTTTGTAAACTCTCCCCAGAATTTAATAAAATCCATGTAAGCACAGTGTGAATCCGACATAGAATGTATCTATGTACATGGCCACAATTCCCCCTTGGCAGCATGCCATGCATATTATTGATGGTGTCCTGCTGAGGGAGAGCTGAGGAACATGGAGAGTGAATCAGTGTAGGTAGAGGTTAGTGGCTACTCGTGGCTACAGATGAGTGTGAGGCTCCTTGTAATGCTCTCCACCACTGTTGTAATGTTGTGAAGTGTGTCAACTGTATAATATGTCATTTATATGATGCTTTATGATTTTTTAATTTTTCTTTTTTTTTTCCCTGCACGTTTGAGTGGTGTAACACTGTGCGCAGCAATGCCAAGCTGTGCTCAAATATAGACAGCTGACACCTGGCAGACATCTAAAAATAGAAACTGGATGTAATTAATTACCATAATAAAGTTTGTATTTTATTTACTCCGTTTTATTTTTTTTGTGCGACATGCCTTGGAGCACAACAGAACTAAGAGGAGCTCATATATACAAGACCAACACCTGCCAGACATCTAAAAATAGAAACCAGATCTAATTATTTATTTATTTATTTATAGATGTGTTTAAGCATGTTTGCTCAGTGTAGTGCAGTGCTCAGCAACGTTAACAGGTAGCCTAGTAGTATATATGAAGGCATACAAGTTTTTATAACATCCAACTAGCTACATGGGTAGAGTTACAGTTTTATGTATAGCAGATCCTGGGTTTGAGTCCATAAGAGGCAAAAGATGACTGCAAATAAATGTACTATTTTATTTTATTTTTTGAAACTATTGTGAATTTTGATATTGCTGTGCTCTGCGAAGTACTGCTCATTCACGCTAAGCAGTGCAGAAACATGCTACCAGCTACAAATGTTTGCATGGTGCTAAGCCTTGCTAAAATCACTGTCCTGCAAGTTTTCATACTGCTTGTCTTCACTTAGCTTGTTTGCACACTGCTAAGTGATGCAACGCTTTTTTGAATGCTGCTGAATGATGCATAAGGGTGGGAAAAACAGCCTATGTTAAACCCAATAGGTGGGAATTCTGCATCAGTCATTGGAGTTCAATCAACTGTTGGTATGGCTGGTAGTCTTGGCAAAGGTGTGCACTTTCGGCTGTAGAGGTGGGGTATTCAGGAGTCCAGGGTCATGGTCGGGCTTCTTGTTAAAAACCATGAACCCCGGCTGATGCAGGTGGATTCCAAGGCTCAGAGTGTAAGGCAGAGGCCTGGGAATGTTTGACCAGAGAGCTCACCAGTGTTACTGGTATCACCCACTCAGGTGAGCAGTGTTGTCACTACCACGATGACCTGAAAAGGAGAAAGAGGAGAACCTTGGACACCTAGGTCCAAGAGGTGAGTGCAGGGAATGCCCCAGAAATATGTAAGTAATTTTACCTTTGATTTACCAGTAAGCAAACTGAATGTTGGCAAAACTGGTATGCATAATAATATGTTTCTCTCCCTACAGCTGCAGCTGAGAGGGCTCGCAATGTCAAGTCCCATGCCAGGCACCTGGCAAGGTTGCATCATAAGCATGGTAAGTATGGATTTAGTATGGTAACTGTAGTGTAATAGGCAAGAAAGAGTAAAGCATTTACTGCAATAACATAAACAAAAAAATATGTTGTGTAATAAATGGTCAAGTAGAACTGTAGTGAAATAAATGGGCAATTAGAACTGTAGAGCTGTAGTACAATAAACCAACAATAACAACTGTATTTCAATAAAACAATAACAATACCATTAACACTAGGCAAAATGTTGCTCAGCAGGACTGTGTTGCCAAAACCATTCTGTAGAACTGTATGCACTGATTGTCTATGGTAAGGTTGCTGCATTCAAGCCTTGCATCATCTGGGACAAGACTGTAGATCACCAAACAGGCTGTGGCCTGCTTCTCATCTTGGGATTAGTGTTAAAATTTTGCTTCTGGTGAGAGAAGAAGCAAAGGAGTATTGTATCCCAACAGAGTGAAGCTGTGGTGAGACCAGCATTAGTAGTAGCCAGGCAGTGGCCATTCATGCGACTCCCCTCTTTTCATCATTCTTGACAAGCTAATTCTTTGTTTTCAGTAAGTGCCGCTTGATTTGTTTCTAACTTCAGAATATCTGGCTAAAACCTTCATCCTCAAATTTTCAGGGTATATGTATTAGCTTCCCCTCAAGTGTTTGGCTCACACTGTATAGATTCAGACACCTTGAGTGGCATTATTCCTGTAAAAGCACAATTGATATTTCTCCAGTATCTAGTTGCACACAGAACAACTAGTTTGCAGTGACAAGCACTGCCCACATTGTTGCAAACTGGATACTCCTGACAGTGATTGATATAAAAAAGGATCTGTTGCCATGGATATGAACTTTCATTCTGTCTCCATTATAGCTTGGTAGATATGGGTATCCTGAGGCAATGTAGAAATTGCCACATTTACTGACAACCAGTTAATTCTCAAACAAACTGATATGGTATTTGAGAGATGTATTTACACAACATCACTGGATGTAAAGCTCTCACATAAAAGTACTCCTAATGTCAATAAGGTTGTCAATAGTACACATGCTGCACCCATCACGCACAATTTAAAGCAGATATATAGACCCACATATACTGAGGCACTTACATGTAACCTTCCTAAACCACAAAGACCTACTAAACAAAGTCTTCTTGGCTGTTCTCATTAGGAGTCACCACAATGGATTATCTGTTTCCATTTCTTCCTGTCCTCTGCATCTTGCTCTGTCACACCAACCACCTGCATGTCCTCTCTCACCACATCCGTAAGCCTTATCTTAGGCCTTCCTCTTACCTGACTGCTCCATCCTTAGCATCCTTTTCTCAATATACCCAACATCCCTTCTCAGCACATGTCCAAACCAATGCAATCTCGCCTCTCTGGCTTTGTCTCTAGACTGTCCAACCTGATCTGACCCTCTAATATACTGATTCCTAATCCTGTCCATCTTAGTCGCACCCAATGCAAATCTTAACATCTTTATCTCTGCCTCCTCCAACTCTGATTCCTGCCTTTCTGTCAATGCCATCTCCAACCTATATAACATAGCTGGTCTCACTATGCTCTTGTAGACCTAAACAAAGTACACATAAGAAATACCCTCAGAAGACCAAATTCACTCTTTCAAAACAGCACCCACATCAACACATAGAGCTACATCTCATGGAACCTCTACCTCTAAGCCTATAAGGCAAGTCGCCACACAATCCAACATTCTAGTCATTGGAGACTCCATCATTAGACACAGTGATGTCCCTCTCACCAGGCTGAGTAAGGAGAAAGTTATGGCCAGTTGCTTATCAGGGGCAAGGATCCATCACATTACGCATGCACTGAGGTCACTGGACTACAATTACCAATACGACTCAGTCATAGTCCATGTAGGAGTAAATGACCTGAGATGTACCTCCCTAAACTATATGAAGAGAGACTTCATAGAGCTCTTGGAATATGTGTCTCAGGCTGGTATGAGCCTAGCATTGAGCAGCATTTTACCTTCACCATGGATGATGCCACAATATGAACAAAAGATGACTGACTTTAATAATTGGCTTGTTTCTGGTGGCATTCTAAGGGGGTGCAATATTTGCCAGCATGGAAGGAGATGGTCAGCAGACCATGCTGCTTTGCTAGGGATGGTCTGCACCTCTCTTCTCTAGGCTTTCGAATATTAGCTAAAACATTGTTTTTCCCCCATAGTGACATTTTAGGCAATGCCAAACTGAAAGTACTTCTGACATATCAAATCAAAACCAAGAAAATCTAAAGGTATTACTGCTCAGTCCTAAGAGCCTGATCAAAAACCTCCACTCTCTGGAAGCTCTCTTTACCCTAGAGAATGCTGATGTCTATGCAGTCTCTGAGACATGATTTAAAGCCACTGACAGCACACCAACACTGCAAGGTTATAATTCCTTCCACACATTTAGACCAGCTACTTCACAGGCTGGCACTAAAGGTGGAGGTGTCTCTATTTACATCAAAAATAAATATACTTCAAGGTTGGTGAAACAGGACAATGCACTTGAGCTGCTCCATGTTCAAATCACCATAGGTAAAATTCAATACCACTTCCTTGCAAGCTATAGGTCCCCCTCCATGACCCAGGACACCCATACCATGTATTTAAACTTGTTAGAAACACTATCCATCCAACCTAATACAATACTCATGGGTGACTTTAATTCCCCCACTATTAACTGGGAATCCTATATGACACAAATGTACATGCACAGAGATTTCTGGATTTTGTAAACACAAACTCCCTGGACCAGATAGTTAATACACCAACCATGGGTGCAACCATACTGGATCTGGTCTTCACTAATATGGGAGAGTGCTGCATACCCCCTACTGTAATACCTTCCCCTGGTAAGGTCAGACCACAAAGTTGTCTCCTTTGAAGGAAAAATAAAACCTGGACCCCCAGCTAAACTGCAAATATTCAGGAACTATTCTAAGGCTAACCTCCTGCTATTAAGTGAGAACCTGGCAAAATTTTAAGCCCCTATAAACTCTGAGAACACTTCTGGATATGAAAAACTTTTCACAGAAACCCTTTACAAGCATGTTAATACCTGCATATAGGCAGCTGTACCCACTAGGAAGAAGTACAGAACTAACTCAAAAACAAGCCACTGGTAGAATCACAAAATCAATCGGATGTATAACAGGAGGAAGAAAGTCATGGCAAAAATTAGGATGTGCAGCACCCAACAGGATAAAAGCACTCTCATCAAACTAAACAAACAACTCAGACGACAAATAAAGTCTGTCAAAGGCAAATTTGAGGTATGTTTAGCCTCCCAGGCCAAGGAGAGCCACAAAACATTCTTTAGCTTGTGTCCGCAACCTCAAAGGCAATACACAATTGTGTGCAGAGCTCATTGTAAATGGAGCCATTTATACTGAGCCAGAAGATATACCAAACCTCCTGGCTGATCAACTCAGCTCCAAGTTTACTCCTCACTCCCCCTCAACCTTCCCTCAGGAAATATAATCAAATATAACTCCCCCTACTATCACTAGGGAACAGTTCCTTAATGCTCTTTCTTAGTCCAAGAACACTGCATCAGTGGACCCAGACAATATCCCAGGATGCTTTCTAAATAGCATGAAACATGACCCATTGTGGCCTTTGGAATTACTGTTTAACTGTAGCCTCCAAACAGGCTTTCTGCCTCATGAATGGAGAAAGGCAACAGTCATCCTTCTGCACAAAGGTGGGCCATCTACAGACCCTGGAAACTAAAGACCCAAAAGTCTCACTAGTCTTATATGTAAAACCATAGAAAGAATTATCATGGAGATGATCAACAGAAATATAATAAACCTCCAGACACTGGACCCAACTCAGGTTTTGTCAAGGGCAGATCATGCCTACTCAACCTGGTGGAGTTCTTTGAGAAGGTCATCAAAAGAATGGATGAGGGCAAAAATGTTCACACTGCCTACCTTGACCTGGCCAAATCATTTGACACAATAGCTCACTCGGGTATTGTTGACAAACTCAGGAGGTTAGATACAAACCCGTATGCCACCAGGTGGATAGCCAACTGGCTCACAGACAGGACCTTGGAATTTAGAATTGGAGAGTCCACTTCTACAAAGAGGCCAATCACAAGTGGAGTCTCTCAGGGATCAGTCCTTGGACCACTCTTTTTTGGCATTTACTTCTCAGAAGTCAGGGCCAATGCCAGTGGTCTCTGGCTGACTAAATTTGCAGATGATTGCAAATTAGGAGCTGTAATTGAATCTCATACAGACTCAAATGTCCTCCAGGAGGGGATGACACAGACAAACAACTGGTTTCACAGCCATGGACTAAATCTAAGTGCCAAGAAATGCATACTAGCATACTTCGGGAAGTCATCTATCCCTGGTAACTATCATACTGACAACACACCCCTTACAGCTGACCCAGTAGTCAGGTACTTAGAGGCACTCATAGATAGCCTTTGATCATCACGTGTCTACAGTGATGAGGAAATCATTCTATGTTGCTCAACTTATAAACAAAGGTATGGCATTTATGTCTGAGGAAGTCATTGTTCCACTGTATTCAGCATTCATCAGACCTATCATAGAGTACAATGCCCCCTTTGTATGCACTTAATCAGGCATATCCAAAAACTGGAATGTCCACAGAGGTTCCTCACTAAAAGAATACAGGGCATAAGTAATATGTCATATGCTGACTGCCTCAAGGCCCTATCCCTGTATTCTGTCTCCTACAGGCTTTTGAGAGGAGATCTATGCCTGGCATACAGGGGATTGTCAGACCAGAGTCTAATGGACCTCCTGCATATCCACAAAACAAACAATACCAGAATTACCCATTCTACAGACTTAAACCTTGGCTGTGATATAAATAGGACCTGCTGGAGAGATAGGTACCTGTAAATGGTTCATCTCCCAGGCCCATGTTTGCACTTATCATGGGTGTTAGAACTTGTCAGAGATTCGGGATGCATGGCTAGGCTTAAAAAGGCCATTGTGGTCTTTAGCCTGGTAAACACCTATATAACTTATGTAATTGCTGTAGCCAGCAAATCTAAAGGCCTGCAAACTGTATTGCTTAATTCATAGTATTGTCCAAGGCTGTCTCCAGGCCATTATTGGTCACATAATGCCCTTTCTTCCTTGGACTGCAGGTAATAAAAGTATGTGGATGAGGTAGTCCAGTCCATGGGCAGATATTGTGTGTGGACTTCACAGATATTTCAAACCAATAACAATAAAATGTGGTCACTAGCAATTTTGACTCTAAAATACAGTTTTGTTAATGTATGCAGTATGGTTATATTCCATGCATGTGTGTTGTACTGTCACTGCAGTCTAGTATAACACTGTAATAGTACAAGCATGCCCAAGGAATGTCCTGTAACTTGTATTGCTCAATTCATAGTATAGTTGCAGGTGATCTCCAGGCAAGTATCAGTCACTCAGTAGTCAGCAGTGACTCAGTACCTCAGTCTGTTATATGTGTTATATGTAGTGCATTTTGCTACACACAGTCCTGGGTTCAAATCCAGTGGTTTGTAACACTAAAGTTTCATTATCAGTCACATAATGTTTACATTTTCTCTCTCACCAGGAACACAACAAATATATGGGTGAGGTAGCCTATATTGTGAGCAGGTATTGTGTTTAGATTTCAAAGAATGTTAACATCAATACCAAGAATGTGTTCATCAGTATTGTTGTTTCATAAATAAAGCTGTGTAATTCCAGTATAGCTCTATCCCTTGTATGTCTGTATGAAGTTGCTGCAGTCAATTAATACATTATTTGTAGATGTCCCCTGCAGTCACAGCTAGTGGGTTCTACTCCCATGACTGCCAGCTAAGGCATGACGGCTGTCTAGTTTACTTACTGTACACAAACATCTCAAGTGTGACAATTTGTCATAATGTACTTAAAATTGTCTAATCCGTCTGTCACATGATTAACAGAAAAAGTATTACCTAGAATGCAATGTATCATCAAATCCATTTACAGAACACCCGGGTAGTTATATAAGTCTACATTATGTGAACGTGTTCTGTGTAGTGGTGTACCTGCATTTGTTATTGCTTGGCCCATACTGACCCATGCCAATAGCTTGAGAGGTATGTACGTGCTACATCAGTACTCAAAACTGACACTGCACACCTGTAGACTATATATTTCAGTGTTTACTTTAAAACATAGTTGTTCAACATTATTAAAGGTACAAGAATAAATGTGGTTTTAACACACAATATTTTTATACCTATATATATTTTTTATACATACTTTTTATACATATTTTTTACATATATTTTTACATTTTTTATATATTTATTGGTATTTACATACCAAATCTATGTATTAATAGAAATGAGTATTTTCTCTCACAATTTTTGATGATTTTACTTATACTTAATTTTTATTATATTTATATAAGTTGTAAACAAAATTTTGAAATTTCATGACCACGAATTTTTATGAACTTTTATAAACTTTCCATTATATTCAAGTGTAAAAAATGGTCTACAGAATTACCAATGGTTTGGTTTTGTATTACCTCAACAGTAATTAGTGTCAATTAATGGCCAGCCTATTAGAAGTTAAGATTAATTAAGTGTGGGTTTCACTTAGATGTATTTAAACTGAAGATTTGTATGTGCAGCAGATTCTGATGAAGTCTCCACATGGGAGATGAAAGCGCTTAATCTGGTTATTTTTTGTAATAAATTGGTGTTTTGAAACGTTTACCTGGTGGTCTGTTGGACTCGGACTTTGATTCAATTGAACCTGAGTTTCCAAGTTCTACAAAGAGGAAAGCCTTTATTTTTACTGGAGAACAGCGCCTATAACTGCATTTTTTCTGTTTGGAAGTTGTGTGCTTTTTGGTTACTAGTTATATAAGTCCACATTATGTGAACGTGTTCTGTGTAGTGGTGTACCTGCATTTGTTATTGCTTGGCCCATACTGACCCATGCCAATAGCTTGAGAGGTATGTACGTGCTACATCAGTACTGAAAAGTGACACTACACACCTGTAGACTATATATTTCAGTGTTTTCAGGTATATAATCTGCAATGTCTGTAATGGAATGTTTTTCTCTCTCTCTCCACCCCTTATCTTCATTTATTCATTACTGTTATATATTATTATGATTTAATATTTACATATTTTGATTAACTATATTTTGGAAAAATGTGTCATTATTATGTTCTATTATGATTTAATAATAACATATTTTGTTAAACTAAATATATTTTAGAAAATATGGTTGATTATTGTTATGTTTTATTATGATGCAATATTAACATATTTGTTAAGCTAACTGTCTTGTTGGCCCTATGGTTTACTTCATACTAGCATGCTGTTACCATACTGACTGTTATGTTGCTTAATGTTGTGCTGCACATAATATACATTAGTATGTATTTGGATGAATAAATATGATGTTCTATTCAGTGAATACTAACAATGGTTTGGTTATTGCTAACTGTAACTTATTGTTATACCTCATTTACCACAGCACATCAAGGTAGGCCGGTTCCGGCTGTTCCCCCTACCTTGCCTCAACTGGCTGTGGCACTGGACCCTGACCGGTGGTGCCCCCAATACTGCCCCTGCACTACCTGCAATGTTGGGTAACACCACCCCAGGGGATGGGGCCTACCCCCCCCCTCTGGAAGCAGTGGTGGAGGGAGTGTTGTTACCTGGGTGGAGCTGCCTATCTTAGTGCACAGGATAGTCCGCCATTGCTATGACTGCTGCCTGTGCTGGACTGAGGGCATGCTGGTCACCCTGGTAGGACAGTATCACCCTAGTGCCTAGCCTCCAGCACAGCCACCATCAGGGCAGTGATGGAGCAATGCTGACCTTTCTATGGATGGGGATGTGTCACACACCAACCCTATCTGCTGTCTTTTCTGATTTTTCTGTTTGCAAATGCATCCTTACTTACCCAACTTACCTCCTCAATATGTACCTATGTCTTTTCCCCAACATTCCACTCTGACCTTAAAAAAAAAAAAATGGGCACCTGTCCCAAAAAATATTGTCCATGCTTACCTCTCCATTTCACACACATGTCCACTGGACACACAAAATTTGGTCTAATTAGCTTGACAACACAGTTATGTTGTCCTCACCCCTCTCTTTGGGGTTTAAGAATCCAAATTCATCTACAAATCTGTCAAAGTGCACAGTTGTTGCTGTTCAAGAAATGGCTAGCAATGGTTCTTTCCTATACCCTTCCTGCCTTTCAATATGTTTTCCCCCTCTTGCCCCCATTTCACCATTTTCCTATCTCCCCTTTTTTCTTTTCTTTATATTTTTTTACAGTGGTGCTATAATGACTATATGTGTTTCTAACATTGCAAGACACATGTAGAAAATAAACAACACCTCTACTATGTTTCAAACCCGAGCTCATCACACCTGCATCAAACTGCATTAACCTGCCACAGCACACAACTCTTAATTAAAACAGGTGGGTTAAATAAAACATAATCATTGCCAATTACAGTCATTAGGTGTGTTTCAGGGGAGCTGCACACTGCATTGCACCATCCAAACTGGAATAAAACTAATGGAAAAACTGGGAGTGTACCTTGGACTCTGGTGCAATAGTAAAACACAAAACAGCCAAAGACATAATAATGGGTGAAACTGAGGCCTGTGATAGCAGGTGAATGTACCCTTTTATCAGCAACATGTAGAAAGTCACCTGCTAAGGCATTCATGGCAAAATAGTTATTCAACTGGAACTCTGGTGGAGAAATACATCCATATAAAACCATGCACATACTGATGGATGCAGAAAATGTATGTCACGGCCTGTATGTGTGCACATATATCTTGCAAATACAACTGCTGCAGCAGTGACTCAATAGCTCAGTCTATTAAATGCCTTGCATACAGTACATTTTACCACACAAAGTCCTAGGTTGAATTTCCAGTGTTGTGTTGCATTTCAATTACATTATTGTGAAGGCAGCAATTAATGAATGACTCATGCACTCATTATCCACACAAAGCATTGCAAATTAAATAACTGCTTTTCAGTGCTGGACATCACAGGTCTGCAGTTAGGGATACACATCACATATCCATATAGCATTACTATATGTCTCCTACTACTCTGTTATTGACACAGTTGCCTAACATATGTACCTTAAACACATGCCGTAATTGGAGTGTAAAGGGTACCCTCACCCTGGCACTCCCTCTACAACAAGGCTGACAGCCGACATAGATACACCTACAACTTGTTGTGCTTAAAAGTGTTTACACAAACTGTCCATGTCTATTACCTGCAGCAGCTGCTGCAGACTGTGGTACACACAGCTCTATATAAAGATTTCTGCTACAGACCTATCCTCTGCAATGATGTAGTCTCCTCAACTCAGTACTGTCCATATCATCAGCTAAGAAAGGGGCCCTGCTCTACATGAATGCCTTATATATTGCACAGTGGCTGCATGTCATTGGCTAATGATAGTGCAACTCAGATGCTTTGGCTGCAATTAGCATATCAGAGTCACAGACTGGTTCACAGGCAATTACCTGCTAATGAGAAGCATGATAAAATGCAAGCAGCTGGCTATGGGCAAACATTCTATATGAGACTTTCCTCACAAAGAGCACACCTTTGGGAAATATTACTAGTAGCACATTTCAACAGAGGAGTACTGTACTCCACCAGGTATGTAACTGTTTTTTGTGTATAACAAGATGCAGATGGGAGGATAGAGGTATGTGGAATAGGGATTGCAGCAGTAAGCCCGTCTTAGACCTGTGGTAATGACATGTCATTGATACCCTGATGTCTTACACATACAGGGGATATACAATATATCAGAGTTGTATTGCCTTTTGTCATTGTGGCACACTTGTGTTGTTGGACTGTCACAATATAGTGGTCATAATAGCACACAGCTATTTGTCTGACACTACTCATATGACATATTATTTGGTGGTTGGCCTTGGGGGATATGCCATATTTGACTGGAGTGTTGGGTGTATGATCATACATCAAAATCACACATGGCTCACAGGGAACTACCTCAGTAATGGTACTATCTCAGTTGTATCCACACATGTTGCATGTTGTCTCACTGTGGGATATGACATGTGTGAGCAAGCAGTGGATAGTGCTGGCCATTTTGTTCTTGCTGTGTCTGTACATAGTGGACATCCATGTATTTGATTCTGTAATGTGTTTCCCTTTTTATGTGTTTCAGGACTAATGTATCACAGAAGGCATGCCCCTTTCTCAGATGCAGATAATGAAGTAATACTTCAAGGACTATGGCAGCATCATCACATCCTCCGGGGGGGGGGCATAACAGGGAAAAGCAGGCTGCATTGTGGGCAGACCTTGTCCAGGATGTTAATGAGACTGGCCACCAGGACAAGACATATAAGCAGGTATGACACCACTCTATGGACATGGTGAATGCTGCATGACGAAGGGAAGCTGATGTAGCTATAGATTGTTCCATCACTGGTGGAGGGCCTGCAATAGAACAACCAATCACGGCCACTGAGGAATTCCTGATGAACCCAGGGACACACGACAGCTCCCAGGCATCCATCACACCATACATTGTGAAGGTGGGTGCCACAGTGTCTACAGCAGAGGGGCATGCAGGTAAGCTTACTGTGATCACCACTGTAAAACAGTAGCAGTAATTCTGTCAGGCTGTACATACCTTTACATTGGTGTCAAGTTTATGTGCTGTGTGGTGGGGGTTTAAGCTCAGTTGTACACTTATATTCAGAATGCCACCAATACTTCAAGTAACACAATAGCTACTGTACATGAGAGATACATGCAGGTATTACCTTGTTGTGCTGCAGCATGTGGTGGTACTGAAATTACCTCACCCTTACCTTTTAACAGGTCTGTTGGGAGTTGTTCTAGGCCATGGTCCTGCTCCTGCTAAGCTTGATACTGTTTTGTTATGGAACATATATATGCTATTAAGGGTAAGTACCAGGATAATTCCCTATATACACTTAATGCTGTGTGTAACCAGAGTAGAATGTTTGTATGTTCCATTCTGGAACAGTTACCTAGGTTTCCTAGAGTGGGTAATCACAGAAGTGTAGCTGAAAGAGCAGAAACACTTTTGTAGTTATAGTTCAGAGCAAGTAAGCCTCCTGGTGTACATGACGGAATTAATCCAACTTGCTTTGTACATACCAAAAGGTTAATGGTGCATACCTTAGGCATTGAAAGTTGTAGTTGTATATATTTGTTAAGACAGGTGTACTGGGTTTTATGTGTTGTTTAATCAGGTATAGTGCCATACTGCATACATAAAAGGTACATTAAACTTGCCAAGTGTCACTTAATTTACCTGATGTACTTCTTATAAAGGTTTTGAACCAAATGCGTATTTTGTTGTGATGTAGTCTGTTGTGCATGAACACGGAGATGAGAAGATGTGAGACAGGTATTACAGCTGTGGATTCTCTTTATTATGTCTCTTTGTGGCTTTTCCATACATACTAGTGTAGGTACTAATGTACTGCTTATGTCTTGGTTTCCACAGGTGGCCGGGGTGGGGTGTGGGGTCTCTCCACCACACAACCCAATGTCAGTGTGTCTTCAGACTCTGATGATGATGGTGACCACAGTGAGGCACAGGTGGGGTTGTTGGGGGCTGACTCTGTCTTAGAGGTTGACATCCCTCTTCTACCCCCATTGTCACCACATACAGTCAGTATGCCTACACATACCCTGTCCCCACAGCCCTCAAATATTGGACAGAGGATGGAGACATTGAACAGGCCTATGTGGCAACTATGACTTCAATGAGTGTAGACACTGGCCATAACCAGTACTGTTGAGGTCCCACACAGGCAGATTGACAGGGGTACTCATAGGAGGACTGCTGTCTGTCCACCAGATGTCACATTATGGGTCACTCAGTGCATGTTTTGGGCTGTCATGGAGGCACAGGCACATTCTGAATAGAACACCAGATGTATGCTTAGGGTTATGGATGCAGCACATTCTGACATCAATGACTGCCTCCACCGCATTCGGGACACCCAAGACTGGTTCACTGATGCAGTGGACAAATAGTGGGCTGAGACAGTGTCTGCCCTGGATTGCACATTGGCTGTGGTGGAATGTGTAGTTGGAGTTGGTCATCAGTCCTGTGGACATAGGTCAGCAACACTATCTGCTGAGAATCAAAGTGGCAGTACATCCAGCACTACATATGGGAGTGGGCACGTGATCTTGGGAAGTCCTATTGGAGACATGGTCACACCAGAAAGCAGTCACCTTCAGGTATTAGCACCATGTCTGACCTTGGTCATGGTAGTCATACCTCTCAACCATACCGAATTACTAATTTTTGCTGAGTTTTGGGGTCCAAATAATGGGGTGCCATGATTCCCGAGTGCCACCCCTTAATTTCTGATTTTCCCTTTTATTTTAAATTTTATTTCCTGGTTTTTGGAGCTGACATCATCACGTGCGCAATAACGTCAGCTCCATGAAACAGCCTGCCAGCCTGTCGGAATTGTGCTGCAGCTCAACATGCATATATTTCCATCTGTTCAAAGGTTACTTAGTGGGACCGGGATATCTATGCTACTGCCTACAGAAGAGATGCGAGGCTGGAATGGATATTGATATTTGATGAAAAGAACCTGTTTTCATTTTGAATATGCTGTGATGTCTACAGAAGAGATGCGAGGATGGAATGGAAGCTGGAAATGTATGCTACAGAAGAATGAGCTGCCATTTTCATGAGAAGACAAATTAGGAAGAACTGCAGCCGAGGGTGTGTGTGTGTGTGTGTGTGTGTGTGTGTGTACATTTTTTTGAGGGGGCGGCATATTACAGATTTATGTTGTGCATTGGTAGGTTTCAGGGTAATAAATAAGTAAATGGCATAAGGTGTTGACAGGAAGAAAAATATGGCTTTGCATGCATTATGGAAACAAGCAAGTATTACCTGGATTCAGGATTAGGGAAGGCAGAGAAAGTAGTAGATTGAATGCTTGCATTATGCCACAGAAGGGGTGTGGTGTAAAGCACCATGCCTCACAATAAGTTGGTGGGAGTACTTCGGAGTCTGTGTGGGGGGTTCTGATTATTGAGGTAGATATGGGCTTGATAAGCTGATGGATGGAAAGAGAGAGAAGTTATGGAATACTGCATAACAGGAAACTGCTGTCAAGTACGTTGCCATCTTGTGGTTTGGTGGCAGGGTCCAGTCTGTCATCCCAGCAGAGAAGGGGAATAAAGTCAACACATGCCCATGCCTGCAGGAGTGTGATGGTGGCTAGTGGATGGGAATGCGGCTTTGTTTTTGACTTAGCTTCTTTAAAAAAAAGCAGATTTGTGGCATCTGATGTTCAGCACACAAAAGTGCAAGATTTACATAACACTTTAATGAGAGGGAGGCTTTGTTAAGTAAACAGCTTGTTTGTTAGGAGTTCCCTTAAAGTAAACAAAGGGAATAAAAACATTTTGCTGTTGTATTCCTGCCCAGTTTTGAATGATTCTATAATGCTCAACAGGAAAGTGGAAGAAGGCAACAGAATGTTTGCTAAGAATACTGACATATTTACCATGTCTTTCTGAATGGGTTATGATTCAAAGACTACTTTTTTTTAAAAGACACAGACCAGGCCACAAATGCAAGGGTGAATGTAGACATGCACATGTGTGTCTGTGTGTATGTGTGTGTATGTGTTATGTTTATACGTGTATGTATATAAATAAAAATATGAATATACGTGTGTGTGTGTGTGTGTGTGTGTGTGTGTGTGTATGTGTGTGTGTGTGTGTGTGTGTGTGTGTGTGTGTGTGTATCAGTTGAATTCCAGCACTTCAGAAGCAGCATTGGAACACTGACTAACTACATAATACAGAAGTTGACCAATGTATTCTATGATGCTGAGACTACACCACCTATAGTACTCTACTCAGTAATAGTCACAGGAAACCTGCTCAACATGCCACTGAAACACATACCTGAAGTATCATGTTTTGTAGTTGAGCAATCCCTCTTATGCCCTCTCATACTTAATATAGGTGTGTGCGTGTGTGTGTGTGTGTGTGTGTGTGTGTGTGTGTGTGTGTGTGTGTGTGTGTGTGTGTGTGTGTGTGTGTGTGTTTGTGTAATACCCCATGTGAATATACCTGGTGGCTAGAGGAAGAGCTCAAGCTCAAACCTTGTATCTTGGGTACAGGTAACAAGAGCCTAAAGTCCTTACCCACCATCCCCTTTGAAAAATTTCAGATTTATGCCTCATATTTCTGTTCTGTTCCCCATAAAATCTGTGGTTTTCTGGATTTCAGTGAAGGATTTAATTCACTAAATAATGACAAGCATTTGAATTTCAGACTTAACATTCTTCAGAAAATAAATGGTAACATACAACCTTTTATTCTAGCAATTTTCTAAGTTTATAAGATCAGTATTTGAAATTATACCCTATTTATAGGGATGTATTCCCTCACCCTATTTATAGGGATGTATTCCCTCATTATTGGCTTTGTCCAGGTTTCTTTGGCTAAGACATTGAGAGCTATGGTGAGAAGTGAGAACTGAATTCTGTATCCCCCTAGTATTGGCTTTGTCCAGGTTTTTTATGCTAAGAGGTTGAGACCTATGGTGAGAAGTAATAACTGAATTCTGTATTCCCCCATTATTGGCTTTGTCCAGGTTTTTTGTGCTACAAGGTTGAGAGCTATAGTGAGAAGCAAAAACTGAACTCACTAAATGATAGCTATTTTATTTTCAGTCTTTCTACTGTTCAGGAAACTGCTGATTTGGCATAGTGGTATGTTGTTCTGACTATAGTGCACAGGGCCTGGGTTCAAGACTTGGCAGTAAAATACATGGTGGCAACACATTTTATTCTAGCAACTTTCCAAAATTATACAAGCAATGTTTAAAATGTGTCCCTGGTTTTGGGGCTTTTGCCACCCCCCCCCCAATAAATGTTGTCTTTTTCCAGATTCTTGTTCTGAAAAGTTGAAAGATACAGTTGAGTGCCAAGTGGATTTTACAAGGAGCTGAGAGCTTCAGGGGAAGAGAAGTTTAGTGTTACTTATGCTGAGTCTTCTTGCATTGTTAATAGCATAACAAGTTAAATACTTGCTTTTTATGCAGAAGGCTGTAGGTTCTACTCCCACAGTATGTAGATGCATTGCTGAAACTGTACTGTGTTGTTGTGCTTTCAAAGGGTGAGGGTGTAACAAGTCAAGGGTGCAGCTACAGATACAACAGATGTGAGAAAATGTTATGCACAAGGGCATTTGTGCCTCAGTGGAAAGAGTAAAAAATATAATTAACCCAAATTCAGGAACAGAAAATCATAATTATGTTCTGTGCTGCATTATAAGAAACATAGTTTTAAACAAGTACAGTACATTTTCCAGCATTCAAGATAAATGCATATGTTTCCACTGCAGACAGTGGAGAAGCACGAGTGGCCAGTTAACAGCACCTGGATTGCAATGATAGTTTTGATGCTTCAGGATGACTACTATAGTAGAGGGTCTGTCAGTACTTGGACTAAAAATTGGAAGTTTTAAAACATGCAGTTTGCCTAGTTTATTTTGTCATGCATTTACAACTATTGAGTTGGTCTGATAACACAAATCAGAGTAAGTCAAGCAAAAAACTGAAATTGAAAAAATAAATTCGAGAAACTATGCAAGATGCCCATGGCTTACACTACTGTCATTTTATATATATATATATATATATATATATATATATATATATATATATATATATATATATATATAAAGTATGTGTGTGTGTGTGTGTGTGTGTGTGTGTGTGTGTGTGTGTGTGTGTGTGTGTGTGTGTGTGTGTGTGTGTGTAAGTAGACTTTTATGATGGAAATGTTCTGAATTGGGGGAGTTTTGTCATTATTGGTTCATGCATTTTGTTTCATTGCCTACTGGAAAAATAAACAATAAATTTAAAATGCATTCTAAGTCTAACAGGTGTTCTGTATTACACAAGGAATATAATTTAATAAAGTCAGGAAGGTATATAGAACAACACGTGTATTTTTCTTGTTTTGTGTGCAAGGGGTCTATGACTTGAAAACAGCCCAAAGGTAATCTTTATTCACCACTGGCCAGATGCAGTTTCTTTGGTTGTGGTGTGGATTTCAATACTGTTTCAATTAATGTGAATTTCAAGGGCAGAAATATTTTAATGCTTTGGGTGAAAGGGGCCTATGATTTGAAAACAGCCCAAAGGTAATCTTTATCCAGCACTGGCCAGATGCATTTTCTTTGGATGTGGTGTGGATTTCAATGCTGTTTCAATGAATGCGAGTTTTAAGGGCAGAGAAGTTTTAATGCTAAGTCTATTTTCATTGTGAGACAATAATGCTTTATTTAGCAGATGTCTGTTAGTGTTTTTGCCTTTTGCTATAACGTAAAAAATAATATCCAAATAATCATTATAGAAGTAAAGCAGCATGCACGTTAGTGTTTATGGAAAATGGGGTGACATAGACAGGAAATGGGTCATCAGAATGGCTGCAGGGGGACTCTGGTGCCATATTTTGGTTGACTCCCATAGTGGCAGTACATCCAGCACTACATATGGGAGTGGGCACGTGATCTTGGGAAGTCCTTTTGGAGACACGGTCACAGCAGAAAGCAGTCACCTTCAGGTATTAGCACCATGTCTGACCTTGGTCATGGTAGTCATACCTCTCAACCATAGCTGAGTTTTGGGGTCCAAATAATGGGGTGCCATGATTTGATTTTCCCTTTTATTTTAAATTTTATTTCCTGGTTTTGGAGCTGACATCATCACGCCATGAAACAGCCTGCCAGCCTGTCGGAATTGTGCTGAAGCTCAACATGCATATATTTCCATCTGTTCAAAGGTTACTTAGTGGGACCGCTAGGCTGGATATCTATGCTACTGCCTACAGAAGAGATGCAAGGCTGGAATGGATATTGACATTTGATGAAAAGAACCTGTTTTCATTTTGAATATGCTGTGATGTCTACAGAAGAGATGCGAGGATGGAATGGAAGCTGGAAATGTATGCTACAGAAGAATGAGCTGCCATTTTCATGAGAAGACAAATTAGGAAGAACTGCAGCCGAGGGTGTGTGTGTGTGTGTGTGTACATTTTTGAGCATATTACAGATTTATGTTGTGCATTGGTAGGTTTCAGGGTAATAAATAAGTAAATGGCATAAGGTGTTGACAGGAAGAAAAATATGGCTTTGCATGCATTATGGAAACAAGCAAGTATTACCTGGATTCAGGATTAGGGAAGGCAGAGAAAGTAGTAGATTGAATGCTTACTTTATGCCACAGAAGGGGTGTGGTGTAAAGCACCATGCCTCACGAAAAGTTGGGGTTCTGATTATTGAGGCAGATATGGGCTTGGTAAACTGATGGATAGAAAGAGATAGAAGCTATGGAATACTGCATAACAGGAAACTGCAGTCAAGCACGTTGCCATCTTGTGGTTTGGTGGCAGGGTCCAGTCTGTCATCCCAGTGGAGCAGGGGAATAAAGTCAATACAGGCCCATGCCTTCAGGAGTGTGGTGGTGGCTAGTGGATTTTTGACTTAGCTTCTTTAAAAAAAAGCAGATTTGTGGCATCTGATGTTCAGCACACAAAAGTGCAAGATTTACATAACACTTTAATGAGAGGGAGGCTTTGTTAAGTAAACAGCTTGTTTGTTAGGAGTTCCCTTAAAGTAAACAAAGGGAATAAAAACATTTTGCTGTTGTATTCCTGCCCAGTTTTGAATGATTCTATAATGCTCGACAGGAAAGTGGAAGAAGGCAACAGAATGTTTGCTAAGAATGCTGACATATTTACCATGTCTTTCTGAATGGGTTATGATTCAAAGACTACTTTTTTTAAAAGACACAGACTAGGCCACAAATGCAAGGGTGAATGTAGACATGCACATGTGTGTCTGTGTGTATGTGTGTGTATGTGTTATATTTATACATGTATGTATATAAATAAAAATATGAATATACGTGTGTGTGTGTGTGTGTGTGTGTGTGTGTGTGTGTGTGTGTGTGTGTGTATCAGTTGAATTCCAGCACTTCAGAAGCAGCATTGAAACACTAACTACATAATACAGAAGTTGACCAATGTATTCTATGATGCTGAGACTACACCACCTATAGTACTCTACTCAGTAATAGTCACAGGAAACCTGCTCAACATGCCACTGAAACACATACCAGAAGTATCATGTTTTGTAGTTGAGCAATCCCTCTTATGCCCTCTCATACTTAATATAGGTGTGTGTGTGTGTGTGTGTGTGTGTGTGTGTGTGTGTGTGTGTGTGTGTGTGTGTGTGTGTGTGTGTGTGTGTGTGTAATACCCCATGTAAATATACCTGGTTGCTAGAGGAAGAGCTCAAGCTCAAACCTTGTATCTTGGGTACAGGTAACAAGAGCCTAAGGTCCTTACCCACCATCCCTTTTGAAAAATTTCAGATTTATGCCTCATATTTCTGTTCTGTTCCTCATAAAATCTGTGGTTTTCTGGATCTCAGTGAAGGATTTAATTCACTAAATAATGACAAGCATTTGAATTCCAGACTTAACATTCTTCAGAAAATAAATGGTAACATACAACCTTTTATTCTAGCAATTTTCTAAGTTTATAAGATCAATATTTGAAATTATACCCTATTTATAGGGCTGCATTCCCTCATTATTGGCTTTGTCCAGGTTTCTTTGGCTAAGACATTGAGAGCTATGGTGATAAGTGAGAACTGAATTCTGTATCCCTCCAGTATTGGCTTTATCCAGGTTTTTTATGCTAAGAGGTTGAGACCTATGGTGAGAAGTAATAACTGAATTCTGTATTCCCCCATTATTGGCTTTGTCCAGGTTTTTTGTGCTACAAGGTTGAGAGCTATAGTGAGAAGTAAGAACTGAACTCACTAAATGATAGCTATTTTATTTTCAGTCTTTCTACTGTTCAGGAAACTTCTGATTTGGCATAGTGGCATGTTGTTCTGACTATAGTGCACAGCGCCTGGGTTCAAGACTTGGCAGTAAAATACATGGTGGCAACACATTTTATTCTAGCAACTTTCCAAAATTATACAAGCAATGTTTAAAATGTGTCCCTGGTTTTGGGGCTTTTGCCACCACCCTAATAAATTTTGTCTTTTTCCAGATTCTTGTTCTGAAAAGTTGAGAGATACAGTTGAGTGCCAAGTGGATTTTACAAGGAGCTGAGAGCTTCAGGGGAAGAGAAGTTTAGTGTTACTTATGCTGAGTCTTCTTGCATTGTTAATAGCATAACAGGTTAAATACTTGCTTTTTATGCAGAAGGCTGTAGGTTCTACTCCCACAGTATGTAGATGCATTGCTGAAACTGTACTGTGTTGTTGTGCTTTCAAAGGGTGAGGGTGTAACAAGTCAAGGGTGCAGCTACAGATACAACAGATGCGAGAAAATGTTATGCACAAGGGCATTTGTGCCTCAGTGGAAAGAGCAAAAAATATAATTAACCCAAATTCAGGAACAGAAAATCATAATTATGTTCTGTGCTGCATTATAAGAAACATAGTTTTAAACAAGTACAGTACATTTTCCAGCATTCATGATAAATGCATATGTTTCCACTGCAGACAGTGGAGAAGCACGAGTGGCCAGTTAACAGCACCTGGATTGCAATGATAGTTTTGATGCTTCAGGATGACTACTATAGTAGAGGGTCTGTCAGTACTTGGACTAAAAATTGGAAGTTTTAAAACATGCAGTTTGCCTAGTTTATTTTGTCATGCATTTACAGCTATTGAGTTGGTCTGATAACACAAATCAGAGTAAGTCAAGCAAAAAACTGAAATTGAAAAAATAAATTTGAGAAACTATGCAAGATGCCCATGGCTTACACTACTGTCATTATATATATATATATATATATATATATATATATATATATATATATATATATATAAAGTATGTGCGAGTGTGTGTGTTTGTGTGTGTGTGTGTGTGTGTGTGTGTGTGTGTGTGTGTGTGTGTGTGTGTGTAAGTAGACTTTTATGATTGAAATGTTCTGAATTGGGGGAGTTTTGTCATTATTGGTTCATGCATTTTGTTTCATTGCCTACTGGAAAAATAAGCAATAAATGTAAAATGCATTCTAAGTCTAACAAGTGTTCTGTATTACACAAGGAATATAATTTAATAAAGTCAGGAAGGTATATAGAACAACACGTGTATTTTTCTTGTTTTGTGTGCAAGGGGTCTATGACTTGAAAACAGCCCAAAGGTAATCTTTATTCACCACTGGCCAGATGCAGTTTCTTTGGTTGTGGTGTGGATTTCAATACTGTTTCAATTAATGTGAATTTCAAGGGCAGAAATATTTTAATGCTTTGGGTGCAAGGGGCCTATGATTTGAAAACAGCCCAAAGGTAATCTTTATCCAGCACTGGCCAGATGCATTTTCTTTGGATGTGGTGTGGATTTCAATGCTGTTTCAATGAATGCGAGTTTTAAGGGCAGAGAAGTTTTAATGCTAAGTCTATTTTCATTGTGAGACAATAATGCTTTATTTAGCAGATGTCTGTTAGTGTTTTTGCCTTTTGCTATAACGTAAAAAATAATATCCAAATAATCATTATAGAAGTAAAGCAGCATGCACGTTAGTGTTTATGGAAAATGGGGTGACATAGACAGGAAATGGGTCATCAGAATGGCTGCAGGGGGACTCTGGTGCCATATTTTGGTTGTCTGTTCTTCAGTTTGCATTTGAAAGTTGGTATCCCACAATTCCATTGGAGTGGGCAGGGCACACAATTATGCATGCAAATTTTATGTTAATCAGCGTACAGATTTGTACCTATATTTCATGGGCCTTGTCCAGATTTTTGATGTTTCAGGTTCAAGAGGTATGATGCTGGTGCCAGTGCAACTCCTTGTAGAACCAGTTCCTGTGTTCAGGGCCAGAGATGGTGAACTGTCAACTCTACCATGTACAGTCCACAGCTCTAATACATACTCACATGTAGGGCTAGTACTGAGCTTGACTGTGTGCATGCACAGACTTACACACCACTGTCAAATACAGGTCACCTACAGATACACAGCATCTCTCCATGGTCCATCTAACCCGCTATGGTAGGTATGTCACGGACCTGTGTATGTTTCTGTTCCAGGAGTCTGTGGGGATAACCTATGGACACACTATGGCAGTGAAGTGGCACAGTATGGCATGACAACACAGCATAAATATGACTTCAGGAAAGGAGAGCAGTATATGTGCATGTCTCCATAGGTTCACATCTGTATAACAGCGTACCAAGGGTAATGGCGGTGGTCAGCATGCTCATGCATTCAGTTTTAGTTCCATTTTGAATTTCCTATAATACATTAAGAATAAATATCATTTTAACCAAGTACAGGAAATTAAAATCACATTATAAACCAACTCAAGCCAATAATTTGTATTATTTCTACATTTTCTATCTAATCCAAGAATTCAACCAATTTGTGGCTATATATAATTTCATTAGTAAACTAATATTCATAATTACAATCTTTACTGTCATCTAGGGATGGCAATTTCTCTCTCAGTATTTGGATAACAGAATATGATTATTATATTTTCTCTTTTTTTGCATTTTTATCGCTGAGGATATATATTTTCTATCTTGTTGCAATGCTTTTTCAGAACTGGTAAAATAATTTATGGCCAAATCTTTTAACTGCCTCATTATAATTAAATAAGAGATTACAGTTAATTCCTTAATAAATGGATATTTCTTTAAGTCTATCAGTTGATTACCAATAGTTATATTAATCAAATGGTTGTAACATCATCATATATTTTAAAAGGTTCAAGGAGGCAAACAGAGTTTGAGTCGCCACTGCCCATACCTTGATGTGTTCCATTAACTCATATTTACTCAATGTTTTATATTCAAAAATGGTACAGCTTTAACATTAATTCTCTTCCCTTTATATGTTTATAATTTAGCAGTACCCATTTGGGTATCCATTTTCTATTTTCACTATCCAAATCCTATTGGCCTGAATCACTGTATAATACATCTCAAAATCTCCATCTTTTCAAATCCATTGTTATTCGGTCTCCAGTTGCCTTAATATTGTTGATAAAATTCTCTATTTTCAGTTGAAAAGTCAATCCCCAAATATTTTATTCTTTCTTCTGTCCTTATTTATCAATGGTAGCATTGAAAAAGGTGTAGGTGTCTTTAGAGGGAATATTTTGGTTTTAAAATTTAGTTTGTAATTAGCAATTTTCTCAAAGGTTTGTATTGCTGTTAGTATTTTTTATATTTAAATCATCTGCAAAAGCAGCCATCCTAACCTTTATCCCAAGAAGTACAGGAGAATTATAAAAACTTTGTTTCATATGAAGAAATAAAGGTTCCAAATACAGATTAAACAGTATGGGAGACAATGGGCACCCCTGTCGAGTTCCATTTTTAATTTGAATCCTTTTGGAACATTCATGATTTATATATAAACTAGTGTATGCATTCTTGTATAAATTTCTTAACATAGAAATAAAAAGCTGAGGTATATTGAAATATGATAATGTTTCAAATAAATAAGCCAAATTAACTCTATCGAATGCATTTAGAGCATCAATTATTAAAGCATATATGTTCATATTTTTATACTTTGCATAAGATATTAAAGTATGAAGAGTTAATGTATTGTCTGTAGTCTGTCTCCCATCTATAAACCCCGCCTGTTCTTCTGATATTATCAAGTTTATTATTTTTTTAATCTACTAGCTAGAATAGATGTCATGATTTTCATATCAATATTCAACAATGATATGGGCCTATAATTGTCTGGATTTTTGGGATCACTATTCTCTTTCAATAACAGAATTGTTCTTGAGGCATTAAAATGAAGATCATTGCTGCCATTCAAAATGATATAATTAAAGGTCTGTGAAAGTACGGTGCTCAGAATCCCACTAAAAGATTTATAAAATTCAGAGGTCATACCATCTGGTCCTGGGGCTTTATGTGGCTTTAGTTTCTTAATTGCCTCTAGAACTTCATCAACTGTAATCAATGCAGTCAATTCTCCTGAGAATCCTCGTCAATCTTGGGAAAATTAATTTTCTGTAAGAACTCTTTTCTCTCTTCATCATGCCCATGAGTTTGTTGCTCACCATATATCTGATTAAAATTGATTCAAAAATCTTCATGACATCTGACTTATCAGTATATAACGTATTATTATGATTTATTTGAGTTTGAATGTGATTTGCATATTTAACTAAACTTCTTTGTTCGTACAGTGTCAATTTTCTGTTATGCATAAGAAACAGCTCTTTCTGACATCTTAACAACTCAGTTTCTGTTTGCTCAGTGTAGTTACTCATCAGCTCCTGGTCCAATAATTGTACTTTAGTTTCCAGATCCAGTTGTTCTTTATTTTGGAGTTTTTATAATAAGTGGCTTTCTGAATAAATAATCCTCTTAACAAAGTTTTAGTTGTAGCCCATTCTATATCTAATGGATGTTCATTGTATATTGTATACTAATTGTTTAAGTATCTCCTTAACTTCCTGTACTATATCTTCTTTGGTTAATAGGTATGGGTTTAAGGACCAATTATATCCACCATGATTTTTAGTATTCAAAATATCAGTCTTTAAAGTTAAAGTTATTTTAGAATGGTCTGAGAGCTGTCTAGCTTGATTAGAAACCCTAGGGTCAAGTGAAATGAACACTTCTGGAATTAAAAAATCAATTCTTGACCACATTTTATGGCAGCTAGAATAGAAAGTAAAGTTTTCTGCCTTTGCTTGTATGTGTTTGTGTTTAAAAGGGTCATATAGTTTGAAATCCGTTCTCAGTTCTTTCAACGCTACCATTGCCTGCTTATTAAAAGCAGTCAAGCTCCCAACTTATCAGTTTTAGAATCTTGGTAAGCATTCCAATCCCGCCCATCACTATGTAACAGTTGTTATATGACTGTAGAATAGAGTAAATTGAAGCTATATAATGATGTTGGTTCACATTTGGGGCATAAACACATAAAAGTACTATCAACTTTCAGTTTTGAGAACCACCAAACACCATCTGCCTTCTTTATCTATTTTGTCCTCCAAAATTTCTCCTTGAAACTGATTCTTGATTATAATTGCCACCCCAGCACTATTCATAGTCCCTTCCGCCTTTACAACCTTCCTAATCCATTTCTTGTCCTTCATTGTTTCCCACTGGTCATTAGTCAAATGTGTTTCTTGTAATAGAATAAAACCTGCTTTTGATTTAAAAAACAAATGCAGAAACAGCTTTCTTTTATGCTCATGCATTCATAATTTGTGATAACGTCTGCTACAGGGCAAGATGTGACCTTGCTGAAGTGTGTATGCTGCCTATCTGGAGGGGAGCATAGTAGATAGATGATTCACTGTAGAGGCATTACACTGCTTTGTGACATTAGTACTACATGTTTGTGGGAGACATTTGTCTAGCAGACATAAACACACCCTTGAAACAGACCCTGCCTAATGGTAGTGCACCTCAGCACATGCTATCTGTTTGATAGGCTGGGCGGACATCATCTCAACACACATCATCTACCTGAGTCCTTCTTGCACTGGGTCAATATGTGCTGGTTCTGTACTGAGGGGTATACAGATGTCTCTGATTTATAGGTTTTATGGCTACTATTCTAGTTAAGTTCACATGCCTTATAACTCCATAACATGAAGTATACTGCTGTAATAGCCTCCAACACAAACATGGCCACATTGAGGCTAGCACCACTTCCACTCAGTGCATACAGGACATGCCAAGGCACACACATACTGCAAGTTGGGTGTATGTAGATTAAAATACTTACCTATGTACTGCTACACACTACAGATCACAGTACCCAATGCACACAACACAACTTGTGTATGTTAGTACTATCAGTTTAGATCATATAATGCTTGTTGATATCGCCAAGCCTTGTTGTGGTCTGCCACTTGTTGTGGGGGGGCACATCATCTGCTACAACCAAAATGATGCAAAACCGCTAACTATGTCTAAGTTACAAAGGTTATCACATGTATGCTATATGGATATACACACTCATCATGTTGGGTCAAGTGAGATTAGAACTCCTATCTATGTAGGCTTATACATTAAGAATCATGGTACATATTGTATGTGCCAGAGCTTATGGCCAAATCAAGTCTGTCAGCTGGTAGTCTTAAGGTGACTGACATCATCAGGCCTTCTAGAAGAAGGCAGTTTGGAAGCCAGCAGCAAGTTACGGGCCCAAAAAGTGCATAACCATTGCTGCTAGACAGCCCGTGAGGGCAAGTATCTTGTTTTGCAGGGGTATACACACACACACCAAATGGGCTGCAGTGAGATTAGAACTCCTACCTGTTTAGTCCTATAGACTATAAAGCGCAGCACTTATCGCATGCACCACAGGTTAAGTCTGATGTGTATGTGATTGCAGGCATAGTACTTGTGCATTATACAAGCTAGCCTTGTGTTGAGCAGTATTGGTCTGCAGAGTGATATTGCTTTGTACTGCCATCTGCATCTAGTATCCTAGCAGTGAGATAACTGTTGTTATCCTACCTATGTGTTTACTGTTACCAGTATGGCCATATGTGGCTGCTTGCAGTTAGATAAGCAACACTGTGGGCAGGGACAATGTGCTCTGTCCATACATGCGTTGACACCATTATACCTTACACCAACTGCTCACCTGCGTTTGTCTATGTGGTGACATCCAGCAGGCATAGGGGTCTGTAGGTAAGTGGGTTATGTACTGTTGTGTCCTTAGTTTGGATCCTTTGAACAACATTATGGCTATGTGATAGTGCAGTTTACTCAACATTACTAATGATGTTATTGTCACATGTAATGAGGAGCATAATAACAGGTACGTCTTGATTAATGTAAATAGTTCACATTCAGTGAGCCAAAGTGAAATGTTAAATATTATTAATCTATCAGATTTGCAGTTAGATGATAACATGCATGGTTTACTTTTGAAAGGAATGAAATTTGTACCAACATATTTTCCAGCCTTGGCAGACATAATGCTAGAAATATGTGCTTTTTGTCGCAAACTACATTCAAAGGCATTTTTTTTCTAAAACAAATTCAAAATATGCAAATGGTAATGTAATGTGCAGCATTGATGAGGATGAGGAACCATTGCTAGATTTGTCACTGCATGAAAATGAGTTAGTGGATATTTCAGCTTATGAACAAGAGCTTGAAAGTAATGGGGACAGTGTTGGGGATGGTTTTTCATATTACACTGGCTACGGAAATTTGGTATTCCTAAAGTTCCTTATGTTAGCACTTTTTATCTGCCTATAACTGTCTCAGCCATAATAAATTTTGAGAAGGTGTTATGCAAATAGTTGCAAGTTGAATATAAGAGGTTTTATGACAGTTATAAGCCCCATAACTTGAAAAAGCATGAACAGAATGCATTAAGGCAGTTAAGAAGCTTGAATAAAGATTATGTTTTTGCAAAGGTAGATAAGGGGGGTAATTGGGTAATAATGCCTAGAGTGAAATACAACAATATCGTGAAGGAATTATTGCAGGAAGTTGGTGTTTATGAACAGATGCAGTCAAATGTTCTGGATGCATATAATAAATTGTTGCTGGAATTACTTGAAAAGGGAGAGAGAGACTGGGATTTTTTCCACCACTGATGTCAAAAGGTTATATGTAAAATCTCCTAGAATGGCTAAGTTTTATGCCATTCCCAAGGTACACAAGGACTTAACAAATCCCCCTGGGAGACCCATAGTGTCAGGGGTAGGGGGGATATCTCCAGAATAGTGGTATTTTTTCTGGATGTACAGTTGAAAGAGCATTTGAGGCGAGTCCCTTCACACATTAGAAATGGTAAAGAGCTCACAGACACTTTGGTAGGTACTGAATGGCTAGAGAATTCTTTTTGGGCAACTGTTGATGTTAAGTCCTTGTATACCAATATTTCTCATCAGTGGGGCCTGGAAGCAGTAGCCGGAGTATTGGGGAAAGGTCCCAGAACAAGTTATATTTACAGCTGTTGGAGTTTGCACTGACACACAATGTATTTAGTTTTGAGGACAATTTTTTTCTACAGAGAACAGGAACTGCTATGGGGCATCTTTTGCCCCATCTTATGCCATAATTGTTAAGGGTTTTTTTGAGGAGAGCTGTGTTTATAGGAATACATATTTTTTTGGAAAATGTTATAGTTTTCAAATGCTATATTGATGATTGTTTTTTTTATATGTAGAGGGGAGATTAGTCTTTTTGAACAGTTCATGTTAGAACTAAATTAGAATCAGTATGGCATCACAGTATCCTATCAAACTCATAGACATAAGATACAGTTTCTAGATTTGGAGTTCTTTGTGGATAAAGACAAGCTAGTGTCTTTTAAACCATTTTATAAGGAAACAGCTGCTAATAACTTTTTTAGTGCAGACAGCATGCATCCCGAACATTTACTTGATTCTCTCCCTTATGGAGAATTCAAGCGCATTAGTGACAGTGCTCATGACAGAACCACATTGGATGGGGAATTTAACATTGTTAGATGCAAGTTGGCGAAGAGAGGGTATTCTAGCCAGGTGTTAAATAGGGCTGAGGAAAAAGTGAGAAAGCAAATTGCTGGTCAGAGAGTATGGAGTCATGCAATATATCATGGGTGTGGAGATTATCATAAAGTGGGCAAGGATTATATATTTTTTGTTAACAAATGTTCCCCTTTTTCACCTACATTGAAGGTGTTAGTGTTCAGGGTTTGGCCTATTATACAGCAGGATGAGGAAGTGGGCAACATTTTTAAGGGCAGGGTTGTTTTTTCTCATAGTAGATTTCACAACTTGAAGGAGTTATTGAACAGTAGGGTAAGTAGGATGGAAACAGGTTCTAACACAGTAGGCACCTTTAGATGTGGAAGGTGCAAGGTGTGTGACAAAGTCAAGAACATTTCAGGTACTTTGATTAATGGAAAGAAGTTAATTGCCCTGGGATATTACAATTGCAGTACCAGTGGGGTTGTTTATGTCATTGGATGTGATTGTCTACCTGTAAAGTGGTATATAGGCCACACCAGAAGAAGGGTAAAATAAGAATTATGGAGCATTTGGGGGATGTGAGGCATGTCAGGCTTAATAATCCTGTGGCCCAGCATTTCCATGCTGTTCAGAATGGTAACACGAGCAGTGTATTTTTTTCTGTTTTAAACAAACCTTATGCAGTACAAAGCAAGGAATATGTGTGCATTTTGTTTAAGGATGGAAAGTAGATATATTCTTAATTTTGGAATGTTGTGGCCCCATGGGCTTAATATGGAGTTAGATTTACATGTATAGGATGAAATGTTTCAGTATGCATTATTTTATAAATGCATAAGAATATAGGATGAATTATTTATATGTATAGGGTAAAATATTTAAGCATTTGTTAATGTAAAGATGTATAGTTGTATCGACATGAACTTCTTAAACTATTAAGTTAAATGCAATAGGAATGTAAGGGGTTGCATTTTAAAAGTTTTTTGATGCACTTTAAATGTTTCTGAAGCACTTAAATTGCTCAGGATGTAATTTAGATTTAAATTTTTTTTGACTCACTGACTAATTGATCAATTATTGTAGGGCAATATGTTTTAGTATTTGTTAATCTAGAGATGTATAAGTGCTTTTGTATGAACTTACATTTTAAAAGTTTTTTGATGCACTTAAAATATTTCTGAAGCATTTTATTTGCTCAGGATGCACTTTAGATTTAAATTTCTTGACTCATTGATTAATTGATCAACCATTGTAGGGCAAAATGTTTAGTATTTGTTAAACTAGAGATGCATAAGTGCTTTTGTATTAACTTCTTAAATTATAATGTGAACTGCAATAGGAATGTAAGGGGTTGCACTTTATGTGTTTTGATGCACTTTGAATGTTTCTGAAGCACTTTACTATTCAGGATGCACTTTAGATTTTAATTTTCTTGACTCACTGATTAATTGATAAATTATTGTATAATTGAGTTGAATAATGAATGTAGTGAAATGTATATAAAGTATACCATTCTTGTGCATGATTATTCCCTGGAAGGCTTGATACCGAAGTACTAGGAACACAGTAAAAGTGGATGGTGACCGTTTCTCCAGTTGTTCAGTGTGTTTTTTCTTTTTGTTAAGTTGGTTCGTGGAGTGGTGTTTTTGGTGTTCCTAGAACTAAAAGCTTTTTTAAGTGTATGACATTGAGTATCACCATATATATGCATCACCTCATTATAATTATATCCTCAGTCAGCAAAATCTTTCACATTTAGATTTATTTGATTAACCATAATTGATTCAATATTGTTTAGTCTTGCTACTCTAAGGAATTGGTTCTTAGTCACATTCTAAAAAAGTTTGGCCTAGGTGCATGCTATTTCTATGTAATAGGCTATTCCTTTTTATAGGCTTCCTATATAGAGTAATCTTCAAAGTCCCTTCTTCATTGTTCATTATTGCTATATCAAGAAAGTCTCTTTTATCTAATGACATAGTAATTTTGAATTTTAAAAAATGGTAAGTATCCGAAATATATTCATAAAACTTCTCAAACATTAAATGGTCTCCTTTCCATATTAAAAATAGATTGTCCATAAAATGACAATAAAATAAAACATATCGCTTAAAAGGGTTACTATCTGCCTGAATGAACTGACTCTCCCATATATACATCACAATGTTGGCAAACATATTTACCATTATTGTACCCATTGCCCCCCCATGTATTTGTTGCTGAAATAAGAAAATATTGTTATTTAGTACAATCCTTCGCAAATCACAAAGTGTTCCTATGTTCCTTTGTTCATATTCAGAATATTCTAGTAAAAATTGCTTCACTGACTGTATGCCAAAGTCTATAGGGATCACAGTAAACAGTGAGCTTACATCTAAAGTCACAAACAGACAATTGGTCACATCATTATTTTTGGGCCGTTCATATAAACTACATAAAAAATCATTAGTGTCATGTATAACGGTTCCTGTGTGCACAAAATGTGCTCTTATTTGTGTTTCAAGGAACTTCGACAATGGCTAAGTTATCCATTCTCTGCCTGAGACTATAGGCCTCAGTGGCAGAGTTGATAATGGCTTATGCAGTTTAGGGACCCCATATATTATTGGAATTTTCAGATGATCAACAGAGAAATAATCATATAATTCCTTAGAAATCTTATTGCTGTTATACAGAATTTGTAGATGACAAGTAACATCCTTAACAATCCCATTTTTCTCATTTAATGAAGTAATTTGATAGTCTGTAACTGCCAGCATGCGATACATTTGTTTTGTATAATATTCAGTATCCATTACTACAACCCCACCTCCCTTGTCTGCTAGTTTTATTACAATATTTTAATTTTTCATCACTTTTATACATGCAGACCACTCCTCAGGTGTCAAATTATGAAATGTATTATTAAAGTTTCCCCCCATATACAAGGAATACCTCTCTCTACTATCTGTTCTAACACTTTTGTAATATCATTGCCCTTTGGTATATTATTAACAAACCATGTTGCTATGCAAAAAATGTTCTGGCCCTGTCACTCCTAGGCTTTTAAATATTGGTAAAAACCTTATCCTCCCCCTTAAAGCCTTTTTTAGAGAATGCTAAATTGACAAACATACTGACAGAGCAAAAACAAACCCAAATAATTCTAAATGTGCTACTGTTCAATGCTAGGAGCTTAACAAAAAACTCTGTACCCAACAAGGTCTCTTAACTCTTGAGAAGATAGACACCTGTGCCATTATCGATACATGGTTTAAATCTGCAGCAAGTATACTGGCAGTATACACCTTCGGTGCCTTCCACATTTAGACAATCAGCTACTTAGACAGGGACAAAAGATGGAGGAGTCTTGATCTGTAAGTACACCGATAGGTCTTTTAAACAGGAAGATGCCCTGAGTTTATCCACATGCAAATCACCACTGACAACACCATATACTAGCAGATGATAGGTCACCCTCTATGTCCCAAGAATCTCATATCTCATACCTCGGCCTACTGGATACACTCACCATTTAAACAAATACTCTGCTCATTGGAGAATTTAACTATTCCTCTATAGACTGGGAATCATACACTGACTCAAACTTGCAGGCACAAGGATTCCTGGACTTTATTAACACAAATAACCTTGACCAAATAGTGTACACACCCACCATCAGTTCAAACCTATTACACATGGTACTCAGTAATATGGGAAAGATATCCCCCAATGTCACACCCTCAGAGGTAAGGTTGGACCACAAAGCTTTTTCCTTCAAAAGAATAATCAGCTTGGTAATCCCAGCAAACTATATAACTGTCAGGAACTATCAAAAAGCAAACTATGTCTTGTTAAGCAACGGTTTGTCAAAAGTCTATGCTCTTCTTAACCAGGTGTTCACAGCAACCTATGCAGAATTGTTCGCAGAGACCCTGTACAACCATGTAAGTGGCTTTATAGAGGCTGCTGTACCTCCTGGGAGTAAGCCCAAAATAAACTGTAAAAACAAACTACACTGGTAGAATCCTAACCTTAATAGTTAATAATAAATGCTATAGCATTATTGTTTGCACCTGTAAATATGTGTATGTTTTTAGCATATCCTTTTATCTGTAAATATATTTTGATCATTTCTAATGTGATCCCGTTCACCCAGGCTGTGCTTGCAAATTGTCAGTGCACTACTTCAGTAAATAAATATAAATAAATGAATAACTAAATAAATAAATAAACAGGGTATTTAACAAAAGGGAAAAACGCCATGGTTATAATCAAGAAGAGCAACTCCCATGATGAGTTCTCTAATTAAACGAAACATGACACTGGACTTAAGTCCAGCAAGGCCAATTATGAGGTCAAGAAATCCTCACAAGCAAAGGTCAACCACAAGGCCTTCTACAGCTTTGTCCATATCCTCAAAGGCAGCACACAACAGTGTGCCAAACTGGTGTCCAATGGTGCCACCTTCACTTAGCAGAACAACATAGTGAATCTGCTGGTTGACAAATTAGTTCAGACTTTACCCCCCAAACACTCTTGCCCTTGCCTCCCCCATGAAATACCTACTAGCATAGCCTCTCTCCCATCCTCCTCCCGACTATTAGCAGGAATCAAGCCCTGGTGGCACTCAATAAAGTCAAAATCACATCCTCAATGGACCCTGGCAATATTCCAGGATGCCTCATAAACAGTTTGAAACATGACCTATCTAGGCCATTTGACAGCCTCAAAACAGGCTTTACACCACAAGCATGGAGGACTGGAACAGTTATCCCATTTTACAAGCATGAATCATCAACTGATCCTGGAAACTATAGACCCATTAGTCTGACTATTTTAATAGGCAAAGCCATGGAACGAATTATCATGGAAATGATGAACAACAACAAAGGCAAACTTCAGTCACTAAATCCAACCCAGTTCGACTTTGCTAATTGAATTTCATGCTTAGTAAACCTGGAGGACTTCCTGAGGAGGTCAGCAAGGCAAAGAATGAGGGGAAAATGGTGCATACTGCTTACCTGGACCTGGCTAATGCATTTGATACAATACTCCACTCAGGAATA
This sequence comes from Protopterus annectens, assembly GCF_019279795.1. Classification (NCBI taxonomy): domain Eukaryota; kingdom Metazoa; phylum Chordata; order Ceratodontiformes; family Protopteridae; genus Protopterus; species Protopterus annectens. The sequence goes on from NC_056730.1 coordinate 795,214,901, forward strand.
GTTGACAGTCTTATCAAACTGTGCATAACCCCTGCATAACTCACTGAATTGTCATCTTCTCACAAACAAGACCCAGGTAGTCAGGAATGCTAATACCACCTCTACTAAGAGACCAGTCACCAGTGGGGTTCTTCATGGCTATGTACTAGAACCTATCCTATTTGGCATCTACGTCTTGGAGGTCAAGGCTAATGTCAAGGGCTTTTGGCTGAACAAGTATGCAGATGATTACAAATTCGGAGCTATCATAGATTTCTTCCATGACAGAAACATCTTACAAGAGGGTCTAACAAAGACAAATGACTGATGACAAAGGCATGGAATAAAACTCAATGCCAAGAAATACATTGTAGTGCATTTTGGGAAAACAGTCACCAAAGCTAATTACTCCATTGATAACACACCCCCTAAGAGATAAACGGTAGTCAGGGATCTGGGAACATATGTTTATGGTAATCTGATCTTTTACCAACATGTGGCCAAGGGAGAAAGAAAAACATTTTAGGCAACCAAGTTATAAGTTAGAGCATGGCATCCAGATCCAAGGAAGTCATAGTTACTGCAGGTTACTAAAGAAACAAAAGGTTTGAGAAGCAAGTCCATCCAAAGTTACTGAGCAATGTCTGGTATTCAAGGCATCCTCAGATCCAGGTCTGGTGGACCTTTTGCACATCTGTAAAAAAACAGCATCAGAACCACTAGATCTAAAAATTTTAATTTTGCTTACAACATAAATAAGACAGGTTGACAAGACAGATATGTGTCCCAGAGGATCCCCATACTCTGGAACCATCTCGTCATCCATGCAAAGCAGAGCCCATTCCTAACCCTAATTAAACATAACTTTGACAAGTGTATGAGAAACCAGAAATTAACCCTGGGTCTGCCCACCCCCCCATGCCTCCGATAGATAGAAACAGACAGTAACTATGCCCAAACTAAATATACCCCCCCACTCACATAACCTTTAGAAACTTTCTAACATACCCCCCTTCTAATAAACACACATGATACATAGTGATACAACTGGGTTGGGTTTACTTGTTTAGGCTTATAAAGACACTAGTGGTCATTAGCCAATTATATAACTAGCAACTGGGTTAGGTTTGCTTGGTTAGGCTTATAAAGTCACTGGTGGTCATTAGCCTAGTATATAACTGGGAACCTTGTAACCTATTACTTAACATTTTTTAATGGATTTTTTTTTTTTGCATACTCGAGCAACCTTAAGCGTATGAAAAAGTCAGCGTCCCTGCTAAATGATACTGCACCAAAAAGAACACAAGGCAATGTAGCAACGTAGTGTAGTACCAAAACACGGAGGAGCAAGCAATAATCCAAATAAAGTGCTAAGAGCAGAACGAAGCACAATGGCAACTCTGGAGTGTACAAAAACTTTTAATGGAAATAAAAGATGAGCGCTTTCGCGTGGTCCATCCACGCTTCATCAGATAATTTATCAGGTATAAACTTTGAGTTTATATACATCCGCTAAAGCGCGGGAAGATCTTCTCATTATTCAATTAACATAAAATCAAAGTTCTATTTTTAAAAAGAAATGTACCTCAGGCATATGTTTTAAAGCACATTAAATTGCTACATTTCTTGTCTAACAATAGATAGAGTACGAATGAATAAAATATAAAACAAATAGTAAGTAAGAATCCTATTGTTTATAAAACATACTTGATATTAAAAGTGCTTTATAGACATCAAAATTAAACAATGTGCGACTAGTTCATCTATACAACTAATAACTTCATTAGATAAATCTTGACATGTGTCGCTAGATGTTGCTAAAATATATATAAAATATTGGAACATGATATGTCTGAAATATAAATAAATAAATGTTGTATGTTTCATAAGTATATTATAATAAAATGCAGGTTTGTGAATATGTAGTGAAATTAATGACAGACTATAGATGTCTGCATAACACCTAAAATACAGGCTATAGTGCAACATTATAAATTTAGGATAAATCAAAAAATATATATGCAAAAATACGGATGAACTGAGTTTAAAATCAATAATATGTCCAAAATAAAAAAATAATAAAAAAAAAAAAAAAAAAAAAAAATAATAAAAAAAAGAAAAAAAAAAAAACGCTAAATGCATGATGTGTATATGGACATTTAAAAATATATATAAATGTGTGCTAAAGAAGTCATTAATTAACCATCATGGGATTGAATGCAGCTAGATAAGTTAAATAATGTGTGTAAAAACGATGTGCTCACTTCTTAGATATTAATGCTGGTTTGACAGAAACATGGATGTTAATCCCTGGCTCTATGTGTGCACCCAGTCTCAATATCCAGTTAAGCTCCATGAGTGCCAAATGATTCTCTTGATCTCCCCCTCTCTGGTCCTGTTTTACTTCTTGTAAAACCCTAAAACTGAATGAGTGAGTGAGAAACTCCATGATATGCTTAGCCAAAGCATTGGTTTCTACAACTTTACGTATGTCATACAAATGATTGTAAATGCATTCCTGTAGCTTTCTTTTTGTTAATCCTACATAAAAAGCTTCGCATTTGGTGCAGGTAGCAAGGTATATCAAATTGCGAGTATTACATGTAGCTCGAAAATGTGGTCTGAAAACATAATCAGTATTAGGGTGTTTGAAGTCCTGTATTTTAGTTATATATTTGCATCTGTTGCAATTATAGCAGGGATATGTGCCAAAATCCTTAATTTGGGTGCTGTTAATTAGATTGCTTCCCTCATCTATCTTGATGTGTAAGTCTCCACATAAAATTCTTTTAAGGTTCCTACTATTCTTATAAGTGAACCTGGGTTGTTTGCTTATAACATCTCTGGTATGAGAGTCAATGGTTAAAATGTGCCAGTTATTATAAATAATCTGCTGTATCTTTTTTATATCGCTGGTATATGTGATGATATAATTAATGTAATTATCTGTGGCATCTTCCCTCTTATAGGAGTTATGATAAAATTTCAGTTGTTTCAAATCTCTATTCTCCTGCTCTGTGGGTATGATATCACCCAAAACCTCCACTTTGATGTTGCTAACCATAGAAGGATTGTAGCCTCTATTGATGAATAATTTCTCAAGGGAGTGTGCTTCTTTACTTAAATCTTCAATTCTGCTGCATAATCTCTGAATCCTTATGAACTGACTCTTAACTATGCCTTGGAAAGTATGTCGGGGATGCATACTATCAAAGCATAGTATCGAATTTTTCCATGTAGGCTTCCTATATAGAGTTGAGTCTATTTTGCCCCCATTGGTGAAACTAAGAGTGACATCTAGGAAGTTTATTTCTTTGTTGGAAATTTCTTGGGTGAAACATAAAAACGTAGTGGTGGTATTTAAATGTTGCAAAAATGTTTCAAATAGTTCCAATGAACCTTCCAAAATGATTATGATGTCATCCACGAAACGCCTATAGAATTTAATGAACTTAAAGTTCTCATGTGTAAAAAGGTATAGTTTCTCCCACCACAGGACTACCAGGTTTGCATAGGTATTTGCGCAGGGGGTGCCCATGGCTACCCCCCACTTTTGCAAATAACAAGAACCACCAAACATGAATGCATTATTAAATAATACTAGCTCCAAGAGCTGACCTATTAGTATGATTCTATCACTGGAAAAACTAGTCTCTTTGGATAACAATTCATTGATATATTCCATACCAATATCATTTGGTATTGAAGTAAATAAATCCTTAACGTCCAAAGTTATGAATAAATGTGATTGATGATTATCTAGTGTTAGCTCTTTGATATCATTAAGTAGGTCATAGGTGTCTTTAAGTATGGTGGAAAACTGATTCACTACAGGTCTCAGAATATCTTCTATTAATTTGGAGACATGTGCTGTGATCCAGTTATCCCCTGAAACGATAGGTCTGAGGGGGACAGGATGTATGCCCTTATGCACTTTGGGTATCCCTTTGATAATCGGGGTGGTGGGGTGTTCTATATGTAGAAACTCAAAGGTTTCCTGGCTAATCTGGCGACACATGAGAAGGTCATGAAGAACATCTTTGACAGTTTTTACAATTCGTGCTACTTCCTTAGATGTAATAGGGGTATACGTATCAGCTACCATAACATATTAGACATGCTAGTGATGTATTCCTGCCTGTCTAAGAGAACTACTCCCCCTCCCTTGTCAGCTGGTTTTATGACAATATGAGTGTTCTGTTTGAGTTCACTAAGGGCACGGTTTTCTGCTGGTGTTAAATTGTAAAATCTACCTTTCTTATTTACTTTACTAAACATCAAATAATATTGACTTTCACAAGCCTTAAAAAAACACTCAATGTGTGGAGGCATAACGGGAATAAACATGCTTTTTGTTCTATAAGGTGTATTCCCCTGATCATGAACAATATTATTGTTGAACAACAATTTTAAGCACAGCTTTCTACAGAACAACCTGAGGTCAAGTAGCGTGTCAGTCAATGTTGCCGGAGTGGCCGGAATAAAACTGAGACCTCTGTTTAAAACATGGATACTAGTATCATCCAAAGCAAGGCTGGAAAGATTAAATAATAAATCAAGAGTCAGTTCTTTTTCCTTCTGTTGTGGCCGGGTTGTTCCGCTGAGTACTTCCTCTTGCGGGAGTCCCTGCTGTGAGATCGCCCCCTGGTAGGATGTAAGAGAGGCCGTTTCTGATACGGTAAAAAAGTAGCCGAGGAGGGTAAGGCACTCGATGTGTTCTTAGGAATGGCTCCCGTAGTTGCAGGAGGTGCCTGATGAAAAAAAGCTTCCTGGTTGGGAGGAGGCGTGTCAATGAGATTGGTTTCAATTCGACTAGTCTCAGACTGAATTGTCACACCCATCTCTCTATTCACCATGGATGTAGGTATCTGAGGTAGCGATGGTATAACAATATTAGTTACAGCAGGTCTCTTAGGCTGGGAAATGGAAGCCATTTCTGGCTGTGACGTTGGATTTAGATTTTGAGAAGACTGATATCTCGGCCAAACAAACACTTGGCCTTTTTGAAAATCGTGATAATCACGTAACAGCTTTTTTTGTTTAGTGACTCTTAATCTGTCGCTGAAAAGATTTATTTGTGAAAAAATATGGTTAATTTTGTCAATGCAATACTCTGAAGTAAACCGTTCCAACAGCTGTTTGTACATATGATCAGTCCTGTTCCTCAACTCAGTTTCCAGTGGCAGAAAATAATCGAGCATTAATTTAGCATAGTTGAACCCCAGCTCTATGTTTAAGTCTTGCCACCGTTTGAGGAGTTCAGGGTGTGAGTCCCCATAGGTGGGCATATAGAACACCCGCATGCCCCTGGGGACTACTCTGAAATGAATGCATGCTTCTAGGTGTAACCTTTGCCAAGCATACCTCTGCAATTGGTATAGATTATCTTCTAAGGTCTTTAATAGAGGATACAATTCTGTGAGATTCTCACCGTTCGTGTTGAGACTGGTGTGCCCAGCTTCTCCTGTGAGGTCCAGAGACAATAAAGGGTTGCTATGAAGGTGTATAAGTCCATCCCACAATGAAGATGTGTCCCTCGGCTCCGGATCCAAACTGGTGGTAGGCTCCACGGTGTGCTGGAAATGCTGGCCAAAAAGTGGAAGCACAAGCGTATGGAAAAGTCAGCGTCCCTGCTAAATGATACTGCACCAAAAAGAACACAAGGCAATGTAGCAACGTAGTGTAGTACCAAAACACGGAGGAGCAAGCAATAATCCAAATAAAGTGCTAAGAGCAGAACGAAGCACAATGGCAACTCTGAAGTGTACAAAAACTTTTAATGGAAATAAAAGATGAGCGCTTTCGCGTGGTCCATCCACGCTTCATCAGATAATTTATCAGGTATAAACTTTGAGTTTATATACATCCGCTAAAGCGCGGGAAGATCTTCTCATTATTCAATTAACATAAAATCAATGTTCTATTTTTAAAGAAATATAGTTCAGGCATATGTTTTAAAGCACATTAAATTACTACATTTCTTGTCTGACAATAAATAAAGTGCGAGTGAATAAAATATAAAACAAATAGTAAGTAAGAATCCTATTGTTTATAAAACATACTTGATATTAAAAGTGCTTTATAGACATCAAAATTAAACAATGTGCGACTAGTTCATCTATACAACTAATAACTTCATTAGATAAATCTTGACATGTGTCGCTAGATGTTGCTAAAATATATGTGAAATATTAGAACATGATATATCTGAAATATAAATAAATAAATGTTGTATGTTTCATAAGTATATTATAAAATAATGCAGGTTTGTGAATATGTAGTGAAATTAATGACAGACTATAGATGTCTGCATAACACCTAAAATACAGGCTATAGTGCAACATTATAAATTTAGATTAATCAAAAAATATATGTGCAAAAATACGGATGAACTGAGTTTAAAATCAATAATATGTCCAAAATAAAAAATAAAAAAAAAACGCTAAATGCATGATGTGTATATGGACATTTAAAAATATATATAAATGTATGCTAGAGAAGTCATTAATTAACCATCATAGGATTGAATGCAGCTAGATAAGTTAAATAATGTGTGTAAAAACGATATGCTCACTTCTTAGATATTAATGCTGGTTTGACAGAAACATGGATATTAATCCCTGGCTCTATGTGTGCACCCAGTCTCAATATCCAGTTAAGCTCCGTTAGTGCCAAATGATTCTCTTTATCTCCCCCTCTCTGATCCTGTTTTACTTCTTGTAAAACCCTAAAACTGAATGAGTGAGTGGGAAACTCCATGATATGCTTAGCCAAAGCATTGGTTTCTACAGCTTTACGTATGTCATACAGGTGATTGTAAATGCGTTCCTGTAGCTTTCTTTTTGTTAATCCTACGTAAAAAGCTTCGCATTTGGTGCAGGTAGCAAGGTATATCAAATTGCGAGTGTTACATGTAGCTCGAAAATGTGGTCTGAAAACATAATCAGTATTAGGGTGTTTGAAGTGCTGTATTTTAGTTATATATTTGCATCTGTTGCAGTTATAGCAGGGATATGTGCCAAAATCCTTAATTTGGGTGCCATTAATTAGATTGCTTCCCTCATCTATCTTGATATGTAAGTCTCCACATAAAATTCTTTTAAGGTTCCTACTGTTCTTATAAGTGAACCTGGGTTGTTTGCTTATAACATCTCTGGTATGAGAGTCAATGGTTAAAATGTGCCAGTTATTGTAAATAATCTGCTGTATCTTTTTTATATCGCTAGTATATGTGATAATATAATTAATGTAATTATCTGTGGCATCTTCTCTCTTATGGGAGTTATGATAATATTTCAGATGTTTCATATCTCTGTTCTCCTGTTCTATGGGTATGATATCACCCAAAACCTCCACTTTGATATTACTAACCATAGAAGGATTGTAGCCTCTATTGATGAATAATTTCTCAAGGGAATGTGCTTCTTTATTTAAGTCTTCAATTCTGCTGCATAATCTCTGAATCCTTATGAACTGACTCTTAACTATGCCTTGGAAAGTGTGTCGAGGATGCATACTATCAAAGCATAGTATCGAATTTTTCCATGTAGGCTTCCTATATAGAGTTGAGTCTATTTTGCCCCCATTGGTAAAACTAAGAGTGACATCTAGGAAGTTTATTTCTTTGTTGGAAATTTCTTGGGTGAAACGTAAAAACGTAGTGGTGGTATTTAAATGTTGCAAAAATGTTTCAAATAGTTCCAATGAACCTTCCCAAATGATTATGATGTCATCCACAAAACGCCTATAGAATTTAATGAATTTAAAGTTCTCATGTGTAAAAAGCAACCTCAATTAACATCTTCAGTTTTCTTTCCTCCTGTGGTGTATTTTAAGATATTTCTTCTTCCACTGAAAACTCACCAGGTTGAACAAGGAGAGGGTCACAGTAAGCTGCCTATCGGGTGCTAGAATCCGCCACATAACATAAGCACTTGGGTCACTCCACAGCAAGTACAAATATGACACAGTCATTGTCCATGCTGGTGTGAATGACCTGAGATGTACCTCCCTGGACTACATGAAAAGAGACATAGAGGAGCTCTCTGATTATGTAGCCCAGGCAGGTATGACCCTGACCCTGAGCAGCATCCTTCCTTCACCAAGAATGATGCCACAACATAGAGACAAGATGATCAGCTTTAATAATTGGCTTAATTTCTGGTGTCATTCAAAGGGGATCCAGTGTCTGTCTGCCTGGGATGACATGCTTGACAAGCCACGCTGCTTCACAAGGGACGGCTTGCACCTGTCACCCCTGGGATTCCGGATATTGGCTAAGGCTCTTGCCACCCCCATAGTGTCTTTTTTAGGCAAGCCTCAAATTCTAAACCTACCACCCTAGAAAACAAAAATGGGAAGAAACTGAGGGTAATGCTGCTCAATGCCAGAAGTCTAAATCTCAAAATGCACGCACTCGAGGCCCTTCTCAGTATGGAGAACATCGATGTCTGTGCTGTGACTGAAACCTGGTTCAAGGCTACTGAGAGCACCCCGGCACTATCAGGTTTTACCTCATATCATGCGTTCCGGCCCCAAAACCCGGACCACACCACAAAAGGAGGGGGTGTATCCATATTCATCAAGGATACCCACACTTCCAGGTTGGTGGCAACACACGAAACATCGGAAACCATCCAGGTGCAATTAACCATAGGCAAAACTGCTCTACCATTTGTAGCATGCTACAGGCCACCCTCTCAAACTCAGGAACCCCACACAGCCTTCCTGAAGACACTGGAGGGTATAAATGTATCTCCAAACACCATTATATTGGGTGACTTCAACTATCCGAATATAGACTGAGAACATTACTCAAGCCCAAACTTTCTAGCCCAAAGGTTCCTGGAGTTCATAAATTCAAATGCCATGGAACAACTAGTCACCGTTCCCACAAGAGGAGAAAATATACTAGATCTCATCATCACAAACATGGGGACAAAATGCTCCACAGCGGAAGTATATCCCTCATTGGTGAGATCAGATCATAAACTAATCTCACTGGATATCCACATCCCGCCCCCACCCCAAACAAAAAAGACCACAGTGAAGAACTTCTCTAAAGCAAACTTCACACTACTCAAGACTGGTGTGGTATCCTTCAAGGCCCCCGAGCCAGTGGAAACCACAATCCAAGCTGTGGAAGCCCTTACAAATGCCTTCTACGAACACCTCCAGGACTGCATGGATCAGGCAATCCCTAATAAAACCAAGACTCTTTCCACCAAGGGCAAACGTCCAGTCTGGTGGACCCCAGCCATAAACAAACTTTACAATAAGAGGAGAAAGCTGTTACATGATAGAGCAAAATCCATAAAAGAGAAGACACCTTTGATCATTATTAGTATAATACGAGCACTCATAAAATCATCCAAGGCCAACTTTGAGAGAAAAATTGCCATAGATTCAAAAGACAATCATAAGGCCTTCTATGCTATGTTAGAAACCTGGGTGGAAACTCCCAGATATGCTCAGAATTAGTCCAAAATGATAAAAAAATCACTGAACCCACAGACATTGCCAACATACTGGCAGACAGGTTCAGTGCAAACTTCACCCCCCTCTCCCCCCCAAAAGGAGAGATAACTATCCAAGCGGAGTGCAGCCTCCCAGACATC
>NC_056730.1:795229496-795446996 GCF_019279795.1 Protopterus annectens
TGTCCACAATGTGATTTAATTGATCAATCTCACTATTTTAAGCATCCGGACACAGGACATCTCTGGACTATCAATTATGATAGTAACTGTGCAACCAGGAATGTGATATATATAGCCCATTGTGTAGTATGTTTTTCCTTTTACGTGGGAAAAACGAATAGGTCACTTAGGGAGCGTATACGCGATCATGGGTACTGTCTGAATAGACAGCAAGAGTGCAGCGCATTGGCTAAACATACGTTGAATAAAGGACCTTCACACTCCTTTTTGTTCCAGGTGTTACAAGTTCTTGACATGAGCTTGAGGGGTGGTAATATGACCAATCGCACTGAGCAGGCCGAATTAGGTTGGATATGTAGGCTCGCTGCCCATAGAGACAGCGGGCTGAATGAGGTTCTGTCCATTAAACCATATCTTAAAGGTAGAACCCTTAAATAGGTGTCTTTTGCGATAGTGATTTCAATAGTTAAAACAGTTAATGTATTTAGAAATAGGATATAGCAGTATATTGTTAGTTTTTAACAACAATCATTACATAATTTTCTGTCTCACATTTTGGGTAAAACTCTTTAGTTATGTGAATGGTTTTCTTGTGTTTTTCATATGTATATAATATTTTAATTATGTATTGTGCTGGTTTGTTTAGTTATTTTATGTTTAGGGAGAGCCAGCATGCCATGCATCATTGTATGACCTTATTTGATATGCTGCTTTTTATAAGTTAACTTGTCCATTTACAAGTTAATTTTTAGTTTTTTGTTTCATACTATGTATTAGAGCAGTATCCTGTTTGATTATAATTGTCATATAAAAGGATTGCATTTATATACATATATTTGTTTTTATATATATGTAGATTCTTTATATATTTAAAATGTTTTCTTTTATGTTTATAGCTAACATGTTGCATTTTTCATTATAGATTTTCTACATTGCTTATGTCGTAGTGTTATAGTATTAAATGTATATGTGTTTTTAAAGTTTTTTATATATTATTGTTGCATGCAAGCACTACATAGTGCCTGCGTTACATGAAGAATCTACGTGTCTATAATCACGCCCACATTGGACAATGATTGGATACTAACTATTTTAAATTGTAACTTTGTTTCTTTGATCTTCGTTTGTCTGATGAAGCGGCGTTTACTAGCCGTGAAAGCGCTCACAATAAAACTGCTTTTTTTCTGCAAGCATTGCAATGTTTTTCCGTATACGTGGAATAACAGTATTTAGACATCGTATGTACTATATCTTCTGAACCGAAAGGTTGTTTTACAGCGGATTAGTCGCTGAGGTCAACGGCATGTTTTTGTGAACGTTGAAAGTTCTTGGAATCATTGACACTGCGTTTTGGCGTACTTGAGTGATTTGTGTGAGCGTGCTCTCAATACCGCTTCATTTTGAGGTACTGTAAGAACTTTGGACATTTTGCCATATTGCAAGAACTTAGGATATTCTGCCTTATTAGGCTTTAATGTGTTTCTGGAATCAACGACAATATATCTGATTAAGACCAACATTTTTTTGCATCAAAGGAACTGCTACTTTCACTTGTAGCTCTCAGCACTAACGGTTTATTTGCTCTTACTCTCAGCCTCTCAGGGATTGTTGGCTTCTTACATATACTTTCTTGGGTCCTTGGAGGTTTCTATACATATAATATGATATATTATATTTGGAGCTGTTCTCCCCAGGCTAAAAATGGGCTTCTACCCAGTTGGACTTTCCCGGTAATCAAATGTAAATAAATAAATAAATAAATAATTAAATACTTAAACATGTGTTTAATTTTTTCTGACATAAATACATTTTCTAATCAACAAGACACTGAAGTTATTCTTGCACTTGCTTAATACGTTTACTTGTTTCTGTTACACATTTATGCTGAACACTGCTTTTATTTATTAAGTATGAAAGAAGCAAAGCACATATTTTCATAAATCCATTGTACTGACTCAATCTGTGCTAATGCCTATTCGTTGCTACAAGCTGAACTAGTAGGACAGCATGACTTCCTTACTATAGTTACATCTTTATGTCTCTGTACAGCTTGTACCTTCTGTTAATGAGACAAGCTGTACAAAAGCTTATATATATATATATATATATATATATATATATATATATATATATATATATATATACATGTCAATATATCTCCATCCATCCTCACTCCATGTATCTATATCTATATCTATATCTAAATCTATAACTATATCTATATCTATATTTATATACAGTGGATATAAAAAGTATACACAGCCCTGTTAAAATGCCAGGTTTTTGTGATATAAAAAATTAGACCACAATAAAGCATTTCAAAACTTTGTCCACCTTTAATGTGACCTATAACCTGTACAATCCAATTGAAAAAAATGTAAAAAATAAAAAAAATGTACAATACGCTGATTGCATAAGTGTGCATACCCTTAAACTAATACTTTGCTATGTGTGCACACCCTTAAACTAATAGGTTCATAGTTTCATAGGTAGGTACTAGGCTATCAGCCCAAGGGCCTACGTAAGCCTAGCCAACAAGGTTCCCTGGCTTACGCCACCCAAGAAAATTATTTTCCTGTGCCACTGTTGAGCAGAGACATAGAAGTAATCCCTGAGGTGTATTTCCTATTTCTCATCCACTCATCAAGATTTTTCTTGAAGAGTGCTAATGAAGAACTTTGCTTGACATAGATGGGTAGCCTGTTCCAGAGTATGGGAAGTCTCTGGGACAGGAATATATCCCTCCAACATGTCCTGTTTATTGTGGTGACAAGGTTTAGGTCCCTAGAGCATGGAGCTCGGAGGGATTGGGATTTCTTTAGGTGTAGCATGTCCAACAGCTCTGGGCTTGACATAGCTTTATATGTTAGGCAGAGATCACCTCAGAGTAGGCGATATGCTACGGAATAAAGCTGGAGTTTTTTGAGATGGTCAGTGTAGGAAATTTGTTTGAGGCCAGTAATCCTCTTTGTGAGGTACTTCTGTGGCCTTTCCAGCTGCTGCAGATGTTTTGTGAGGTACATTTGAAAAGGGGTGTTGTACTCTATAATGGGTCTAATGAGTGTCGAGTAGAGGGGAACAATGACCTCTTTTTTCCTGGATGAGAACCCTTTTATGATGAGGTGTGCCACATAGAAGGACTTCCTGACTACTGTGGTGATGTGACTAACAAAGGAGAGACTACTGTCCACCTGGGTCCCAAGGTCTCTTATTACAGATTCGGTGTTAAGTAGATTGCTGCCTATGTGATAGTTCATGGATAGAGAGTTTTTAGCAACGGGGATGATACTGCACTTTCTGGCATTGAGCTTGAGGCCATGGCCCTGACACCAGGCATCTGTCTCAGCGAGGCCCTTCTGTAGGATGTCCACATCATATGGGGACTTGACTATGGCTCCTAGTTTGCAGTCATCTGTGAACTTCATTAGCCAGGGGCCTTCTGTGTTAGCCTGTACTTCAGAGAAGTAGATAGCAACCAGGAGAGGTCCCAGGACTGAACCCTGTGGTACTCCACTTGTCACTGGCTTGAAGTCAGATTTGGAGTCTGCAACTTTTACAGTGTGGGTTCTGTCAGTGAGCCAGTTGGCAACCCATCTTGTGACGTAGGGATTTATACTTAGTTTAGTGAGTTTAGCTATAATTCCAGAATGGAGGATGGTGTTGAAAGCCTTGGCGAGGTCAAGATAGGCTGTGTGAACCACCTTACCCTCATCTATGGCTTTGGTGACTGCTTCAAAGAAGTCAATCAGGTTCAAGAGGCATGATCTGCCTTTCACAAACCCGAACTGGGTAGGATCCAGAGTTTGGAGGTTACCAATGTCTTTGTTTATGAGTTTCATGATGATACGTTCCATGGCCTTGCAGACCAGGCTCATCAGGCTAATAGGTCGATAGTTCCCGGGATCAGTGGTGGCTGCCCCTTTGTGGAGTGGGATAACTGTTGCTGTGCACCATTCAGTGGGCACAAAGCCTGATGCAAGGCTATTATTGAACATATTGCTTAAGTGGGGAGCCAATTTGTTCTGAAGTTCGTGTAAAACGCAGCATGGGATGTTGTCCACCTGGGATGTTGTCTGCTCCGTCAATACTTTGTTGAAGTACCTTTTGATTTAATTACACCATTCAGTCTTCCTGGGTAGGAGTCTATCAGCATGGCACATCTTGACTTGGCAAAATTTGCCCACTCTTCCTTGCAAAAGCTCTCCAAATCTGTCAGATTGCAAGGGCATCTCTTGTGCACAGCCCTCTTCAGGTCACTCCACAGATTTTCTATTGGATTTAGGTCTGTTCTCTGGCTTGCTGTAGTACAACGAATTACCAAGCTAATATCTATGGTATTTGTAAGTATGAAGCAAAGTAAATATGTTATTTTCTGTTTATGTATAAATACATAGACATTTAAAATATTTGTAAGTTTATATATACTTCTGCAGATTTATATTTTTATATATGTATTAGTAAAGAATCAAAATACTCGAGAAGCAAGTCCATTAAAATAAAGCATATAACCAAACAAAGATGAACATAGACTCAGTTACTCCACAGTACACACTGCTTACTGAAAATAAAAATAAAAAAAATGACCCCAGCAAACATATACCACCTATTTTGTATAGCACTTTCTCCCCTTTTCAGTTAGGAAGTTTATCAGAATAAGTTCAAAACAAGTCAGATATTATTAATAAATATGCTAAAATATCATGACCTACAAAGTTTAACGAACTGGTTAATATCCTATATCACACTCCCTACACACATTTTGTAATCCTAAAAAAATGATTGATTCAACAATTGGTTTAGTTTCTGGTGAAAATCCAGAGGGATCCAGTATCTGTCAGCCTTGGAAGATATGGTCAACAGACCACTCAGCTTTGCCAGAGATAGTCTTCACCTGTCTCTTCTTGATGTTCAGTTAATGGCAAATGTACTTGCCTCTCCCATAGTACCTTTTTAGGCAATGTCATAACAACAAAATTACTGACTTAAAAAAAAAAATCCACTAGAGACAAACTCAAGGTTATGCTGCTTAATGGTAGGAGTCTGAATTGGAAACTCCTAACATACCCCTTCTAATAAACACACATGATATATTGGGACACAGCTGGGTTGGGTGTGCTAGCTTAGGCTTATAAAGGCACTGGTGATCATTACCCTAGTATATATGCAGGAGCCTTGAAACCTATTACATAACATTTTTTTAATGGAAATATTTATTTTCTTTTTTTTTGTTTTTTTGTTGCATACTCATGAGCAACCTCAAGTAGCATCTTCAATTTCCTTTACTCCTTTGTTGTATTTTAAGATATTTCTTCTTCCACTGAAAACAGAACACATAGAGGATGGTTGCTTAACTATATCAGAATGTATTGTATTTTATATATGTAGATATATATATATATATATATATATATATATATATATATATATATATATAAAATTAATATGTAATATGATATATTATGTGGAACTTTTCTCCCCAGGCTGAAAATAGGCTTCTACCAGTCGGACTTTCATGGTAATCAAATGTCAATAAATAAATAAATAAATGTGTGTTGAAATCTTTCTGACATGAATGCATGTTGTTGTCAGCAAGGCAATGAAGTTATTTTGCACTTACTTAATACGTTAACTTGTTTCTGTTACACATTTATGTTGAATACTGCTTTCATTTATTATGCAGAAAAGAAGCAAAGCACATATTTTCATAAACTAGTGTACTGAATCCAGCTAATACGTATTTCTTCTTCACTACAAGTTGAACTAGTAAGACGGTATCAAGACAACATGACTTCCTTCCTATAATTGCATCTTTATGTCTATGTAGAGCTTGTACCTTCCCCTTAAAGAGACAAGCTGTACAAAAGCTGTTTATACACACACACACACACACACACACACACACACACACACACACACACACACACATATATATATATATATATATCTGTGTGTGTGTTTGCATATAAATACATACACACATATGCACACATATGAACAATCACAGACACACACATAGAAATGAACAACTGAATGGAAGTTATGACATCTTTCCAATTCAACTTGCTTTAAACAGAATATATTTACTGTCACACATGGATGTATTTTAAATATTTCATGGCTATATGTGCTGTGATAATTTGCTGTTTAATAAATGTAAGCATATATGTGGATTAAGAAGAAATTTATACAGAAGTAATCAAGCTGTGTTTTTTTCAATTATCACTGTGCTGGTCATTTGTTTTCTACTTTATCCTCCACCCCACCTCTGCTATGGGTTAAGTGTGGTGGCTAACTGAGTTTAGCTATCTTGTAGGTGCATTATTATCACAGTAAAAATATTTTGTGGCCTACACAAACCAAATTTTTTTTCAAACAATTGCCTTACTGTACTACAACTAATTACTAAGCTAATATCTACAGTATTTGTAATTATGTGGCAATGTAAATATGTTATTTTCTCTTTATGTATAAATACATATGCATTTAAAATATTTGTAGGTTTATGTATATTCAGCAGATTTACATTTTTAGATATTTATTCATATGTTCATAGGTGTTTACTAGGCTAATGACCACAAGGGCCTTTTTAAGCCTAGCCATGCATCCCAAATCTCTGACAAGATCGGTTCCCTTTGATAATGGGCCTGGGAGATGAACCTTTTACAGGTTAACTGTGTCCATTAGAGACATAGGTGCCAAACCAGGGATGAATTTCAGGTTTCCCATACAATTGTCCAAGTTGCACTTGAACTGGATTAGAGAGGAACTCTGCTTCATATGGATATGCAGCCTGTTCCATAGGTGCAGTAGTCTCTGGGATGCATACCATTCTCTCCAGCAGGTCCTATTTATCACAGGCAAGTTTTAAGTCTTTAGAATGGAAAATTTTGGTGCTATTTATTTTGTGGATATGCAGGATGTCCATCAGAGTGGGGTCTGACAATGCCCTGTGTGCCAGGTATAAATCTCCCCTCAAAAGAATGTAGGAAACAGAATACAGGGATAGGGCCTTGAGGCAGTCTGCACATGACATTTTACTTGTGCCCTGTGTTCATTTAGTGAGGAACCTCTGTGGATGTTCCAGTTGTTGGATATGCCTGGTTAGTACATACCAAAGGGGTCATTGTACTCAATGATAGGTCTGATGAATGTCAAATACAGTGGAATAATGACTTCCTTTGACTTATATACCATACCTTTGTTTATAAGTTGTGCAACACAGAATGATTTCTTGTAGACACATGATGATCAAAGGCTAGATTACTATATATGTGTGTCCCTACATCCCTGAGAGCAGGGTCAACTCTAAGAGGTGTGTTGTCAATATGATAGTTACCGGGGATGAATGACTTCCCAAAGGATACTATTGTGCATTTCTTGGCATTCAGTTTTAGTCCATTGATCTGACACTAGTTCTTTTTCTGTGTCAGCCCCACCTGGAGAGCATTTGTTTCAGTATGAGATTCAATGACAGCTCCTAATTTGCATTCATCTGCAAATTTAGTCAGCCAGAGACCACTGACATTGGCCTTGATGTCTGAGAAGTAAATTCCAAAAAGGAGAGGTCCAAGGACTGATCCCTGAGGGACTCCACTGGTGACTTGCCTCTTTGTAGAAGTGGAATCCCCAGTTCTAACTTCCTGTGTCCTGTTTGTCAGCCAGTTGGGTATCTAGCAGACCACATACAGGTTTTTACCTAACCTCTTGAGTTTGTCAACAATGCCCAAGATGGGTATTGTGTCAAATACCTTGTCCAGGTCAGGGTAGGCAGTATGAACAATTTTGCCCTCATCCATTGCTTTGGTGACCTTCTCAAAGAAGTCTACCAGGTTGAGTAGGCATGATCTGCCCTTGAAAAAAAAAAAAACTGGGTTGGGTCCAGGTTCTGGATGTTTACTATATCTCTGTTGATCATCTCCATGCTAATTCTACCAGGCCACATACGGGTTTGTACCTAACCTATTGAGTTTGTCAACAATGCCCAAGATGGGTATTGTGTCAAATACCTTGGCCAGGTCAAGGTAGGCAGTGTGAACAATTTTGCCCTCATCCATTGCTTTGGTGACCTTCTCAAAGAAGTTTACCAGGTTGAGTAGGCATGATCTGCCCTTGAAAAAAAACAAACTGGGTTGGGTCCAGGTTCTGGATGTTTACTATATCTCTGTTGATCATCTCCATGCTAATTCTTTCTATGGCTTTATATATAAGACAAGTGAAACTTATGGGTCTGTAGATAGCCCAGCTTTGTGCAGAGGGATGACTGTTGCCTTTCTCCATTCATGAGGCATGAAACCTGTTTTGAGGCTACATTTAAATAGTAATTCCCGAAGTCCTGATAGGTCATGTTTCATGCTATTTAGAAGGCATCCTGGGATATTGTCTGAGCCCATTGATGCAGTGTGTTCTTGGTCTTAGAGAGAGCATTAAGGGCCTGTTCCCTGGTGATAGTAGGGGTGAGTTATATTTGATATTTCCTGAAGGAAGGTTAAGAGGGAGAGAGGAGTAAAAGTTGGAGCTGAATTTAATAGCCAGGTGGTTTGCTCTATCTTCTGGCTCAGTAAAGCTGGCTCCATTTACAATGAACTCGGCACACAATTGTGTATTGCCTTTGAGGTTGTGGACATAGCTAAAGAATGCTTTGTGGTTGCCCTTGGCCTGGGAGGCTAGACTTACCTCAAATTTGGCTTTGGTAGACTTTATTTGTCCTCTAAGTTGTTTGTTTAGTTTTATGAGAGTGGTTTTATCCTGCTGGGTGCTGCTCATCCTAATTTTTGTCATGATTTTCTTCCTTTGTTTATACAGCTCATTGATTTTGTAATTCTACCAGGGTGGCTTGTTTTTTGAGTTAGTTCTGTACTTCTTCCTGGTGATAAAACCAAAGACTTGAGAAGCAAGTCCATTCAAAATAAAACGTAACCAAGAAAAAGGTGCACACAGACTCGGTCACTCCACAGCACATACTGTTTATTGAAAATAAAAATAAAAAAAATGACCCCAGCAAACATTTACCACTTATAATGTTCAGCACTTTCACCCCTTTTCAGTAAGGAAGTTTATCAGAATAAGTTTAAAACATGTCAATTATTATTAATAAATATGCTAAAATGTCATGACTTACAAAGTTTACCTACTGGTTTATTTTCTGTGTTACACCCCTTACACACATTTTATAATCCTACAAAAAAAAAAAAAAAAAAGATGATGACTTCAACAACTGGCTTAGGTTCTGGTGTCACCCCCTGGGGGATCCAGTATCTGTCTGCCTGGGAAGATATGATTGACACCATGCTGGTTTGCCAGAGATGGTCTTCACCTGTCGCCTCTTGGCTTTCGGTTACTTCCAAAGGTACTTGCCTCCCCCATATTGCCTTTTTTTAGGTAGTGTAATAACAACAAAATTCCTGACATAAGAAAATCCACTAGAGAAAAACTCAAAGTTATGCTACTTAATGCGAGGAGTCTAAATCGGAAACTGTACTCTCTGGAAGCTCTCCTTAACTGATGCTGATGTCTGTGTAGTGACACAGACATGGTTTAAGGCCAGAGACAGCACCAAGGCTACAATGTCTTCCACATGTTCAGACCTCAAAATGCACTTGAAAGAACCAAAGGCAGAGTTGTATCTATCTTCATTAAAGACAAATACACCTCAAGACTGGTTAAATAGTATGACTCCCTATAGTAACTTCAAGTCCAACTAACTGTAGGTAACCCCCCTTCCATATCATTGTTAGTTATAGGTCCACCACCATGAGCCACAAGAATCACTCTGCTTACCTGCACCTACTTGAGTCACTCACTATATAGCCAAACAGCTTGGTCATGGGTGATTTCAACCATCCTTCCATTGATTGGAAGTCATATATGCTCACCCTAAGTTTCCTGGACTTTCTAAATGCAGATGCTCTGGAACAAATAGTCTGCACCCCCACAAGGGGCTCAAATGTCCTAGACTCAGTACTTACCAATGTAGGGTGTCTCTTCACTTCCTCCTGTGTGTTGCTCTCCCTGGTAAGGCCTGATCATAAAACAGTCTTATTTGAAGTAATGTGTATGCCTAACACCACCCTCAAGAGAAAAAAGGATAAAACATTTCTACAAAGCAAACTTTAGTCTCCAAAGCAATGACATAAATAGTTTCAAACCCCTTGCTACTACTGTCAACAATGACTCCTATCCAAAGGTGTACACAAATGCTGTGTTTAAACACCTATACAAATGTATAGACTCAGCTGTACCTGAACAGATCAAAACAAGGTCCTCACAAAAAAAAAAAAAAAAAGCCACTACGGTAGACATCAAGCTTAAATAGGTTATACAAAAAGAGGAAAAAATAAATGCCTAAGAACAAAAGGGAACTGACTTAACAGAGGAAAGACACCTTCCACAGTTTGAACAAGTAAATTAGATATATTGTAAAGTCCTCTAAAGCCAATTACAAAGCTAAACTAGCAAGCCAAACTAAGGATAATCACTAGGCATTCTTTAGCTACATCAGAAATCTAAAAAGAAAGGCCCAGCTTTGTGCCGAACTAGTAGTTGAAGATTCCACTCATACTGACCTTGAGAACATTGCCAACCTGCTAGCAGACAGATTTGGTGCAAATATAATCTCCCTGTCCCCACCAGACATACCCAAAAGCATACCTGTCACCAGTCCTCTACCTAGCATCTCCAAAGAGCAGATCATAACCGCATGCACCATGGACAAAAACACAGCCTCTATGGGACCAGATAATATTCCAGGCTGCCTGCTAAATGGTCTAAAACAGGAACTATCATAACCTGTCAGCACTCTCTTCAACCACAGTATAAGTTCTAGCTTTGTCCCAGCAGAGTGGAGAACAGCAACAATAATTTCCTTGCACAAAGGAGGTCCATCAGCTGACCTTGGGAACTATAGACTTATAAGTCTAACCAGCCCTGTCTGCAAGACCATGGAGAGAATCATCATGGACCTTATCAACAAAGACATAGGTGATCTTCAAACTTTTGATCTGACCCAATTTGTCTTTGTTAAGGGTAGATCATGCTTATTAAACCTGGTGGTCTTCTTTGAGAATGTCACCAAAGTCCCGAATGAAGACAAAACAGTACATACAGCCTACTTGGACTTAGCCAAGGCTTTTGACACAATCTCTCACTCAGTCATCACCCATCTGGGAATTAACCCATAAGTCACTAGATGAGTAGCCAACTGGATCACCGACAGAACACATACAGTCAAATTTGGGGATTCCACCTCTACCAGCAGACCATTTACCAGTGGTGCATCACAAGGATCTGTGCTGGGCCCCCTACTGTTTGGAATCTATATCTCAGAAGTCTAGATGAAAATATATGGCCTGTGGCTTACCAAGTTTGCCAATGACTGCAAACTGGGCGCAATTATTGAGTCTTCCAATGATGCTGACATACTACAAAAAGGGCTTAAACAGACAAATGACTGGTGCCAAAGTCACGGACTTACACTAAATGCAAAAAATGCATTATCATCCCTTTCAGCAAAGGGGAAGCCCCTGCGAATTACAATATTAACAGTACCCTCCCTTAGCTCAAACCCTGTGGTGAGACATTTGTGAACACAGGTTGTTAGGATTCTTAACTTCGATCACCATGTGTCCACAGTGATAAGGAAGGCCTTCTATGTTGCACATTTCATAAGTAAGGGCATGTTATAACTTCCCTGTACTCATCCCTCATTAGACCACTAATAGAGTACAATGCTCCCTCTGTATGAACCTCACCAGATACCTACAGCAGCTGGAGAGACCTCAACAGTTTCTCCCCAAGAAAATTCAGGTCCTTCAACACATGACCTACAATGTCAGATAGAAGGCCGTGTCACTGTACTCTGTATCTTATAGGCTGCAGTGAGGTTACTTGTGCCTGGCCTACAGAGCACTCTCAGATCCTGACGTAATGGAAATGCTGCACATCAGCAAGGCAAATGGGACAAAATTCACTTACTCTATGGATCTTAACCTAGCCTGCAATATTAACAAGAAATGCTGAAGAAACAGTTATGTCTCTCAGAGATTGTTACTCCTCTAGAACAAACTCCAGTTCACATAAAACAGAGTTCCTCCATGACCCTATTTAAGTATAACTTAGACAACTGTATGGGAGACCATTAATTTACCCTGGGGGGGTCACCTATGTTCCTCTTGGATAAGGACAGCCAGTGTTGATCAAAGACTCATCCTGCAAATATAGACCATACAACTTGGTCCATAAGGGAACAAGGGTATAACATGGCTAGGCTTATAAAGGCCCTAAGGCCAATAGCCTAGTAATCTCTTATAAACCTATGAAGCTATGGGAGGAGCAGCTGGAAGTGAGAAAAATACAGTGCAGATTCCTCCCTAGATTAAATTAATCTTTGTCAAGTGTTTTAAAGTAACAGCAGATTAGGTGTTAAGTATCATTATTAATATTTGTAGGTTATGTTTAATGCATTTTTGACGGGTTTTATTTGGACTTTTAAAATGGTGTGTGTATAGAGTGTGATATGGAAAATTTGTAACATTCAGGGCGATGTTCCCAGATTGGTTTGCAGGAAAAGTCTGAATGTTAAAATATGCTACAAAGTAACAAGAAAAAAAATTAACACTACCGGAACTAGGTATGCACTTATAAATGTAATATGTGTGCCCAATGACCTTATATATTAGTTGGTAGTGATATTTTTATACACAAGTACAATAAAATGACTAGTAGATGTGCCCAATGATCTTTTAAATCAGATGGTAGTGATATTTTCATACACAAAAACAATAAAATGACTAGTAAGGGTTATTATATTTATGGGACAATAGGGGTGATTTACATTGCTTTATGTACAAAATACATTGTATTTTACATAGGGGAAAGCAAAAGGGTTCATGAGCACATCTGCTTTACATAGAGGGCAGATTGTTAACGCCCAATTTAAACATATTAATAATTGTCCTGACAATAATTTTTTTGTTTATGGTCTTGGACAGCATACCTTATAATCCTAGGAAAGGGCCATGGGAGGAGCAAATGGAAGCAAGGCAGTTATGGTGGCAGCTGAAACACAATGCAGATTTCTCCCTGGATTAAATGAGACCTTATCTTTGATAAGTATTTTGAAATTATGACAGATTAGGGGTTGATAAGTATCTTAACTTATTATTTTATCACTCTTAATATTTATAGCTATGCTTAATATATTTTTGAAAGTTTTTATTTGGGTTTTAAACATAGCACTATGTGTATAGAGTGTAACACGGAAAATTAACTGATTAGTTAAATTTGTAAATCGTGATTTTTTGCATATTTTTTAATAGAACTTGACTCATTTTGAACTTATTCTGATGAGCTTCCTTAATTTTTAAGTAAACAGTGTGTGCCATAGAGTGACTGAGTACTCATCTGTCCTTTTTTGGATATCATTTTTAAATACGTCTTTTTTTCAGTTTTGTAAATGTATACTTGCATATATATATTTCTTTAGACAAGCATCTACATTTTTATTCATACACAAAAAGTGTGTTAGCCTATAAACATGTCATATTGCATTTTGATACATTTCTGTTTACAGATATGTTTATGTCTACTCATACCTGAGGATTACATGTAGATACATATTTACACATACATACATTTCTTCTTGCAATTACCTGCATTTATGCAATTATTTATATACTATACATGCGAAACCTATTTTGGATAAGATTTTTAAAAAATGTATAAATACATACTAAATTGTCTTTCTCTTCATCATTTCATCTACCAAATCAGACAGTCAGGCCTGCGCCTCTGGAAATGAGGCCTATGTCTCTATAGTTCATTGTAAGCTATTGAATGATTTGAGATGATGAGGTGTGCCATTGTAAACAGATCTGGCACAGATTAAGCATCACATTTATAAAAACTCAGCTATGCCTGGTTTCATTTTCCTGATCCTGTTCATAGGGACATTTGAAATGTATTAGGCTGGTTCACACATCCACAAAGACAGCTTGGCTCAAAGCCACTGTGCATAGCTCAGTCACAGCTACCCTAGGCCTACTTATGTGGATTTGTTGGCATATTGTAATTCATAGAAATAAGTATATCATACTAAACCTAGGTATTAGGTAAAGGTACACCTGCTAAACCTAGAGTACTTGATTAAGATTGAAAACTATTCTCACAAAAACTGGCTAATCTACAATGTATGTGTACCTGTGTACTATGTATGTATTCTACCTATGTTCCAAATTTCAGCTGTACATCACAAATCTATTAAGTACCTTTATTTTTAAATTAATATTTTTTTGTTGGTTCTCTCCACTGTAACTGTTGATGTGCTGCATACCACTGTAAAAACATGTATTTTGTAATTTGTGTGTATACTGATCATGTCTAAATGTATCTGTAATTTGTCTATGTGGAGCTTTTCTCCCCGGGCCTCTGCTGAAAAAGGGCCTTTTCATTTCAGTCAGACACCCCCGGTTAACAAATGTAAAATAAAATAAAAATAAATATCTAAGCCTAATTTGCATACACAACATGTAGAAGAGCCTGAATTTATGCAAGTAACTTTAAGACTGTCATATTTAATTGTGATCACTTGAGACAGGTGACAGATGGTTTAGGAAAGCATGAATGTTATCAAATAAGAAAGCAGCAATAATGTCTGGAATTATCGGGAAGCAGTTGATATTGATGTTCGAGAACAATAAGTAGGAGAATTGTGTCTTTCATACATCATACATCAAACTTCACTCACTTCAAATTATGTACTTATATCCTATGTAGCATAATCTATACATGCCAAAAAAGATGATTTCAAAAATATCATTCACATTACTTCCCCTTATATTTCTAGTACTGCTATCATGAATTGTTATTTATAAATGACACTCATGCCATCAGTATGAACATGAATCATTCAAATCTGACAATCTGACAATTTCAGAAATGAGAAGAAACAATTCCTCGTGGCTGACCTTTGGACATATGTTAAAAACCTATTTGGAAAGAGGAGGCCCAAGCAAGCTGACAGGGC
The DNA here is from genome assembly GCF_019279795.1 of Protopterus annectens. Taxonomy (NCBI): domain Eukaryota; kingdom Metazoa; phylum Chordata; order Ceratodontiformes; family Protopteridae; genus Protopterus; species Protopterus annectens. Next base: position 795,244,516 of record NC_056730.1, read on the forward strand.
AAATATCTGGAACCAGGTAGTTATGGCTATAAATGCTGTTGGTGAAAGGAACCGCACATTAACACAGTGCAAGATGGGAGCCAATGTCATGGTAGGATGTGCCAGAGGAAAGGTAATGTAGAATGCAATTACTATAGCACTACTGGGAGGCCTCAAACACTTATTACTTTAACACCTGATAAGCAATACTTTTATTTATTTTATTTTATTTATTTATTTATTTACATTTGTTGATCGGGAAATTCCGACTGGGCGCAAGTCCTTTTTCAATGGATGCCCGGGGAGAAAAGCTCCACATCATGTACATGACAGAGATACAAAGTTGCAGCAATAGTAAAGAACATTACAGGTTGTTGGCTTTAATATAATAACAAGATATTGATTATCAACAGTATATACAGAAAATGTTGCAAGTTAAGATAGTTTCTTGTCATGTATAATATTAGTAACAAAGTTGCCAGACAAGATGTTAAAGTATGTAAAGACAACTAGCTAATTCTGACTGTGGTTAGTAGTAGTATAGTTGGGTTAAGAGTCTAGGTTGGGGGGTAAGGGTGGGGGTGTTAGTCTGGATTGGAACAAGGACAAAGCCAGTGCAAATTTAAGTGGAATTTGAGTGCAGTCTTGAAAAGGCTGCTGGAAGGTAGAGTATTTATAGAGGGTGGAAGATTGTTCCAAAGTTTAGGTATGGTACATAAAAATATGGCTTCTCCTGATGAGTTTTTGGGTTTGATAACAATGAGTTGATTTTTGTTGCTTGATCTTAGGGGCCTAGTAGAGTGATAGGGTTGGAGAAGGGTTTGAAGGGAATGGATGTTAAGGTTGTGGTTAATAAGTTTATAAGCAAGGGTGAGTTGATTAAAGTGAAGGAGTTGTGGAAGCTCTAGCTAGTTTAGTTCTTTAAGGGAGATACAGTGATGGCTGCGGTAGGAGGTTCCAGTGGCAAATTTAGCAATTTTGTTGTAACAAGCATCCTGCTTGTGTAGGTCTGTCTGTCTAAGGTTGGTAAGTATCGGGGATGCATAGAGTAGGGTGGAGATTAGCTGGGAATTGGCTATGGAGATTCTAGCTGTCTTGGTTAGGAATTGGTGGCTTCGATATAATGCACCAAGTTTCTTGTGAACTTTTTTTATTGTGAGAGATATGTGGGTGTCAAATCTCTAAGTTTGTTGTCTATTTCCACACCAAGTAATTTTGTGTGTTCTGATGGAGAGATGATGGCATTGTCTTTGGTAAGAATGTTGAAGTGGGGGGTGTTTTGGGTGGCTTTGGAAGGTTGGAACAGGAGAAGTTTTGTCTTACTTGGGTTGAGTAGGAGCTGAGCATTTTATAGCCAGCGTTCTACAGAAGAGAATGATTCCTGTGTGATTTGTTGTAGTTATGGTAAAGTGGGGGCAGAGCAGATGAGAGTAGAGTCATCTGCGTACTGTATAAGAGATGGTTGTGTGGTGGCAGTATGTAGGTTGTTAGTGAAAAGTGAGAATAGTAGAGGGCCAAGGATAGACACTTGGGAACTCCGAGAGTAAGTGGGAGGTAAGGTGATGTGTTATTGTCCCAGATTACTGATTGATGGCATCCGTGTAGATAGCTGTGGAACCAGTTGCAGGCTGGTTGTGAGAAGGAGAGGTTGGGGAGAGTAGAGAGTAGTAGCTCATGAGATGCCATGTCTAAGGCCTTTCAGAGATCTAGAAATACGGCAGTAGAGAAGAGTCCATTATTTCTGTGATGAAGTATAGTGTTGGTGAAGGAGAGCAGAACAGAGGTAGTGCTGTGATATGGCCTGAAACCATGTTGGGTTTTGGAGACCAGATTATTAGCTAGGATGTAGTTGGAGACCTGGGTGTTGATACATTTTTCAAGTATCTTGGAGAGAGGGGAGAGGATAGCAGTGGGGCAGTAATTGGAGAGGTCAGTGGAGGGGGTGCCATTGTGGAGGGGAATGATGTGGGATATTTTCCATATTGAGGGAACATAGCCTTCTGTTATGGAATGGTTGATTAGATTTGAAATTGGGTAGGCTAGTGTATCAGATGCAGTTTTCAAGTATTCAGAGGGGAGGTTGTCAGCTGCGAGTTTGGTGGGTTTAAGTTTTGACAATAGTCTTTTTATGTTGGAGGTAGGTACTGAGGTGAAGAAGAAAAGAGGAGTAGGGGGTTTAGGGTTAGGAGTTGGGGGGCTGTTGTAGGGAAGTGTTGTTTGTTTAGAGATGTTATAGTTTCAGTGAAGTGTTTGTTGAAGGATTCAGCAATACTGCTGGAGGAGGGGGGAATGGACAGCTGAGGGGGTATCAATCTTCCCTGGGTAGAGGATGTTGGAGGAGGACAATACCTCCTCTTTATTTAGAGGGATGGTTACAAAATACATGTTGATGATGGCACTGGCATAAAAAGAGGTGATGTGGGCACCAGCTATTACCAACATCTGCAGCATCAACAGACATCTACACAGGAAAGCTGGTTCGAGCATAATAATATATTTACATAGAGAAATGAATGCTGAAATGAATGTTTACATGTAGCACATAACATTTACTAACAGATGAACCCTCTATTCCTGCCCATAATGACACTGAACAGTGTATGCATGGTTAAGTGTTTTCCACACCTCATTATACAGCATACATAGTGTGCACCAGTATTTGAATAACAATATACTCAATTATTTATTAGAGAGTCAGCAGCAGAAATGAGCAGTTCCACTATACCAGTAAATCTAGAGGATAGCAGCTGAATGGCTGATGGTGATGATGAAAACATAGTTATATTTATGAGACAGTCTGAGTAAAGTGGCACACAATCAACAGATTTAATGGCAAGATATCATATCCCACAACATGTTAGTAACACAACAGGAAGTGACACTGGATGGCAGAATAAAAGTACATGGTAACATTGCACCACAGGTTGGAGAAGGAGAAAACCCCTGCACCTCTACATCAGCATCTCCAGACCCACAGGAACACCTTCTGGATGATGGCAGAAGTTCAGAAGTAAGAGTGTCTGCAGTGACACATTGCCAAGGGAGTGCAAGGTACAGGCATATGTCATAGCTACTCCAGGAGACACTTAAAGCATTGACTGCACAGCAACAAATGTGTTATGATATTGTTAAGACTCAGAGCATTGTCACAGAAAGTCAGGTAGAAATGGTCAACGTCCTACATGGAAATGATAGACAGCAATGCCATGGTCACATTGACCTGTAGTATGGTGGCACACCAAGCATCCATGTCTTCCTCCATTGCTACCCTACTGATGACTTACCAGACTCAAATAGGAGACCATGTTAGAAAGGAAAAAGGAAAAGGTACTGTCTGGACACTTGCAGGCATATCACATTGCATTAGAAGTGCTTCTTAAGAAGGCAGTGGAAATAGGAATAGCAAACACAACAGAATTCATACAGGCCATGTCAGTGCTAATCTACACATAGAAGAATCTCTCTTTTGAGTGCTGGTCCATTAGCATTGTGAGATCATTGTTGGATCACCTGCATCAGTAGGTCACAGCAACATGGCAAGTCAACATCCATCTCACATGACAGTCTCTCCTCAGGATCACATGCTCCTTCATATCTACCAGATTTTTAAGAGATGCATACAACACATTGGATCTTTGACCTACTGTGACTTACTTAGGCTAGACATTTCAAGTAATTGCAATATGAAACATGTAGCATTTGACTTTTATATAATAATGTCAATATGTAACTTGAAATGCAATGAATTAAAAAAAAAAAAATATATATATATATATATATATCTATATATATATATATATATATATATATATATATATATATATACACATATCTATATGGGTCTACCTGATAACATTGACATGCCAAAACACCGACACCGAAATAACCAACATGAAATAAATAACAAAAAAAGAAAGTTCAAAAACACGAAACTTCACATGCCCGACAAACCAAAATCCCGACAATCAACAAAACAAATACCTTTCCCGAAAAACACACACACAACACAAGCACACCAAAAACCTTCCAAACCTACACTAAACCTTACATACACAACTATCTATGCACTAACCTTAACCCAAACCCTAACCCTAAGGTCGGTCACTATCGCACACTCACCTTACCCGCAACATAACCCTAACTCACTTAATCTGCCCCTAACCCTTAACTCTGTCACTATCGCACACTTACCTTACCTGCACCCTAACCCTAACTCACTTAATCCACCCCTAACCCTCAAGTCCGTCACTATTGCACACTTATCTTACCCGCACCCTAACCCTAACTCACTTAACCTGCCCCTAAACCTAAAGTCCGTCACTATCACACACTTACCTGACCCACACCCTACCCTAACATCCGTCACTATCACACACTTACCTTACCCACACCCTAACCCTAACATCCGTCCCTATCCCACACTTACCTTAACATGTCAGTGTTCTCAGCATCAGGATTCTCAACTGTCGGTCTTCTCCGTTGTTGATCTTCTGCTGTCAGTTTTCTCATCATCGGTGTTGTGCACTGTCGGTGTTTTCAGGTAGACCCATATACATATACCCATACAGATGTGCGTAATACAGCTCAGCATTAAGGCACTTTACAGGTGCATCGGTTTTATTTCAGTAATGGTAGTGCTTAACATTCAAACTGCACTGGTTTACACCATTAATGGCCCATGCATTATCAGGAGTTTCAGTTCAACAATGGTATAGCTGACAATTAGCCAGAACATAAAACAAATATTACACAATGTTAAAATAAACTCTCCTTAAGAAAAAAGTCTACACGAGATTCCAGACATCTACACTAATGCTGTTGCCACTTCGCTCTCAGCACTACATAACTAATGAGCAATTTCTGAGGACACAAGTTATGTATGGCAAAATTAAATAATCTGATGCAGAGCCATTTTTGTGGTCAAATGAGGCTTTAGGTAGGGTAATAGACAAGGCACCCCCATGTCCTCAAACCCAATTCCCGCACCCTCCTAGTATCCCTGCCCAGCAGCCATTTTAGTGTCCCATTTCTTGCCTCTATTTCTCCACTTACCATAAAGAACTGTTCAAACCTGTCAACATGCATACTGTTTTCTCCTTTACCACTATAATGATTACAGATATTTGCATTTAATTTAAAACTTTCACTTCAGATTTTATAACACAGCCACTGATAGACATTTGGTAAACAAAACAATACAGTCCCACAATGAAAACAGACTTAACATGAGCAACAGTAAATGGCTTTGCCTTGGAAACTCACATTCATTGAAACTGCTTTGAATCCCACATTCATAGAAAATGTATCTGGCCAGTGGTGGATTAAATGTACCTTTGGACAATTTTCAAACAGTTGACCCCCTGAACATATTTTAGGACCATTCATAAATGTTTGTGTTCTTCCATACACCTTCCTGATTGTATTAAATGACATTCATTGTTTAATACATCACCACTTCTTGGGGTGCATTTTAAATTTGTAGGTTCAAATCTTTCTCCAGTAAGCAGTGAAGCAAGGAATATGAACCAATAATGACAAGGCTGCCCATTTCAGAAAATTTCAACCATAAAAGGACTCGCAAACTGCTGTTATTATAATTCACCAATAACAATCAATATGGCTTCCATTGAAGAATAAAATTACCTATGTTACTGAGTGCTCGAGATATGCAATAATGAATGGCTGGCAAACAAACAACAGGTTCTTAATTAGTAGGTATCTCATCTAAAGAAGGACACTCTCCAAGGCAAAGAACACTGCATCAATGGGTCCTAATAATATCCCAGAATGTCTCCTTAATAACATGAAACTTATCTTATCAGAATAATTAGAGTCACAGTTTAACAGCTGCCTACAGACAGGCTTCATAGTAAATGAATGGAGGACTGTATCTGTCATCCTTCAGCAGAAGGGAAGACCATCAACAGATCAAGGTAATTACAAACCCATAAGTTTGACTAATCTCATATGAATAGCCATGGAAAAAATTGTCATGGACATGATATACAATGACGTAGGAAACATTCAGACATTTTATCCAATCCAGTTTGTTTTTGTCAAGGGCCGATTATGCTTACTCAACCTGGTGGACCTCTTGAAGAAGGTCACCAATGCAATGGACAAGAAGAAAAGAGTGCATACTGCCTACCATGACCTGGCCAAATCATTCAACACAATATCTCACACATGCATTTTAGACAAACCCTTTTCACACCAACTAGAAAGTAGGCTGTCTCATAGATGACACATAAGAATTTCCACAAAGAGGCCAGTCTCTAGGGAGTCCCTCAAGGCTCAATGTTGTGGTCATTCATTTTCAGCATCTACTTCTTTTAAGTAAAAACCAACATCAGAGGATTCTGATTAACCGCATATTCAGATGATTGCAAACTAGGAACAGTCATAGAATACCCCAAACACAAAAACACCCTCAATGAAGGCCTGACAAAGACTAATAACTGGGAACAGAGCCATGGTCTAAAACACAATGTCAGTAAATGCTTAATAGTATCCGTTGGGAAGATGGCTATCCCTGGAAACTTTCACATTGATAATACAGGAACACATTTAGTAAGTTACCTGCACTTTGACCATAATGTGTCTAGTGTAGTAAAGAAATTATTCTGTTTTATGGCACCTAGGACAAAAGCTATCATTGTTCCACTGTACTTGGTCCTCATCAGATCAGACACTGAGTACAATTCCCCCTTCGATAGGTACCTGACCAGACATATGCAATGACAGGAGCATCCACAGAAGATCTTCACAAAAAGAATACAGGGCATAATTAACATGTCCTGTGCAGACTGCCTCAAAGCCCTGTCCCTGTACTCAGTCTTCTACAGACTGCGGACAGGTGATCTATGCTTGGCCAACAAAGCATCATCTGAGGGAGCTGATTTACATGTGCAAAGCAAATAACATCAGAATTATCAGATCTAGGGACATAACTCCCTTCCACATCATAAACTGGTCACATTGGAGGGACAGGTATGTGTCTCAGAAACTATTCCTTTTCAGAAACAAGCTACCCATCCAATCAAAGCAGAGTTCTTCCCTAACCCACATTCAAGTGAAGCTAAGATGAAGGGATTGGAATTTGAAAATTTGCCCCTAGGAGACAGAGGCAGCCTCTAAATGCTTGACCAGTAATCCTCAAGCTTATGTATACCACTTGAAATAAACCTGGGGTATCAAACTTGTCTGATATATTTGGAATGCATATATAGACTTAAAAAGCCCCCCCTGGGATTGTTAGCCTCGTAATCACCTATGAACAGATATACCTATGAAGAAGAGTGTCTTGGATGTCTGACAGAGTCAAGAAGGTTGGCATAATTGGAAGGACAATATGGTAGATATTTGGTTTGGAACATGTTTGCACATCTTGGACAATCTACCTACTTTAATGCACTGCAGCATAATGAAGGCATTGTTGAAGTATGTGATGTAGACATTGTAGGAAACTGAAAGAATTTTCCAATAGCATCATTTGTAGTTTCCATTTATCTCTGAAGGTGTTGCTGCAGGATTGTGATACAGTAAATTATTGGGGAACAGGGTCTAAAATCTGATATAACAAGAATCTGAGTGTACGCTGAAGTAATCTATTGAGGAGTGTGACACGAGGCTGTATTAATATGGCTCCTCCCATTATTTTTAGGATCTTCAGGCATACCTGAGTTGAAACTTTGTTTGGTCTGTACAGAAAGCATTTACTTCATTCATAAATGTGTGTGATATCGAAAAGAATCATTTGAGACTTCACAAGATTCACAGTAATATATAAGAAGAAAACATTTCTGATTAGGTGATCCCTAAATGCAGTTTAAAGCCTGGACCAGTGAAGTAGCTAGAAGTCAGTCATTGTGGTATAGAAAGTTCTTGTTACCCTACAATCTCATGAAAGATGCTTATTCCAGTTTAAATTCAGATTTCCTTAAAGCTTATTTCCTGTGTACCATTACAAAAATAAGAAAAGCTATAGATGGCAACTAAGATAATAGTAAACCAACAATATAATACTATTAAAATAAGTGGATAGCAATATGATCACAGTTATAATAAACCTCCAATAATTTGCTATGATAAAGTGGGGAAAAAAAGGACAGAAGATCAACCCCAGTCAAAAGAAGCAGTATTAGCAGGATTACATTAATGCACCTATACAGCTCTGGAAAAGAAAACAACTGATCCAAAAATAATTAATTTATAGCAGTCAGACCAGAAACAATCTGAAAAGTCTGGACTTACTCTAGCAGGTTCCAAAACATGAAGACTAAATGGCCGATAAAGAAGAAGAGGACTTATAAGTCCAAAATTACCATTTCCTAGAGTATTCCCTTTTCTTTGATGTATGGTGATCTCAGAGTTGGTATATATAATTTTTATATATATGTGTGTGTGTGTGTGTGTGTGTGTGTGTGTGTGTGTGTGTGTGTGTGTGTGTGTGTGTGTGTGTGTGTTTGAGAGGTGTAGAGGGGAGTTTCCATCTGTCAAAAATAAGTTCAAAGGAGAAGCACAATGTATAAGATTCAGGGATGGATTCAATAAGCTCCAAACAGCTCGCTAAAACCATGTAGAGCCACTCAAACATGATAAACTTCATGGCATGCTAATTACAGCATAAGCAGCTGAATTGTATACTAATCAACAAATCCAAAATGGGGACATTATTCAATAAGCTATAAAGCAATCGCATCTATATTATAAGAACTAACACTTAAAATGTCAAACACATCTTTGTTGACACGTTTTAAGCGAATGCTCTTATAAGCGAAAGCTGACAAAGTTTAAACTGACATACTCAAAATATTTTAGTTGTCCAAAACCAATCCCCCACTGCCGCATTAAACATGAACTGCAAACACAGTAAATTTCACTTGTAACGAACACACTAAATGTACGCTACAATCTTTTCTGTTTGTAAAGTAAATGAAGTAACCATACCAATTGCCAACAGTAAATCCTCAAAATTACACTTGACTAAAACAGCAGTTTCCTGAAACATAAAGCAGTTAACACACATACACTCATTTTTCTCTAATTTTTGCAGGGGGGCAGTGGCCCCCTGCTCCCCCCACACCCCCTGCTAATTATATATACCAACTCCGAGACTGCACTAAAATTAAGGTAAACATGCATAATTCATAATGTACACATCTTTACATCACTGCTACATTTGCATGTGTTGGCCAACTATGACATTTCGGACTTAACGTTTTAGATCTTTAGAGCTTTTGCTTATAAGAGCGTTCCCTTAAAACGTGTCGACAAACTGGTGCTTGACATTTTAAGCATTCGTTCTTATAATATAGACCCAAGCAATCATGAATATTTAGTTTAACCTTTCATCTTGAATTTGAAACCTATTGGAATACAGCCACAGAAACTACACTAATGGAAAGAATGTTAGGGGCTGTTGTTTCTGTTGTGTATGTGTATACGTAATAGGCTCAAGTCTATGATGCTGCTGCTGCTAGACCACAGGCAAGAAGGTCAAGGGTCCTAGATCCCATTTAACTTTTCATGGTCTGCATGAGGTGGAAATAAAAGAGTGCTACAGGGTAGATAGAGAAACACTCCAGAAGCTCTGCAACCTCTGTCATCCTCAACTGAGAGCAAGGGCAAACTGAGGGGAATCAGTACCTGTGGAGGCCAAGGTATGCGTAGCACTCAGAATCTTTGCTACAAGAACCTTTCAGAGACCAACAGAGGACATGCTGGGGATGTGACAGTCATCAGCATCCAGGATCCTACATCATTCCTGAATGCTATGCTCTAACACAACAGTGACTATATACATTTTCCCCTTACCACGGAGGACAGAGCTATGACTATGCATGACTTCTACCCCACAGCATCCTTCCCAGAAGTCTTGGTGCCATAGACTGCACATACATTGAGATCAAAGCACCACCACGGAACAGGGAAGGGTCTAAATAAACAGAAAGGGCTTCCACTCTGTTAACTGCTAAGGGAATCATCCCGAGAGTGTGTGTGTTGGCAACCCTAGCAGTTACTATGACTCCCATAGCTGGCACAACTCACAGCTCTACCAAAGGTTTTCCAGGGGAGGATATCCTATGAGGCCATTTGCCATGGGATGCAGGGTATGCATTCAAATCATGGCTGATGGCTTTCCTTAGAAATGCACACACACCCTTGGAAAAATGCTATAATGAGGCACAAACTGAAATCAGAAGTGTTACAGAGTATGTGTTTGGGCTGCTGAAGTCACAGATTCATTGCCTAAATACATGGGGGGGTTACAGTATGATTCCAGTACCTGTGCTGAAATTATCACTGTCTGTGCTATCCAACACTATATTATCTTGAGAAAACAGCTGCAACAGGAATACCAAAGTGAAAGAGCACACATTCCACTACCACTGACAAGATCACTGCAGCCAGTGGTGGAGGACACAGAGGAGGAACCACTAGCAGCTGTGGGTGTAGATAGACAGAGTTGTGCACCAATACTCCCTTACCCTGACCAAGAGGCAATGGATAGCACACATGCTGACCAACTAAGGGGTACAACTTTCATCCTGTGCATATACGTGCAGTAAAAATGATGAAAGCCAACTCTCACATTCTTTACTCGCCTGTGTAATAGATGTGTACTGCTATTATCATACATAGTCAGTCCCAAATTGAAATAGTTGCAACTGCAGGACTATTAAGATTAAGTGCTGAACCTGGAACAGGAAAATAAATGAATAAGAACACAAATAAATGGCAGGTACTTGCATACTGTTACTTGAAAATATACCTAAGTAGAATGTGTGTGAGTTGTCCAGCAATGACATCAATATGTGACAGGACTGACTTACATCGATAGCTTTCTGCCATTTATCAGCTAACATGCCTTGTTCATTGAAATTGCACATAATAGAAAAAGCAATCCAAAGTCTAAATATCACTACATTCTCATTAAGCCTCACTGATGTATCAATGATTTCAAGGTAGTAAGAACAACAGTAAAAAGGCTGTTAGAAATCACTAACATTTCAAGTTAGCATCAACAATACATATACTAAACACTCAGTTAGCTATGCACCCTGTACATCAGTAAAAAATACATACATATCCATGAATCCAAATGATAAAAACAATGTGATGGCACACATCATCATTTGCATAGGGTGCGGTGTTGGGGGGCAGGAAGCTAAGGCTGACTCAAGGTTGAGACAAAGTAGTGTGTGTGTGTGTGTGTGTGTGTGTGTGTGTGTGTGTGTGTGTGTGTGTGTGTGTGTGTGTGTGCAGATAGGCAGGCAGAAATGTAGCTAATTATCAAATAGCCACTGAGAAAGAATGATCTGCAATCTTCATGAATGCCTCATGTATCTGTTATGTGTGTGTGTGTTTGTATGGGCACTCAGTGGGAAATGTGTGTGTGAATGTCTGCATGAACACAGCCAAGCTGTGTGCTAGCTCTATGTCCTGGCATGTCAGACAGATGTGAGCCATGCATGGTAGAGCTATCACTTCATCAATGTTGCCCTTGACCGCAGAAATGGCTCTGCCAGGAGTTACACTGGCACATCTATACATATGGCTTACTGCAAACATGATCATATGCATAAAAAGTTGCAATTAATGTCAGTTGCCTTAAGAAGTGCAAACACAGCAGCACTGTGTAGCAATCAGCACCTTGGATGATAATGACAGCAGAAATTACACCTGTGACCCAGGTGTGTGTGTGTGAATGTGTGTGTGTGTAACACAAGGTATAAAGATGTTGAGCTACACAAAACAGAAGATAGGTAAAATGTGGTTCGAGTTCCATAGTATTTTTTAATGAGAATCAACCATAATGAATATTAACAGAAATAATTTATATTCGCTTTTGCCTGTGTCGATTGCACATTGCTCACCTGTGAACAAACAGGGTTCATTGCTAAAAAAAAAATTAAAAATAAAAAAGCATTGTTACTTGCAAAAAAGAAATATTATTAATTGTGTCACCTTCCTTCACACAATCTAAATGGCGTTGTACGGCCATCAACACTCTCGACAGTTCTGATTGAAAAAATACACCTATCACCTTCCATTCCCTGTGGCACCAGGTTTAAGTTCATGGCCAGAACAGAACAGAAGTGAGCTAGGGTTCTATTCTAGCACATTCCACTTTTTACTAATGGTGTCCTACTGTAATTTATAACAGAAATAACAATTATGCATAAAAATAACAAAGAATATAATGTTAACTGAGCATATACACGGTATCACACAGTATGTATTATATGTGTAACTGGTGTAACATGATAATTATGATTCTGTAATTAAAATGTACTTTTTGACTGGAGATGGACTTAGTAGTTTACTGACAGTCATCTATGTACCTCTCATAACACAAGTCTAGCTTTAAAACAGAATGTATAGTGTGGTCTGAACAAGAACTCAAAAATCTACTCTGAAAGTAATACAAGTATATTCATTTCCAGTATAGCATGACATATTACTTCTGCATCACTGCAGAGAATGCATAAACCAGGACCTTGTCATGTCACACACATACATAGTTAATTAAAGTATAGCACCAGTCACTCTTTAAAGTGTATATTATTAATGACCATGACTGGCAAATATGTCTTCTTTGGCAATGAGGAAACATGCCTCTGTGGAAATATATTCTCTATTTCACATAGGTTTAAATCCCACATTGTACAAATTACTTTTATCAGTGTATAAGACTCCACAAAATATGTGTCAAGTCATACAACTGATCCCCACAATTTAAGGTCTTAAAATAGAAGACATTTAACATATCAGTTGGACAAACTGTTGTCAGGTCTGTCAGCATACATGGCATAAATTAATGGCAATGCTCACATTATCCTTACTGTTTCATAAACTGACTTCCTCTTTGATTGGCAATGTTGCTCTTTGCTTAACATTGCACAAACATGGTTGGCATGGTTGTGCGAGTTTGCACACTGCCCATAAAATGCAATATCACAAATTACCTGCAAAACAATTTCACTGTTGTTGGAAGACCTGTGAAGATATGGCAGGAGCTAGCAACTATGGTGCTGCAGGGAGACTATACCAGGTCTCAGTAAAAAGCTAAGGCTTGGAACAGTCTGGCCTAGGCTGTGTCCAGTGTGACTCGTATACCACTCATTGGGGAGAAATGCAGCATTATTATAGTGAACTGAAACAGCGCAAGCAGGCACTACTTAATCAGTGGCTGGATGATATTTGGTCTGCTGACATCCCACAGTTGTGTAAGTGTATAAATAAAGCAACTTTAACTGACATGGAAAGGCTGCAGATAGTCAAGACTAGTATGTATAATGCTTTCATATATCTTTTTCACTCTTTCTTTATTTTCCAGCTTCTCAGGAAAATTCAGCGAACAGGGAGGCACATGCTAGAAGATTAGAAATACTCAGAAAGGTAAGTAGTATGTATGCAGCACAAATGAACATATGTTAAAATGATTGCTCTTCTATACATTACTAGCAGCTTATGCATGCAGATTTTAACTGTAAAAGTAAGCTTGCATTCTTTCTCCTGTAGCTGTACCTAATTGTATTAGGCAAGTGTAATAGTGCATTCAAATTTGGTGGGTTCAATTCCCAGAAGTAACAAATACAATTATTTAATTTTAATTTAAGCAACATTGGTTTTAATGCCATGCTGTTAACTTAATTTATGTTATCTTTAATCAGATATATGCAGTATCTGCAAGTTGCATGAATTAGTTGTTACAATTCACAATTCTAGTTTGGATTTGGAATGTTGTATAGCTTATTTAATAATAGAAGTATATTTAGTTATTTTAAATAATTTATGTTACATATAATGGTTCTTATCATCTATTTTCCTTTTTAGTCTCACCCTACCCCTTATGTCTCTTTTTTATTTTTTTTTTTATATACAGGAATATATTGTTCTGATGTCATACTTTTCTGCTAACAAACAAAATCATTTTCAACACAAGGAGGTAGGCTAACTACTGTGGCTCAGCCAGACAACCCCCACACAGGCTGCTATACCAACATCCGGGTCATCTGGGGCTCAGGCTGGCAGAATGGCCTCCTCAGCCCCTGCACTACCTGGCTGATCAACATCAGGTATAATTTCACTGGCAGCTAGTACATTGGTATCCTCCGGAAGTATTGGTGGAGGATTTGATTACATCATCTGTCAGGAGCTGCCAGGGATGGTACCTGAGGTATTAGAAATTAGCACTGGTGCACACCTCAGCCTTCTGGAGAAGTTGCTCCTTAGAATGCAGAAAAGACCCTCACATTAAGCAATGTTCCCATGCTTGATGGGCATGTGCCTCTGATGTCCCCTACATATCACCAGTCATGGTGTCCCCTAATGTTTTGTGTTCATCACCATCCCTATGTCGGTCTTTTTTGTTCTGTTTGTCTGCACCTGTTTCCTCACTTACCCTACCTACCTGACCCTGACATTCCTAACTCCTTTCACCAACATTCCTCTTTTCTTGAAATCCAAAAATAAATAAATAAATGGGCAACTGTACCATAAAAAAACTGTATCCCATATACAGCTTTCCACTTTGCATATGTGTCTTTTTTGACATACTTGATTTGTTCCAGTTGGTTATGCAACATGATTGAGATGTTGTCACCCATCTCTGTTGAGGTGACAGTCCAAATTCATCCAGTTTTCTACACATGTTCATAATTCCCTCCTACAGATTCCATAATTGTTCCCCTTTGTTCTTTCCCCTGCTTGCCTCCCATTTAACCACTTTCCCATCTACCCCATTTTTACACCTTTAATGCAGTCAAAAAATAAAATCATACACCACACAAGTGTCCAGAAATAGACTCTAATAAAGCCTTCACTTTTTGTCTTCTGCATTTGTGAGGAGTTTGTCATCTCACACCACCAGTGCTGAGTGGTGATGAATGGCTTTTCATGATCTGTGGCAAAACATGGTGAGTTTTTGTCATCAGCCACACTAGTCTGGTTATCTCCCTCACAATGGTGCTTAAACTTGCTGGGCTAAAGGAACATAGATTTAAACCAGAATAAAGGCAGTACTTTGAAATATTCACTTTCACAGTTATTTAGACTGCTAAATGTAACAAAACACAAAAATATTCTGTGGAGTATTAACATAAATCACTGGTCTGAAGATTTTTTGACAATATCTTCAAGGGTTCTATTCCAGATACATCTCTCATCATTACTTAGTGAGATGATATATGTATATTACATACTTAATTACCTGCATTTTAAAATTTGAAAGGTTTTAATTTTTTATGGAGATATAATGATTACTGCTCAAAAATGAGTACCTGAAGTGTATCCACACCCACTGACATGACATATTTAGCGAAACTTTTTCTGCTCATCATGACCCTATTCTCCTTCCCATAATCCTTTTATACCCCTATGTCACTCACCTCGTGCTACATAGCATGTAATGTTAATAATGACAAAAAATAAGTATGACCATTAATGTGGCATTAAAAACACTGCTTGGTATCTGTCCATCTCTCCTTGTATTTATCCCATCCATCCAACTGCTCTGTATGTGTGTGTATTTATTAGGTTGATGGATGATGTCTGCTGACTGACTTGACTGTGTTGATGCATAGTACTAATGTGTTATATTAATTCAATAGTTTATAATTGCTCATGTACTATGGAATGCTTTAAAATCATCTGCTGGATTCTGTTTGTGACATGTTCAGGTGATGGATGAAATCTTCATCTAATGTGATGTGCAAACTGTTCTTATTGCAACAAAGCATACTGCACATACTTTTCAGGATATATGGCCATATTCAAAGAGTTAGCATATCTGTTGAATCAGAAATAATCATTTCAAAACATGTACCACCTGTTGTCATTTCTAGAAAGCTGCAAACAAAATTAAATTATGATTTATAGTGAGGCCTGCAAAACAGCTAATAGTTGTACAACTGTATAGACACAGGCATTAATGATAAAAATTGTGGAAGACCCATACTTTACTGTGGTCATTGTTTGTCACATTTGGAGTAATTATCACATTTTCTTAGGTAATGCCATCCTGATACCATCTGTTAATAAATTGAATGAGCTTAAATTGAACCCTGTGTTATCCATGCTCTGATCATGAGTTTACTGCTCTTACACCTACTGCCACAAGGAAAGCTAGATGCATATGTATTTATTACACTCAGTGCTGTCCAGAGTGTTGACAGCCATGCATTGTCACTTAGTCTGTTTGCTTGAAGGAAGATGAACCAATAGAAAAAATACTGTTTCCCCATTTAAGAAGAGAACTGGGTTTGTTCATCACTTAACTCTACACAAATGGGGAAGACGATACCAACAGTTCTCAATGTCACAAACATTATGACACAACACTTTCAATATAAACTACAGCATGAACATCATAGCATCTGCCAGCTATTTCTCCCATAGCATATATTCATTACTATTGCTCAAGTTCAAGTTTTATTCATGAAATGTGAATCTCATATGCACAAACACCTTGCCATCATTTGTGCAAATCAGCTTCTCAGTGATGCACTATGTAAACAGGTGTTTGGCATGTATTATAATGGTTATTGCCCAGTTATCCTCTATCCCATCAAAAGGCATTGTCAAACACAACAAAAGGGAAGGGACTTGTTAATCACTGAAGTCATACTTACTCAGACTCATGTGTGCCCTGCAGCAATGCACTTGCAAATGACATCTTGTTAATAGGCCTAATGTCAACAACACCACAGAAATAAAGAGCACAACTGCATTGCTACATTTGTTATGGCTTTATACTGACACTAGCCATTGCTCATCACTGATCAAAACACATTGATATTGCATGAAAAATATATGACTGTGGACATCAGTTCATCAGAGTTTGCACACACATGCATCAACATTTGTATTCCTGCTGTTTCCAAAGTTTGTGTGTGTTTGTGTGTGTAAGTGTGACTGAATGGGTTATATACAAATTATTGAGAAACGGGCACAGGTATGTCTCAGGTCTGCAACATGCATTCTTGACAGCTTTTTTCATATATGTTTCCAAGATGACAATGAATTCGGGCACATTGCAAGCACAAAAGCAAACTGAAGTCCTGGTTTTGCACACAAGGTCTCTTAATGGTATATATTACCTGCAACATTATGATAATGTCATCCTCAATAAAGACCATTACAAAAAAATCAGACTTCTGTGACACTGGGAATGTTATGTACTGCGGTCTGAAGTTGGACTAACTAGTTAGATAAGAGTTCAAATTGCACAACAGTCAACTTGGGTGTGTGCTTGTATATGTAACTGTGTGTGTGTAGTCAGAAAAGCATACGTCTTGTCCTGATGTTATCACACAAGTCTCAGTGAGAACAAAATTTTACAGTTGTACATGACAACAAAGTAATTTCAAGCAACTCTCATAACATCATCTTCCCAACATACACTGATAACCTCATCTGCTATAAAGTGTTGTCTGACAACATGAAAGTCAGACTTGTGTTGTGGTACTAGCATTAAGTACTGTAATTTCTACCTTGTGCAGCTAGATAGGTACATACCTCTTAAGCTCTTAGATTAAGAAATCTGGACAAAGCCTAAAATAAAAGGGGGGGGGGAACAAATAGGGACAGATTTTAAGTACTGCTCTTATAAACTTTGAAAATTGCTACAATAACAGGTCTTGTGTTAGCATGCATTTTCTGAAGGATATGAAGTCTGAAACTGAACTTCAAGTCATTATTTAGTTAATTCAATCCTCATTAATTTCTCAGAAACCACACATTTTATGAGGAAAAGACCCGAAATATGAGGCAAAAGATCTGGACATTCTGCAAAAAAATTGACAATTGATAGGTATGGTAGGGGTTGTAATCTCCCCCCAGTCAACTTGTTTGTGAGTGTGTTAAGTTAGCAGTTTTCTGGAGACTCTTTTATAGAATCACGTGAAACACTCCTACAAAGATCCTGTTCTCACCTGAAAACTGATAATGACATATGTTCTTTGACAATATGAAAGTCTGACTTGTGCTGTGGTGCTAGTGTTAAGTATATACCTTACCAACAAGAACATAGGTAATGTCTCAATTGTGTAACCAACCAATCTTTTTTTATTCAAATATTTTATTACATTTTCCATGAAAAGTAAAAGACAAAAAATGACAAACAGTATTCTCATTCTAAGACAAATTATTAACAAGCAAAGTAAAAACTATTTACAATATATGCATAGACCTGAAACAAAACTGCAGATCACAGTTAAAATACACAAGTTCTACAGTATAAATATTAACTCAGAAAGAGTTATGGTCCATTTGTAAAGTCTCAATAAGTGCTAAAACTTTTGTCCAATGATTATTAGCAAATGTCTTGATAGATTATAAGTTCTTTGGTCTTAGTTTCATTGATTGCCAGGTCTTTCACTGAAGACTGGAAATCCTCAAAAGTGGATGGCCAGCTAATTTTCTATCATCTGGTAATAAATTTTCTGGCGATAGCAAGTACTGACCATAGTAAATATGAATTATTCTTATTCAAAAAGTAACCTTCATTCACATTGAAAAGAAAATATGAGCAGAGGAAGTATGTAATACAATCAAGCACATGCACACATATGCATGTACTCATACTATCTTAATGCACACCAAAATTCCTGAGAACAACGTAGAAACACACTAAATGCAGCCCACAAGGCTCGGAAATAACAGGAACCATGGATATACAGCAGTTCTATTCTTTTATTGTAAAAACATACAACAGAGATGGAAAACCGATGGTTGAGCGCTTTCATCTAGATAAGCTAGATTTCATCAGAACAATTGACTCGACTTCACATTGCCCTTAAATAGCATAAAAAAACGCCTTTTCCTTTCAATTAATCAATTATGTAGAATTGACCATTATATTAAAACACTTCATGTAAAATAGGATGTTGGTACATAAATATCCACCTACTCTATCTAAATGTAAGTTAAAGGATATAAAAACATCATTGTTTAAAATACAAGAATTGTCATAACATACTTATATGGCTTTTGTATCCATCCAACTAATAATATTTGTGCTTACAATATTTATGTTAATACTAAATTCATATCCACTATTTAAAAACATTTTTAACACTATTAATAATAGTACAGTAAAAATACAGTAAAAATATATTAATACACCATATAACCATATATCGTAAAGCATGAAGCCCACAGCTAGTATATAGTCTGACAGAAAGTTATAAGGTACCACAAATTAAAATTGTTAGTTTTATACCCTGACTAAAGGTTTGGTGGGAATCACTTCATTTAGACCAGGTGGTGTGCCCGCATCTAAGCGTAGCTGCCATTTAATTTCTTTCTCACCAACAATGGCCTTTATGTTACCTCCTCTAGGGTTCGGTGTTATCACATCCAGTATTGCAAATTTAAATCCGGTGCATGTCGCACTATTTAATATGTGATTTTACTGATACATTAAATGTGATCATAAATTCTGTTTTTGAAAAAACGATCCGTCATTCCAACATAGTAACTTTGGCATGTGTCACAAATAGCTAGATAAACCAGATGTTTGGTTAAACAATTCCCATATTTAAATGTAATCTTTGTCCTAATTCTATTTTTCAACACTAAAGTATTCCCTTCAAATATATATTTACAGTAATTGCAGCATCCACACCTCCTAGTACCTATTTTGTGAATCTTCTTGTCCTGCATAGAGTTCTGTCTCATTTCTATAAGCCTTTTCAGGCTATTACCTGTTTTATGTACAAAATAGGGCTTGAGAGGAATTTTATCCTTGATCACTGTGTCACTTGTTAATATATACCAATGTCTTGAAATGATTTCCTTGACCTCTTGAGTGTGTTTACCATACTTCACAATACATGCTCTCTTGTAGTGATTGCTGTCGATGTTTTCTTTTCTATTGTTTTTTTGTATACCAATACCTAATAATGATGGGTATTTTTTACCCCATTCGTTGGTTACATAACTAATTAAATCATTCAACATCTTCACGGGATACCCTTTATCTCTGAACATTGCCCCTATAAATCTTACCTCTTTAATCATATTGTCCCTTACGGATGTCATTCTCGCTGCCCTTATTAACTGCCCTTTCACTATGTTATACTTGACCTTATGTGAATGAGCACTATTGTAATGCAGGTAGCCATTACTATAGGTATCTTTCCTATAGATTTTTGACTGAAATGAACGTCCGTCATTATAGACATATACATCTAGATAATTAATCCCTTTTCTATCATATTGGTAGGTGAATTTAAGGTAGTTAGTGGTGGCATTAATGTATATAATAAAATCATCTAGTTCTTGTATATTGCCTATCCATAATAAAAAAATATCGTCAAGGTAACGGACATAAGTTTTTATGTGTTGCATCCAAGTAGTGTTAAATATGTAAGTCATTTCCCAATCTAGGAGAACCATGATGGCATACATGGGGGCACAGGCTGCCCCCATCGCCACACCTGAAATTTGTTTATAGTATTCTCCTTCGAAAAAAATGTAATTATGGTCAAGTACGATGTCCATAAAGGAGGTGAGAAGGGCAATCTCTTCTTGCTGTAAACCACTGAACTTGGTAAGACTCTGTATAAAACTATCTATTCCTTCATTCTTGGGGATGCAGGAGAACAAATCTTTAACATCTATGGTGACGAATATAATGTCTTGCGACCACAATTCCTGTGTGAAAATTCCCAGGAATTCCCAGGAATCCTTCATAATATGTGGTATCAGGTTGTACATGTGTTTCAACCTGTTGTCCACTACTTTGCCAAACGGAAATGTCTTGATAGCACTACCTGATATTATAGGTCTAAATGGTGGTTCAATAGGGTCTTTATGTACCTTTGGGATCCCTCTTATTGTTGCCAAGATGGGAAAATCAACCTTTAGAAATTTATAAAGTTCTTCGTCTACTCTATTGTCTATTAGGAATGCCAATTCTTGTATTTTAAACAATGATGTTTTTATATCCTTTAACTTACATTTAGATAGAGTAGGTGGATATTTATGTACCAACATCCTATTTTACATGAAGTGTTTTAATATAATGGTCAATTCTACATAATTGATTAATTGAAAGGAAAAGGCGTTTTTTTATGCTATTTAAGGGCAATGTGAAGTCGAGTCAATTGTTCTGATGAAATCTAGCTTATCTAGATGAAAGCGCTCAACCATCGGTTTTCCATCTCTGTTGTATGTTTTTACAATAAAAGAATAGAACTGCTGTATATCCGTGGTTCATACTATCTTAAATCGTATAGATATACTGACTTTTGTTTAAAGGTTAGAATAATGGCTATGATTTTATGTGGTGTTGGCCATTAGACTAGTAATGTCTTATGACCCTATAAAGAGTACACATGTCTGTGTTGCTGTCATCCACATATGCTGTGCTGAGGTGTAGATGTACAGTAGCTCTTCAACAGTGTACTCAAATCTGAGATTTGACGTAATGTATTGATGACCACTGCTGCCATTTGATTAAATATTTCCTCCATAACAGCTGTAGTAATATGCCTATTGAAGACTGTTAGCATGGGATATTTTATGTATTTTGTGTATGTATGTATATGTATATGTATATATATATATATATATATATATATATATATATATATATGTATATATATAAACATATAGTTGTCTTACTTAGGCATTTGGTCTTGTAGAGGAGTATATTAACATTCTACATATTTCTCATTCAACCATCACAGTGACACTTATAGTATAGCACATGTGTACATTTGAATAACTACTATCGTGAAAGGCTATGTGACATACAGCAATATTACATCATACTAATAACATGGGCAAATACACCTTGTTTCATCCGCATATAATACTGTTATATACACAAACATATAACCAGTTTAAATTCACTTTCAACCTTGGGGAGTTTACTGTCTGCACAAGTGTGCTGCTATTCACAAGGATTATTAAGGTGTTGCCCAGCAACATTGTTTGACTGTCAGCATTTGTGCCATTAACTGTTCTACATGATCCATATCCACCTCATTTGTAATGTGACCATATATGGTATCAGGGCCCTCACACACATCTTTCCAATGGAAAACATATAGGCATATAATGTGCAAGTGATGTAATGATGTGAAATAGGTTAAGTTGTACTACTGCATTAACAGTTCCACTGTGTGTCATGTGATGCAAACCCAAGGTTGTATTTGTAGGTTTTGTCACAAAACTGTTGTTAAGTAAGTACAAAATCTTAATGGGAATGCACAGCTATGTGCAGAAATGGCAGTGGATCGCACCAACAATATTCATCTGGAGGCAATAGCAACCTGCTAGCTGACAGACTTGGACCAAACTTCACTCCCCTGTCCCCACTGGTCATCACCCGAAGTATACATGCAAGTATTACCCAACATGTTTTCTTAAGAAAGAAGATTATCTGTGTGCTCTCCAAGGCTGAAAACACTGCATCAATGAGCCCTGACAACATCTTAGGTTGCCTTGTCAATAAATTAAAACATGACCTATCAGGCACAGTTGGATTCCTACTTAACCACAGCCTTCAGACAGGCTATTTCCTGACAGAATGGTGGACAGCAACATTCATCTGTCTGAACAAGGGGTGGCCATCACCTGACATAGGGAATTATAGAGACATAATCCTGACTAGCCTCATCTGTAAGCCAAGGAAAGAATCATCATGAACCTTATCAACAAGAACATAGGTAATGTCTCAACTGTGTAACCAACCAATCTTTTTTTTTTATTCATATATTTTATAAAATTTTCCATGAAAAGTAAAAGACAACAAATGGCAAACAGTATTCTCATTCTAACACAAATTATTAACAAACAAAGTAAAACTATTTACAATATATAAATAGGCCTGAAACAAAACTGCAGATCACAGTTAAAATGCACAAGTTCTTTAGTATAAGTATTAATTCAGAAAGAGTTACAGTCCATTTGTAAAGTCTCAGTAAGTGCTAAAACTTTTGTACAAGGATTATTAGCAAATAGCTTTTGATAGATTATAAGTTCTTTGGTGTTAGTTTCTTTGATTGCCAGGTCTCTCACTGATGACAGGAAATCCTCAACAGTGAGTGGGCCACTAGTTTTCCATCCTCTGGCAATACATTTTATGGTGATAGCAAGTACTGACCATAGTAAATATGAATTATTCTTTTTGAAAAAGTAACCTTCATTCATGCTGAAAAGAACTAATGATTTGGACAATAAAAAGGCATCAGTGAATAATGCTTTGAGAAAATCATCCATGCTATTCCAATAACCCTTTAATTTAGAGCAATCATAATAAAATATGTGCCAAATCATCTTTGGTATGTTCTGTACATCTCCAGCAGGATGTGTTGGAGCTATTATTGATTTTAACTATCTTATCTGCTGTCAGAAATACCCTATGTATATATTGCCAAGCAAAAATACTCCAGTAATGAGACCATGAAGTATGCTTGATGGTTAACAATTTTTTTTTTGTTTTTTGTCATGTGAGAAATTAAAACAACAGCCTTTGAATATAAAGTTCCAGTAACTTTGATTTATACTAGTCTTATAAACAATTAACATGTTATATAATATTGAGATAATGTTATTTGTATTGAGGCTATTATGTAAAATTTCATACATGAGAGCTATCATCTTTGGTCTTTCATGATAAGATGAGTTTTTAAGTATTATGCATAAATCACAAGAATAAGTTAAGACACTTTGTAGAATTAATCAATTTTGAGGAAGCAAATCATGCTCTTTTATAAGAAACTGACAGTCTAAAATGTTATTGTCATTTATTCATTGATAAAACGTTCCTGGATTTCCAGCTATCTAAAACATTCAGATATATCAGGAAAATTCCTTGTAATTTTAAAGGGGGTTAACAGTGCAAACCAACTCTTAGTATCAGCATTAGAGTTAACAAATTTTCTAAATAAATTTAAATAGTGATTTAATGAAACTAATTTTGTTGGTTTGGTAATATCATGTTGGGTAATATGACATAAAATGTACCAGAACTCATTAGAAGAATTATTCAATGGAAGTCTGACTAAAGGGGCATTTTCATAAATTATTAAGGTTAGATGTAATAGTTTCCAACTAGAGTGATAATTTGGATTAATCCAGTTTAAAATTGCCTTAACCATGGATGCATTAATATACATTTCAATATCCGGGAATTTGACTCCTCCTTGCTCCCAAGATCTAATGTGATGTAGAAAAGCTATTCTGGTTCTTCTGGGGAACCAAAGGAATTTCATTAGTAATCTCTTTATATCTTTAATGTATTGATATTTATAAGAAAAGTTAAGAACTCGAGCTATGTAGAGTATTTTTGGTAAAATTGCCATTTTTATTAATTGTAACCTGTCTTCAAAAGTGATGAGAATTTTGTTCCAACTATTTGTATACTTATTTATTAAGTTTATAATATATTTATAATTATATTCAATTGTGTTTTCAGTGGATTTACATAGAGTTATTCCTAGATAATCAGGAGAATCTGAAGTTGCACCAGTAATGTGATGATTATCTGTTTGTAAATTTCCCTTCTTATTTAAGAGCATGTGTTTAGAATTAGATCTATTAAAATGTAAACCTGAGATTTTCTGGAAATGGTTCATCACATATTCTAATTCTAATAGTACTGATTGTGAATTACTTAACGTGAGCAAGATATCATCTGCATAAAGCATTATCTTGGAATTATACTGACTGTAAATATTTATACCAATGATCTTTGGATTGTCACGAATAAGGACAGCAAATATTTCAGTGGCTAATGCAAATAAAATAGGGGATAAGGGATACTCCTGCTTAGTGATTTTGGTTATTTGAATAGATTCAGATGTGAAGGGGCCTAATTTAACTTAAGCTACATTGTTTTGTATATATTTTTTATTAGAGAAATGAAAGAAGAGGAAAATCGAATATAACGTAACACTTCAAACCAAACAATCTTTGATTATTAGGGCTAAATCATGTCTATTAAATCTGGTTGACTTCTTTGAGAAGGTAACAAAGGCCATGGATGAGGGAAAGAATGTGCATCCCATCTAACATGACCTGGCCAAGGCATTTGACACAATTTCACACTCAGATGTTACAGAAAAATTGTCTCAACTGGCTATAAACCACCACGTCACCAAGACAGTAGCCCAATGGATTATCAACAGGACACATCCTGTCAAAGTGTCTGAATTAATCTCTAGCAAGAGGCTAGTGACCAGTGCAGTAATACAGAGTTTTGTACTAGGTCCTTTCCTGTTTGCTATTTAGTTCATAGAAGTCAAGGCAAACTTAGACAGCCTTTGTCCAACCAGCCTTGTGGATGACTGCAAATTGTGGACAATACTTGAATCCAGTAACAGTATTGATATACTGTAGAAGATGTTAACACAAACACAAATGATTGGTGCCACAACCATGGAGACACACTAACTGTCCAAAAAAGCACAATTATTTCCTTTTGTAAAGCAAATATCCAATCTAATTACAACAGACAGCACACCTCAATGAGTAAGTCCAGCGGTATGTGATCTGGGTACTCAGGTAGATAGTAATTGAAACTTCAACTACCATGTGCCCTCAGCAGTAACAAATCCCTTCCGTGTGGCACAACTCATAAGTATGGGATGTCATCCAGATCAAAGGACATTATAATTCCATTGTACTTGGCCTTCATCAAAACAACAATTCAGAGCAATTCATCCTTTTGGATTTAATTAATCACACATCAACAACAGCTGGAGCAACTCCAGAAATTTTGCAAAAGGAAGATACAGGGTGTAAACAACAAGTCCTACATGGAAAGATTGAAACTTATATCACTGTATTCTGACCCCTACAGACTACTATGGGCCGAATTGCATCTGGCCTACAGGGCAGTCTACAATCCAGCCCTGATGGAAATGTTACACATT
This sequence comes from Protopterus annectens, assembly GCF_019279795.1. Taxonomy (NCBI): domain Eukaryota; kingdom Metazoa; phylum Chordata; order Ceratodontiformes; family Protopteridae; genus Protopterus; species Protopterus annectens. The sequence continues at coordinate 795,270,390 of NC_056730.1, forward strand.
GGTAAAGCAAACTGCACAATGGTCACTCATTCTACAGATGTTAACCTAGTCTCTGACATAATAAATAATGTTCGAGAAATAGAAACTTCTCTCAGACACTACCCATTCTCTGGAACAAACTTCCCATTCACATATAGCAAAGGCATTTCCTGACCCTATTCAAGTGCAGCCTAAATCAATAGATAATTAATGGTAATTTTAGTTCTGGCGTTGTGCCCATGTTCATCACGGATAGAGGCAGTTAGTCTAGGATAATATAGCATAGGATCATAACTGCATGAACTTTATTCATGTTGCTATTTAAAATTATGAAACTCATGTTAAATATGGCTAGGCTTTTATGTCATCTTGAAACATTAGCCTAGTACTCTCTTATAAACCTGTGAAACTATGTAGCCCAATTGTAGCCTAAGTACAGCTATAGTGAGACTATACAGCATCACAGATGTAACAGTAGATCACATCAGTGTTGCCAACTGATAGTTTGCATGACCACATATGCATGTGATGGTATACCATTTTCACTGGCAATGTCAGAGAATCAGTGATCATATGGCACGTGCTGAGGTTTGTCATGTACTTATAGAGTGTGCTCCATGCATGTTTGTATGTAATATTGATATATATATATATATATATATATATATATATATATATATATATATATATATATATATATATATATTTATTCTTTACATATTTGATTTTCTTTAATGTATATATTCGTTATATGTACATATGAAGTGATCATAAAGTATTCCTAAGAAAGGCAGAGTCTGTTTTGTCAATTAATTAGTTGCTTAGAGATACAAAATGCCTGCATATTTATTGGTTGCTAGAGTGATTTGGGATAGTATATATATATATATATATATATATATATATATATATATATATATATATATATTATTTGTGTTTTTGTGATGAGTGTGATCTGAAGAAGCAATTTTGTTGTGAAAGCGCTAATCTCGTTATTAAACAATTCTTGTTTTTAATAGAAGTTTTGAAGTGCTGTTAATTTATAGCTGTGTTACTGCTTTCAGTATACTTGACCGTTGCTTTATTTACTTGCTTACTATTGAGCAGTTAATTGCCAAGAGTTTTAGTATTTTTGAAGTTGTCTACATTTTTATAACCCTTGATGAGTATGGCTGAAGGGCTGGTACCTGAAGTGGAATTGTCGTATAACCCATTGTGGAATGAGAGAGACCGCAAGGGTGAACATTTGTTTAATTTTTTAAAAGTGGATTTGAATCCACTACTTTCTGTCCAAATGTCATTGCAAGGTGATGAAGGAGAAGAGAAAGTAGAGAATTGACTGCTTTCTGACAAGGTACGAGCCCTTGAAAAAGACTTGCACTGCTTGAAGAGACTGCAGTGTCAGTGGCTTCATCTAGAGGCATGTTGTGCTCTCAGGATTATTCCAAGGGGTATGAGAGTTCTTACTATGCCTACATTTGGAGATGCATATCTGGAGTTACTGGCTAGATGGCAATGGCTTAATTTAGAGACAAACTTTTCTTATATGAGTCTCCTTTTAGAGTTTTTCTCACCCCTTGAGCAAGAACTGTGTGATAAAATAAGAGGCCTGCAAGAAGATTTTACACAACTGTACTTTCTCTAAGTGTCTCCCTTGTGGTGAGTCAGACTTGCCTTCCTCACCCCCAGGAAGGGGGAGCTAGCAGTAACCACTCACTCCCATCCTCCCTGGCCAGATTCTACAGGGCCCAAGCTGCTATTTGAACTCAGGTCATCTGTGATATTGTCAGCGTTTATCCATACAGCTGGATAGTAAAGGAATTCATGGTTCCCCATTCTATCTTCCATTTGTTCTCCTTTTAATGCAGAGAGAGGGAGGTTGGCATAATGGTTAAGGTGTTTATCTTATAGACACAAGGTGCAGAGTGTGATTCCCACATGGGGTAATTGGCTAGGCTTAAAATGGTCTACAAAGGCAGTTAGCCTAGTACTAACCTATGTACCTATAAGAGATTTTTAGTGTGACCCAAGGTACTACAGTGGATCTACACATTAATGAAGCATTGGACAAAGTTTCCTTATATGAATGGAATTTATTGCACATTAAAAAAACAGAAAATACAGAGGGATATTACTGATTTCTCTAACAATCATGTTTTTACTTGGCCAAGGTACAATCAGCGGGAGGCTAAGACTGTAATACAAAATTCAAAATCTGTTGAGAGGTCAATGGCTGGGGGAGCCCTCCTGATCAGAACAGGGAGGTGAGGCTATGACTTCCTCATGTAACATCAGTGATGCTACTCTTAGAGCAACACTAAAGGGCATTATTAGCAGTGAAACCCTGTTAACTTTGGAGAATAACTCAACGTATAGTACTCTGAATGGGGAATGTTTTCAGGCTACCTAGTATGATGTTTTACATGATGCAGTTGTAGAACCTGTGGTCAGGAGAAAAGAAAAATTACAGGGTTCTAACCAAGATTTTTCCGAGCTCCAACTGCCATTTCACAAGAGGGTGAAGAATCCAGTAGAGTCATTGGAACAACATGTAAAGGGCAAGAGGAAACAGTCATTTCTAGAATTGAACATAAGAACTTTGAAGAAGATGTGAAATCAAGAAGCATGAACCTGGTATGCAACATTTCTAAAAGACATCTGACTAAATATGACCTAAGTGTATTAAATAAAGGATTGCCATTTATCCCTACTAAGCAGACAGAGCTAATAGACACTTTAATAGATTTACATCTATTTATTAGAAATGTTGCTTTAAAGTTAACATTTGAAAAATCTATGCTCCAGACTGTTAGTGTTTTCAGGAAGCTTAGTACATACACCCCACAGAACCACCCTGTCCTGGAAGTCTTCACTCGGTTATGTGAGGATGACATTTATGATTTATTAGGTGATGGAAGTAGAAAGAAAGGTTTTGAGAACTTTAGTTTTAATGAAAAGAGAGTGCTTCCAGCATTACAAGATGAGTCTACTACAGTCATTAAACCTGCGGACAAGGGTGGCTTTGTTGTGGTTATGGATGGGATATGTTATTTTATTTTCATAATGGGAATGCTTCAAGATGAAAACACATATAGCATGATTGATGTTGAAATGATTAAATGTTTAGATCAAGAACTGTTAAATTCTTTGAGTGAATGTTTGAATATGGTTCTTATGACAAATGAGTTATTTCAATATTTTTGGTAGATAAACCATTGGTTCCCTCTTGTAATGGTTTGCCAAAGTTGCACAAGGATCCATTTAAACAGCCATTTAGACCAGTTGTAATGGGAGCTGGGTGGCTCACCAAGCCTATTTCAATCTATGTGGAGAAACAACTGTGCCCAGTGGTTGAGTAATGCCATTTAGTATTGTGTGATACTAAGCAGTTTTTACATTATATGGCTCCAAAGAATATTGTTGATACCTTCTCACAGTTGTTAGTTACGCTAGATGTAACTTCATTATTTACAGCCATCCCGAATGGAGAGGGGATAGAGATGGTGAAGAAGGTCTTACTAACTAAAGGTGTTTATGATCCCTGTCATATTGATTTTGTTTGTTATTTGTTAGAGATGGTCCTAGAATGCAATCTATTTGTTTTTGATGAGTTGTATTACAGACATCTTTCGGGCATAGCTATGGGCACATCCTGTGCCAATAGTTTTGCCAGTCTGGTAATGGTGAGTTGGGAGGACGAGCATGTGCTTGGTGCTGGTACTTACAAGAAATTTATATAGTTTTATCATCGATTTGTAGACAATTTGTTCTTGTTATAGACAGGGAATGAGGAACAATTATCAGCATTTGTGCATTATTTGAATAGTAGCAATTCTTTTTTGAAGTTCACAGCTAAACATTCATCCAGTCAAATCGAATGTCTAGATGTACAGATTTTTAAAGAAAGAAATGGTGAACTCTAAGCTAGGTTATATAGGAAAGAATGGTTTTGTCTGACCTACGTACACTGTAGAAGCACATTTTTAGGAATGTACTTAAGGGGCAAACCATCAGAACTAGTAGGCTAATTGTGAGGGATGAAGATTTTGAAAGTGGGTTAGAACAGGTTAAAGGTATGTTTTTACTGAGAGGGTATAAGGCGAATGATATAACTACTGTACAGGATTTGGTTAGACAGGAAAGAGCTACACAGGGGAAACCATACTTTTCTTCCCCATCCCCATCAGAGATAATTGATAGCAATAGGTCAAAGGACATGATTTTTACTTTATCATTTTTGAGTGATGATCATTAGCTTAAGAACATTTTTGGCAAATATTGGCATGTGTTACAGGCAGACCCCAAAATAGCATCATTGGTGGGTGACAGACCTAAGTATGGGTATAAGAATAAGAAATCCTTGAAATATAGATTGTGCTACCCTAGAAGTATGGCTGATTTGAATGTACTTTCAGATGGTGAGGGTACAAAAAGATGTAAAGGATGTGCATATTGCAATTATGTAGAAGAACAAACTTAAAACACACAGTAGAATGTAAATCACAAAGTAATGAATAGAATCCAGGCCACCAGAAAGGCAAAATATCTTTTATAGAAACACACAATTACAGATGATAAGCACTTTTGTATTGAGGCAAGACTTCTTCAGATAAAAAACAAAAGTTGTTAAGCAATGTGTAGCACTTATGTAGAATAAACCAATGCTTTTACCCACCCTTCCAATGGGTGAGTATACTATACCACAGCCTCAGCTGATTGTAATACCAATAACTTAGTCTATCTGGCCAGCTGTTTGCTTCGCAACTCTTTTTATGTGGACAAAATGAACAGGTGCTTGAGAGAGCAGGTATGGGACCATTTGTATTGTACATGTTGGCGTCTGAATTATAGTGCTTTTGCCAAGCATATGAATAGTAAAGGTGATGGATATGACTTTAGATTTATGGTTCTTGGCATTATTTAAGAGGGTGTTAGACAAGGTGATATAGTAAATAGAACAGAGCAAATAGAATTGCATTGGATCCTGAAATTAAGAGCACATCAGGGTTTAGGTCTTAATGACTATATTTCAGTTAAACCAGTGCTTAAAACACATAGGTTAAAGCAATGTGTATGTTATATATATATATATATATATATATATATATATATATATATATATATATATATATATATATATATATATATATATATATATATATATATATATATATTTAATATTTGATTTTCTTTAATGCATATATTCGTGATCATATGAAGTGATCATTAAGCATTCCTAAGAAAGATAGAGTCTGTTTTAATTGTCAATTAATTAGTTGCTTAAAGATATGAAATGCCTGCATATTTATTGGTTGCTGGAGTGCTTTGGGATAGTATATATATTATTTGTGTTTTTGTGATGAGTGTGATCTGAGGAAGCAATTCTGTTGTAAAAGTGCTAACCTTGTTATTAAACAATTCTTGTTTTTAATAAAAGTTTTGAAGTGCTGTCAGTTTATAACTGTGTTTCTGCTTTCAGTATACCTGACTGTTACTTTTCTATAATGAGTTAATACGGCAGTTATTGCAGTATATTCACCTCAGTAATTGTTGTGGCTCTCCGTGTAATCTCAAGGAGCAGGACTGCCTGTGGGCAAAGTTGTATGCATGTTCTTTCCATGTTCATGCTGCTCTGTACAGTTTACTGTTCATGAAATGTTGCTTATATTCGTGTAAGCATGATGAGCTTCATGTTTATGAGGTTGGCCTTGCTGCTCATCGCACTAACATATACAATCCATGTAGGCTTCGCATGAAGCATACACAGATTTTATTGAATCCCCAGGCCACTTTTCTGGATTTTCAATGTTTTTTTTTTTTTTAATTCTGTCAGCACTCTGCATTATGAGGGCTGAAATTGCGTTAGGGAACTGTCAGACCATATGTCAATCATTTAATTACAAAGACTGGCATGATTTTAAAATACTAGCAGCCAAGATGACAAAAGTACACCAACATACTGCATTAAACTGGATCCAAATTCATGAGAAAATTGTTGTAGTAAACTAATCTGCTGCAAACTTCATAGAGTCTCAACTAAGTCAATCCTATCTTCAGTCTTGAATTAAACTCTTTCCAAAAGGATATTAAAATATCAAGTTGATAGGCAAATGTGCTTTATTATGTCAAGCAGGGGCGGCTCGTGCCATCAGACTGCCAGACTGCAGCCCCCCAGCAAGAAAAAAGAAAAAAGTACTTTTTAGTTATAACTTATAATTTAATTTTTACTGTCTTTCTCTTATCAGCCGGCTGCTTTATGCCGACTGACTCGTCTGCGAGTACAAGCATGTGCGCTTTCGATTTCCAGGTTTTAAAAAAAGACGTTTTTTTTTTTTTTTTCTTTTTCTCTAAGAGATCCACTCAAGCGCTGCAGTCTGGATAACGAATTAAGGCATCAGTGTGATGCCCAGCAGTCTATGCGGTTTGGAACCACATAGAATTGGAAGGGGTTCGGACTGCCACGTCCGCAGGCACGTACATGACGTGAATGGGCTAAATGGCTGCTGATTGGTTGTCGCTCTCTTCCCGGGCTTTATGTGCTGGGAAAAGAGTGAGAAGCAAACAGTTGCAGCCAGCTTAGTGAGTAAACAGGTTGACCGGTTGTGGATTATTTTATTTGCTTGGCGGCCTAATTTCGTGACGTGACACAGCAGCTGAAAAAGAAGTACAGAGTTTCTTTTCTTCTTGGTGGTATGTGTAACATAGTACAATATGTAAATATAAATAATCAATATGATGTGTAAAGTATAGAGGAATAAGTGCACTGTTTTTGGGATTTAGGCTGCTGTAAAGAGGAAAATTTAAAGAGATCAGCTTTTGCATCTATTATTTTCTGTTCCATATTATATAATTTAAGATGTGGTAGTACTTTGCACATGCATTAAAATGATCTTACAAAAAAGTTTTACAGCCAGCTCTGAAACTCAGCTTTTCTAACTCTTTGATAGACTTTTTGTTGTCTGAGTTTGCATGATTAATACCATCCTGTTCTCGCCATTTCAGTTACTACTCACTGCTCATATTTTCATATGTTTAAGTGAAAACTTACTCTGCAAGTATTTTATAACAAGGAAATAGGTCTGTGGATCTAAGGCCCTGGATGGCCAGTAGTAACCTAGTTGTAGAAATCAAAAACCTGCATGTAGATCACCATGATGTAACCTGCACCATGTAGTAATATATTTAGCCATGCCTTTAGCCTAGTATTACTGGCTTGAGTAAAAAAAAATCATTTGTACGTCTTTTTTTTGATAAAGTACAATTGTTAAAGACAGCATTATCCTCATAAACATCTTCAAAAAGTTATTGTTCTTCTACTGTGAATCCAATAGTGTTGATTTGTACGTACAAATGCTTAGTACACTTACCAGTGTTTAATATTGATTTCATCGACTAAAATTGTTCTGTTAAACATTTTTTATACTGTTCCATCTGCACTTCTACTTGTATTATCCTGGGCTGAGCCTGAAAATAGTCCATTTGATCAATGTTCTAAAATAAATACATACATACATACATACATACATGCATACACACACACACACACACATATATATATATATATATATATATATATATATATATATATATATATATATATATATATATATATATATATATATATATATATATATATACATACATACAAACATAAAATGTTGTGCTTCATAATAAGCATTTAATAAATATTTGAGCTCACACATTAAAAGATGATATTTGCTCAGTCACATACAAAGATGCATTCCTACAATAGGAACACTAGATTCTATTTGTAAACATTTGCCTATTTCTGCTCAGAGTACACAGGTAATAAAGCAAAGCATGACTTAACACTCAATTATTTTAAGCTTCAGTAGCAAATTTAGAATTGAGGAAACTGAACTGTTCACTGGTTGGATGGATGGTTGGATGGTAGAATGTGTGAATGGATGGATGTATCATTGCATGGAGGCATAACCTGAAAGGCATATGAATTTCTGATAGGCCTACAAGTAAGAAGCTGAACATGCTGTTGGACAGTGAAAAGTAACCACATTCTGGAAGGATAGAAGGGTAGAATGAATATTCTATACAGCATTGCCTGCACTGATATTGGCTCAAGTTGGATACAGATGATACAGCTGCCAGAGATGCTATTATCAGCACTGTTTATTACCCTATAACTGTGCCTTCAAGTACACAGTGTGACCTTTAATCAGGATAACTGATTTAGGAGGAGGGAAGTCAAGGTGACACACCCAATAAAGGCAGAGCACCAGCAACATTACCAGTATCCCCGTTTTTGTCATTAGATGCAATAAGTGCATCATGCCCGAGTAAAACTCACATAATAGCAGCGCTTTTGTACTGTGATAACACATGATTACAATGTAAAACAGAGACAGCACTTTTCTGATACTCAAAATAGCAATGGATCTGAATGGTCTTACAGAAGAAATGGAGTAAACAGCATCACGTGCAACTAATACTTTAACTGAATATGTTTTAATGCATTCTTAATTCTGCGGTGGTGCAGCGGTAGCACTGTTGCCTCACAGCAAGAGGTTCTCCCGTTCGATTCTCAGCTAGTGCGTGGAGAGGTCTGTACCACTCAACTCAGAGCAAAAATTTTATTGAGCTTAGTAGGACTTTAAAAATGGGTCCCACTGCGAAACTATGTTAATTGAAAAGGTTGTATTTCATTACTGGGATATGTTTGGACAATTTGACAAATGGTTGTAATGTTCACTACTGTGCGCCAATAAATGGAGTTTACTTGTTCCCTTATTAACCAGTCTTATTCTTATTATTCAGGTCATTATTAGTATTGCTGCAGTTGTTTCTTCCCTTTTTACATGTCATATTTCAAAGAAGGGGACAGGAGCTTGTAACTGCTGATTTGTCCCACATTTGTTGCCCCACAATAGTTTATCTTAAGCTTGAATTAATTTCTTAGTGTGAGCTTTATTTCTTGGATACTCCTACAGGAAGTAACCTTATGATCTTTGCTTTTCAATGCTATGCGGTTGCAAAATGTACTGTATATTGTAGCATAAGTTAAAACATCACAAGTGCGGGTGAAGAAACCTGAGCAGCACAATGAAATAACCTTGTAGGGTTTGCTAGTGGGAATTTCTCTAATTTTCATTCATTCATTTTCTGATACCTAATTTATCCCATCGGGGGTCACAAGACAGACACAGCCCTATTCCAACTCTCAACAAGTACGTCTGTACTAGAAACCAGTCCAGTGTCATGATAACCATGCACACACACCCACATACACACACACACACACACACACACACACACACACACACACACACACACACACACACAAAAAAAATTTAGCAGCAGTTGATCTACATTCTTTTGTGTACATCAATCATTTTAGAGTTCCACTGGGTATGCCATTCTGCATATGATCTTTACATCTATCGCTACTCTGATTAGCTATTTTCAGGTATTTAGCACCCTTTCTGTAAAGAAATGCTTTGTCATCTTATGCTTGATTCTACCTTCTAGTTTTATCTATTGTACTCTAGTTGTTGTCCAACAGCTTTTCTAATGATCATAACCTATTTCACTATTCTGATCCTGTAAATTACATATGTCTTGTTTATTTTTATACTATATTCACTAAGATCCTAGACCAAATAGCCCCCTTAAGAATAATTAGGACTAAGCTTCACTCAGCTCCATGCTTTACCAAGTCCACTGGAGCCCTACTAAAATCCAGAAACAATGCCTGGAAAACTTGGAAGAAGGACAACACAATTATTTCCAAACAAAATTATCAGTAAGCTTTAATAAGCATACTGTTAAAGAATTGCCAACATTGAAAGCCTTTCTGTTGTTGCCATGCAGAGAATACTTAACTAGATAATGTATAAGCGTTGGGTATTGAAATGCATATGACAGTATTTGTAATAAAGGACAGGATTACATTATTTTAAGAAGCTCATTACACTTGTTGGAGACTTCCAGTGATCTCTGAGGGCTTTACCCGTAAACTAAACAGAATGCCATTCATGTGTGGTCCATAACTTGTACAGTAATCCTTTAAGCAATGTATCTTGAGCTTGTTTCTTGTTTGCTTTTCATTTTTTACTTTGATCGTGTTTTCCCCATGAAACAAGTAGATAGTTGTCAGGCAGCAGGTCTTTTTTGGATAAGAAACATTTTTACAAATGGGGTCATCACAGAGATTGTTACGTTCAGCATGTTACTTGGTACTTTAATAAAGCTGAATATAAATTATAATTAGAACTGCAGTGCAAAGAGAAGTGGTTTAAGTTGAGTGTTGCTTGTTTTTCTTATACTTGATTTTGACTGGCATTCCAGTAATAAATTTAAAAAGTAATTTATTTTTTCATGCCTCACAATCTTTTTCTTTCCATCTAGATATTAAGTAAGCTGTCATGCAGCCAATGCATTGAAATATTTTTATTCTTTTACACTTCATTTTGTCTTGATTGGACTCTCATAATTATGGTTTGGCACCCAAGGCAGCATATTTAATTAAAGTTAGTTTTTGTGGTTTTGAGCATAGCTCCTCCCCGTTCTATTTGGCCACACCCCTTCCCATTGGCCCCACCCATTCAGCTGTCTCCTGCAGCCCCCCTTTGATGTGAAGTCACCAGCCACCACTGATGTCAAGCTTCTTCAAATGAGTTTAAATTTACACAACGATCTAAATAGATAACAGCTGAAATAGTGCCAAAACAAAAATGAACTCCAACAGGAATTCGAAGACAATAGTTTCTCCAGTGATAAATGTTTGTTACAGTTCTACTAAACATCCCATGTAGTTAGCATTCCATTGTTTTACAGGGAGGTAAACCTACAGAACTGTCCTATAAGCAAAACAAAGACACAGAAAATGTCCAAAAATATTGAAATTCCAAAAAAAAAAAAAAAATCCAAGTTGTTCATTATGATGCTCTAACAATAAATATGGGCATGCATTTGATGAACACTTCATGGGCTGGTCCAAGACCATATTGACCATCCAAATTTGATAATGACTGGTTGCTACCTGTAAGTGTAAATATCCCATTGAAACAGTTGTGATGTTGATGTGTAAGTAGGCATCTTAGGGGTTCAAAGAGTGCATGCATTCTCATTCTTATAGACAGGCTAAAACTGTCTGCACCATAGGTAAGTACTAGGCTAGCTGCCCTTGTGGGCCATTTTAAGTCTAGCAAATTTCCATCAAATCTGACATTCAAACCTTGTACATTGTGTTCATGCAGTAAACACCTTAACTGTTATGGTATCTTCTAACCCCATAAAAGTAAATTGTCTATTTAATAGTCATTTTTTACAAAAATATATAGACTCATAGGTAAGTACTAGGCTAGCTGCCCTTCTAGGCCATTTTAAGTCTAGTCAGTTTCCCTCACAGATATGAATCAAACCATGGCCTTGTGTCTGTAAAGTAAAAACCTCAACCATTATGCTAACCCCAACCCGATGACCACAGATAACATGTTAAGGGGTGTTAAAGCCACTTGTGTCTAACATTGGCCTGATGTCCTTTGTCTTTTTGGACAACAAAAATAAATTTAAATAGATTTTTAACCTTTTCTGGTATGGAGATATCTCTTGAAAGGCTATTTTTGACATGAGGTTGGGTATGTACATTCTTGCAAAGATCTTTTAGTTAAGTAGGACATTGGGCAAGGGAAAATATATGTTAATTGGTTGGGTTTGGAAGGGGGATCTTGCCCCACCTGTAATTTACTTTTCTTGTCCTGGTGCACATTGTGATAGAGTTCCAGGTGGATAATGTGGAGAGATAGATGATTTCTGCTTCCAGATTGGGATAGTCAAGTAAGACCTCAGCATTACTGCTCTTCTTCTGTCAAAAAAACATGGCCTCTTGGGCTTTGAAGATATCCCTTGCCTTTGGACCATTGACCTGTGTAGAAATGGTTGTGAATATTGGGCTTCATTCCATTTGCTAGATTTGTGCTTGCTTCTCTTTGACCATGAGAAGGTGCACTCATACAAGTTCAATTTAATGCATATAAGTCAACAGTGAGGTTGTTGTAAACTGGGTCCATATTTTCATGTTACTGTTTGGCCTTATATTATATTGAGAGCATCATGGCCATCAGCAGAATCAGTTTTACTTGTAATGACTTCACAGGGGTCACTGATATTGGAATTGTCCACTCCATGTGGTGTGGCATCAAGATTAGCACCATAGCATACGTTATCTATATTAGCCCAGGCATCAAAATCTGTATAGAGTATCTATACTAGCCCTGGCATCAAAATCAGTATACAGTATCTATATTAGCCCAGTTATCAAAATCAGCACTGTGAAGATGGGAGTAAATTTGCTGTATTTAGAACTGACTGGGAAAACTGTGGTACTGGTGAACAGATAGTTGGAGATGTATACCGGGGAAAACAGACAAATGGAAAAAAATCCTTAAACCAAAAGACAAAGTAGGGAATGAGGATCCAGAATGTGCACACTGAGCCCTCAAAAAATCCTCTGCCAACCCTTCATAATCAGTTACAGAGAGGCTAGGAGAGGACACAGACCTAGATCTCATTGTTGTAGGCTCCTGAGAGGTGGGGAAGCACATCTGTCTGATTGGTTTACCAAAAGAGGAATCAATTTAACAGTTTCAAATAGTCAATAACAAACTTTAATTTAAAAGATTGAAGAGGTTCATTCAGCTTTTGAGACACTGGAGAATAAATGTGAGCAGCAGTAGAAACAAAAGGCTCTTTTTTATGATGGAAGTCGATGTCCAAAGCTGAGGGTTAATTATGTTACATAATAAAAGAAGAACCAAAGATTCACCAGAATCTTAAACCGATATTGACTGCTCAGTTAATTAAAAGTAACTTGTGCTGCTGTTTACAACTATTAAGTGTTGAATTACTAAACTCTCTGTAGAAAAGGCATTCCTTTATAGGTAATAAGGTAAACCAAGGTATGAAATGAAGAGGGAACATGTTTGACTGGAAATTTATGAAGAAATAAGTTGAAACCTAATTAAAGTGGGTTGAGAGAGAGGATAACTTGAAAATACACCAAATATTTTTACTTGCAAAGCAATTTTTTTTTCTGAAAACATGAGTTATAGTCTGGAACTATTTCCTCTCAACTAGTTTGAAGTGTGGTAGTGAGGCTTTTGATAGACTTGGCACTGTGGTGAATTATGAGATGGAGAGGATTTTAACAGTATATGAATGTTTGATCCAACAAGCAGTTATTACATCTGGGACAATATTTCTGCCATTATGGCAAATGAGCCTCATCATTTTGAATCAAGTACTGCACTTTTAGTTTCATTTTTCTCTTCTTCTTTACCATTTTTATGTCTTTTTGTTAAACAGGGATGTCCACCATCAAGCATTCTGCTTTCTTTGAAAAACTGAAGGAGGTTGCATGAAGATCTTTTTGTTTCTGTAGTTCAAAGTTAACAGAAGCATGACTGTATCTTTCCATTAATGCCTGCTAAATGTATCTGCTGGATCACAATGTCATCTAAAATGTTTCTAACTGGGTGAGAAATGCATCTATCATCTGCAACCTCATATCATGGGTACGAAGAAATCCATATGAAACCAAAGGTTTGAGGCAGCCACATTATTACTTAAAATGTCATTTTATTCCATATTTATGTTTAAGAGGATCCATATCACTTTATCGAAGTTCCAAAACTCCGAATACCATATGGCTGAGACCATATGGCCGAAGTTTTGATACTTCGAAACAATAAGAAAACACAAAAAAATAAAATAACTTACCTTTACATTTTTGCAGGGGGGTAAGCCCAAATCTTGCATTTCTACCACTAATTAGTGAATATTACTTTTGCTTACATTTCTTACATTTTCAGTGTGCTTGGTTGGTTAGTAGGTTGTATAATACTACTTTTTTTAGCCTTTTTATCCTTTATAACATTACAACTGCTGAACTACATACCTAGGCAGAAAGGATAATTTTTTTTTTGAAACCAAAGCACTACAAGTTTAAAAAGTCATTTACTTTTCCTATGCACCTAAATAGTAACTGGAAGCAAAGAATAGCTTATTAAGAATTTTCTTGTCCAACATTTAGCCCTTGCCTCCACTGCATATTTTAAGTGTTGGTCAACACACATTTCCTAATCATATGTTCATTTAGGTAACAATCCTTCATTAATGTTAATTGCACTTTAATACAAAGCTTCTTATGTACAGCATTAAAAGAGAGAGAGAGAGAGAGAGAGACAGAGTGAAGGAAAACCTTAAAGTCATTTCTGCATAGGAGACAAGTATACATGTCCGTTATATCCATTGAATTAATATTTTATAATGTTTTGAAATATGTTTCTGTGGCAGAAATTAGTTCCTTAAATCATTTTTTTTTTTGCAGTTTAAACATTAACTATTTGTTTTTCGAGTATGCTATTTCTTAATAAACATGAATAGATGCAATCTACCCTTATATAGCACATACATTAGTATTGATTTTCCTATACATCTGTATGTTAGCGGTTTTGTAAGAAAGGACAGGCCAGTCACCATTTACAAATATCATTACTCATGGCCGGCATATGCCATTAACTGGACTAATACAAAATACCTTGATTGTTTCCTGAGGCACTAAAGGCAAGCTCAGCATCTGGCAATTGCCAATCAGTGGTGCATGATATTATGACATTGCAACTGGATATCGATCTTAATGAGAATGCATTTATTATTCTGCAGTGAATGTGTAAGCTCTATAACAGCTAAATAAAATGATATTCAGCATCTTCTGAAATAGAAATAATTACCTTTAACTTTGATTAATGCACAAAAATCTGTTAATTCTCTGCCCGACAAACAAATTCAAGTAAAAAATCCTTGCCAACAGTGGGTTGTTAGATCTTTCTCAGCAAAAGTGAAAAAAAGTAAACTGGTAAATTAGTCAGATGCTTCTTCTTCTTCTTTTCCTGGTTAGGGGTTGCCACAGTGGATCACCTGTCCACTCATGATTGGCAGTGGAGTTTTACAGTGTTGAGTTGCCAGCCCGGTGCCCAACCTTCCACAGAAGACACACGCACACACACCTAGGGCCAATTTAACATGTCCAATCCACCTACAGCATGTCTTAGGGATGTGGGAGGAAACCAGAGCACCCGGAGGAAACCCACGCAACCATAGGGAAGACATGAAGACTCCACACAGAAGGCACCCCAGCTGAGGATTGAACCAGAGAACCTGTTGCTGTGAGGTGACAACACTAACTGCTGCACCACCATGGTCACCCGGTAAATTAGTCAGACGCTAAAAAACATAAAGATAGATTGGCAAAAATGGGTTAGATAGAGTTACAGTAAATATATTTGCAGCTCAGGTTAGAACATAACCAGTATGGAATTACAGCTGTCAAAAATCACCCTACATTAGACAAATTCATCACACCCAACTGAACTAAAGTAAGAAAAATAGAAACATTATGAGCATGTAATCATGATGAATGCAAGTTACTTTTGCCAGAATACTAGTTTCTTTCGACTGTGGGGAATTTTCTCATTCTGAACTGATCTGGGAGTGCTGCCAAGCATAGTCTGTAGTTACTACACTTGATTCAGATGTCCCAGCATGATGGGGTGAAGCAAATTGCCCTTTATGACAGCCATGACTGCATGTATTCATGTAGCTCCAAACTTTTAGAAAAACATTAAGTCCTCAAGGACATGATGTTCAGTTTCACTACTGACTGTAAGAAGAAGAAGAAATAAAAAAGCAGGAATGGTAGTCTGCATTATGTTACAATGACATATACCATCATAACATACTCATTCACTATAGGATAAATCATTCTGACCTATCATATACCTCACATGAAGGTCTACCAGTAAAACATTCTTTAAAATAAAGGACTTAATCATAGAAATAATGTTTATAATTTTGCAAGACCATAATCTGAAGACCCTTAAGGACACTGTTTATGACCTTGTATAACTTTTGTCTGGACAATAATATTTAGATTATTTGCAACACAGTTTGAGTCGATTCAGGGACTCATTACTTCTCAAAATAAGAAGGACTCTGCATGGAAAGATGTTTTCTTCTGTCTTTACTTACTGAGATCCCATGTGCAGTAATTGCCACAGTATGTTGGCCATTATCATGGCTAACTAAAATTAGACCCATTCTAGCTAGGTGCTATTCACTATTTATTTATTATTTATTTTATTTGCATTTGGTCACAAGGAAGTTCTGAATGGGTTACACAATCCCCCTTTTAAACTGAGGCCCTTGAAGAAAAGCTTCAAAATCATATCAGCTATTACGTAAACTATTAACTGTTACATAAACTATTATGCAATTATTGTATTATTATATTCACTATTAACTATATTATACAAATTAATCTTATAACTCCTGACTAATCAATAATATATAGAATAAAGTTGAAATTTGAGGGTTTTTTAGAATATTCCAGTAATTGTAAATTTTCATCATAAAAGTTTTTGGCAGTCTTTCTAAAGCATGGTTATAAATGCCAGAATATATACAGAATGATGCATATACTAAATAAAAGCTTTCATATCCAAAAAATAATGTGGAGCAAGAACTGAAGTCTTAGTAGATGAGATAATTTAAGCTTAGGTGTTGTGGCACAGCAATACTTTGTAGTGACAAGGGAAGTAATATATTCAAACATATATATATATATATATATATATATATATATATATATATATATATATATATATATATATATATATATATATATATATATACAAATATATATATATATATATATATATATATATATATATATATATATATATATATATATAAATATAGTTACACTTCAATACATCTAAAATTCATAACATCTAAACTCAAAACATCGAGACCACAACATCTAAATCCCAAAGTGAATTTGGCACACAAAGTGTCACTATTACTAAAAACAGAAATCATTAAGATGTTAAATAACACTGAGCTCAATGCAGACTTTTGAGGATCCACAGACAAAATTATTTGTAAAATGGTCTTTTTTTGCAAGTTATATAGAAAAAGCCTTCTGATAACCAATCCATGATAAAGGTAATTATGTAGACATCTGTTTTCTAACTAAATGGAATGTATACTGCTTTAATAATGGCTGTTGTTAAAGATTTGGTTAAGTTCAGAAAGCTGATATCTATGGACAGGCCATTAACATGCAGCTACCACATTGCCATAAACTTTTGTTAAGTTTTAAAAGCATGACATATTTTAATGATGCTATGTTGGAATAAATCAGTGGCTGTTAATCAAGGAATTTCAACAGCTGACACTCAAAGCCCTTGCCTAGGTTATAGGTTCATAGGTTCATAGGTTCATACTAGGCTATCTGCCCTAGGGCATTTATAAGCCTAGCCAGCGTGTGTTTGGCTTTCACCACCCATTTTAAATTAATTTTGCTATGCCTTTTTTGAGGTTAGTATACTGTGCCTCTGTCTAACAGTGACACAGAAGTGATAGCCGGGGTAAACCTACGATCTCCCATCCACTCATCAAGATTCCTCTTGAAGAGAGTCAATGTGGGACTCTGCCTAACCTGGACTGGGATTTTATTCCAGAGTGAAGGGAGCCTCTGGGTTATGAATCTGTCCCTCCAGCATGTCCTATTTATTTCTGTGCTGAGGTTCAAGTCTCTCGAGCATGTAGCTCGATGGGATTTGGATTTTCTGAGGTGCAGCATGTCTATTAATTCCGGGTTGGACATGGCTTTATACGTCAGGCACAGATCGCCTCTGAGCAGGCGGTATGCCACTGAGTAGAGCTGGAGTTTCTTTAACCAGGCAGCATATGGCATCTGTTTGAGCCCTTTGATCCTCTTGGTGAGGTACTTTTGGGGTCTTTCCAGTTGCTGCAGGTGTCTGGTAAGGTACATCCCAAAAGGGGCATTGTACTCAATTATGGGCCTGATGAAGGATGAGTAAAGAGGCACGATGACCTCCCCTGATCTAGATGTGAATCTCTTCATGATTAGGTGGGCTATATAAAATGTTTTTCTAACCACTTTGACCACGTGGTTGTCAAATGAGAGATTGCTATCAACTTGGGTCCCCAGGTCCCTAATGACTTCTTCTGTACTTAATGGATTACCACCTATGTGGTAATTTGTGGGCACTTTGTTTTTGCCAAAGGGGATGACTATACACTTTTCGGCATTTAGCTTGAGGCTATGGCTCTGGCACCAGTTGTCTGTTTCTATGAGGCCATTTTGGAGGATGCTTGTGTCGGCTGGAGAGTTGATTATGGCACCCAGTTTGCAGTCATCTGCGAACTTGGTCAGCCACAGTCCTTCCGTGTTGGCCTGTACCGCCGAGAAATATATACTGAACAAGAGAGGTCCCAGGACTGAGCCTTGTGGGACGCCACTTGTAACTGGTTTGGAGTCTGACATGGCTCCAGCAATTCTAACCATGTGGGTTCTATCCTTGAGCCAGTTTGCAACCCATCTAGTGACATAGGGGGTTATATTTAAGCTGGTGAGCTTATCTATAATGCCCGAGTGGGGTATTGTATCGAAGGCTTTTGCAAGGTCCAGGTAGGCTGTGTGGACCACCTTCCCCTCATGAATGGCCTTGGTGACTGTTTCAAAGAAATCGACCAGGTTTAAGAGGCAGGATCTGCCCTTAACAAAGCCAAACTGGGTAGGATCCAGTGTCTGTAGGTCCCCAATATCTTTATTTATGAGGTCCATGATGATCCTTTCCATAGCTTTGCAGACCAAGCTAGTCAGGCTTATGGGGCGATAGTTTCCAGGATCCGTTGAGGCACCACCTTTGTGGAGAGGGACCACTGTTGCTGTACGCCACTCTTTGGGTACATATCCTGTAGTAAGGCTAAGATTGAACAGTAGTTTTATGTTTGGGTTTAGCTCTTCTTGGAGTTCATGTAGGATGCAGCCCGGTACACCATCTGGTCCCATTGATGCTGTGTTTTTTGCTTTGGAGAGGGTGGCTCTTACCTGAGCATCTGAGATGTCAGGGGGGCAGCACTCTGTTGAGATAGATATTTGCCCTTTTGGTGGGGGGGGGGGTTTGCACTGAACCTGTCAGCTAGGATGTTGGCAATGTCTGTGGGCTCTGTGTATTTTTTGTCATTTTGGACTAATTCTGAGCATATCTAGGAATTCCCACCCAGGTTCCTAACATGACTAAAGAAAGCCTTGTGATTATCCTTAGTGTCCTGTGCAATTTTTCTCTCGAAGCTGGCCTTAGACGATTTTATGAGTGCCCGTAGTTTTTGCTAATACTGATCAGAGATGCCTTCCCTTTTTGGGATTTTGCTCTATCATGTAGTAGCTTCCTCCTTCTATTGTATAGTTTGTTTATGGCTGTGGTCCACCAGACAGGACGTCTGCCTTTGGAGGATTGGGTCTTGGTTTTATTTGGGATTGCATGATCCATGCATTCCTGAAGGTGTTCATAGAATGCGTTTATAAAGGATTCTGTGGTCTGGGCCGTATTTTCCACAGGCCCGAGGGCTTTGAAGGATTCCACCTCGGTTTTGAGGTGTGTGAAATTTGCTTTAGAGAAGTTTTTCACTGTGGTTTTCTGGGCAGGGGGTGGGATCGGGATGTGAATATCCAGTGAGATTAGTTTATGGTCTGATCTTACCAGTGAGGGATACACTTCTGGTCTGGAGCATAGTGTCCCCATGTTGGTGATGATCAGGTCTAGTATGTTTTCCCCTCTTGTGGGAGTGGTAACAAGTTGTTCCATAGCATTTGAGTTTATAAATTCTAGGAACCTTTGGGCTAGGGTGTTGGAGGTAGAGTAATGCTCCCTGTCTATGTTTGGGTAGTTGAAGTCGCCCAATATAATGGTGTTTGGAGAGACCTTCATATTTTCCAGTATTCTCAGGAAGACCAAGTGGGGTTCCTGTGTTTGGGAGGGTGATCTGTAGCAGGCTATAAACTGGAAGGCAGTTTTACCCACTGTTAGTTGCACAGGTTAAAGTAAGAAGTCTATAATTATCAACATGCAATTTGCCTCCTCGCTTATGTATGTAAATCACTAAATCCACCAGCTTGGTAGAAAATCACTTTTTGACAAAGAACCTTGACAAAACTGTAGAAGAATAGAAATCATCTCATCAGTGGCATTTTGTAGGAAACTCCCCTCAGTCCTATCAACTGTCTTATTAAAATAGATGTTGGCCTTAACAAAGGCTTTCCGTATAAACTTTAGATGATTACCAAGCAGCAGAATGGGCAATTAATCTCTGCATTGTGGGAGGCACAACTGATGGATTATACGTAGCAAATAAATTACAAAATATATTAGAGACAAATGTCACATGAGAGACAACACTCCCACTGTTGTCCAGCATGATGTGAACGATCACTATTAAGTCACCCACCACAACCACGATGCTAATGTATATCCAAAATGGATTTGAAAAAAATACCCCAAGAGTGAAATGAAGGGGATTTTTTCCACTCTATTTTGAAAATTTATTAGCAAATGGTTGTTATAACACACACAGCAATAATTATCATAGGATCATAGCAGGTTACTAGGCTATTGGCCCAGAGGCCCTTATAAGCCTAGCCAAGAGTTTAGCCCATGATTATCCAAATCAGCACCCAATGCCCCTATCCAGCAGGGACATGGGTGGAATCCCAGGGGTATATTTGCTGTTTTCCATCCAGTTATCAAGGCTGCACTTAAAAAGGGGTAAAGAGGTACACTGCTTGATGTGGAGAGGGAGTCTGTTCCATAGATGGGGGAGTCTCTGGGACACAAATCTGTCCCGCCAACAAATCTTGTTGATATCACACACCAGATTGAAGCCACACATGCGGGTTACTCAAGTGGAACTTGACTTGTGGATATGCAGCAGTCCCATCAAGGTGGGGTCCGTGAACACCTTGTATGCCAGACAGAGGTAACCTCTGAGGAGTCTGTATGAAACTGAGTAGAGGGATAGGGCTTTTAGCCTATCAGTGTATGGTAGATGTTTAAGGCTCTGGATTCTTCTGGTGAGGAACCTCTTTGGTCTCTCCAGCTGCTGCATGTGCTTTGCGAGGTACATGCTGAAAGGGACATTGTACTTGATACTACTCTGAGGTGATCTCTGCCTAACATATAAAGCTATGTCAAACCCAGAGCTGTTGGACATGCTACACCTAAAGAAATCCCAATCCCACCAAGCTACACGCTCTAGGGACCTAAACCTTGTCACTACAATAAACAGGACATGCTGGAGGGATAGATTCCTGTCCCAGAGACTTCCTATACTCTGGAACAAGCTACCCATCTATGTCAAGCAAAGTTCTTCATTAGCACTCTTCAAGAAAAATCTTGATGCGTGGATGGAAAATAGGAAATACACCCCGGGGATCACTTCTGTGTCTCTGCTGGACAGTGGCACAGGAAAATAACTTTCTTGGGTGACGTAAGCTATGCTACCTTGCTGGCTAGGCTTACGTAGGCCCTTGGGCTGATAGCCTAGTACCTACCTATGAACCTATATAAGGGAAGAATACAAGGATGTTATGACCTCCTTGTCCCTGGATGAGATGCCCTTACTTATGAGGTGGGCCATGTAGAAGGCTTTCTGTACAATGGAAGCAACATGGTGGTCAAAAGTCAGGTGGCTATCAACCTGGGTCCCCAAATCCCTCACAATTGATTGAGTGCTTAGGACATTGTTATTAATGTAATAATTTGTGGGAATGTCACTCTCTCCAAAGGGGATAATGATGCATTTTTTGGTATTTATTTATTTTTTTTTGCAAACGTGTTTGGACTTTCACTAAAATGAATGCAAACCGCTGTTTATTTGGCATTATCGGTGACACTATGAAATGATTGATGTCATGTGTGATGTACCAAAAATGATGGAGCTCAAGCACAGTGGAATGTGTGATGAAAAGCAATAATAGCAGAAACACTTTACACAGAAGATAGCAGTAATGGAGACTAGAGAAACTCTAGGATACAAGATGGCTACTTTCATTCTACAAAATACTATGTAGGGGAGCTGCAAACAAGCAGCAGTGGCTTAACACATGAGGAGTTTTAGCTGCCATGATGTAATAGAAGTAATTAAAATATATGTGTATGTGTGTATATGTGTGTGTGTGCATGTATGCATATTTATATTTATATAATGTATATATGGGCCTGAAGAGCCTCCCAGCTTTAAAAGCTCCACACTTTTGCTTAATTATTCCATGATGTCTTATCCAATTAAACCTTTTCACATATTGTGATGCCACTTTAAATAGGTGTTCCATCTATATCATTCTTCATATCCAGTTGAGGGAAACAGATTGAAGGAATAAGAGAAACATGTCTTTGGAGTCTGAATTTTGTGAAAAGAGCAGAGATATGATTATGATTTATTTATCTAGTATTGCAGCAAAGACAGTAAAAGTAGCTGAAAGATGAGATGTGCATTACTTGTACCATAATAATTGTCCAAGAAAAGAAAGACTATCCTTTATGGTACTAGATTATGTGCAGCATATAGTGGCGCACAATTGTTTCGTTCATATAAGAGGTCTATTTAATATCTGTAGATTATATTTTCAAGTACCCTTTTAGATAAACATATTTCCAATATTTGACACAACAAAATTTACTGTGACAATAAAAATACAGCAATTAGAATATAATTATAATGTACCTCATATCAACAAAGATCTGTGTCCAATAATACAATGAACATACATTGAAATGAGCTTTGTAATATCACATTCATATATAATTATTACTTGACAATTTGACCCTTAGACCTGAAAGGCCATCTCCAGTATCAGCAATCATTCCTGTTTCCAGATGCCAGGAAGTTAAATAAGTAAACACAGGGATCGTTAATTATTCAACCTAAATAAGACTACTTTGACATTAAAACACTGATTACATTTCCAAAGTTTAAATACTAAAATAGTGACGTCTTTCTAGTTATTAAGGTATATAAAGTTTCCTTCTTGTTAATTTTCACCAAAAAAAGTTTGATCATAATCCTCTAAACCGTATTACCATTTATTTTCAACTTATTTAATATGTAGCAGAGATGGTCAGACACAAGTTTTATGTTACCCAGTCTCAGAAAGCATTTAGGATAGCAGCTGTTTTATTTGAGCATAAAGAACAACTCTAAGAGATCAGGTAAAAAGTGTCATTGGCTTTAGAGTGGTGAAGAAAAGGTTATGGAAAATCATGAATTATTGACATAACAACTGGGAGATGAAATGTAGATCAGTGCTTTAGTTCCCAAAAAATTGCAGAGCAAGTTATTGAAAAATAGTCCAAATTTATTATTAGCTTATACATAGTTGATAAGGAATTTTTTAATTAGAAGTTAAAAGAAAGTCTTGAACAGGTCAAATTATAATTACTCAAAGAGAATAGGTGGATAAACTGTGTCACCATTACATGAGTTAGTTTAATTTTTGTATGCAAGTTGAGGCTTTAAACCTCGCCTTATGGTTTCAGGTGTAGCGACTAATCTACTACATATTGGGACTTGACATGATTGTTTTAGTTTGAGCACAGTGCAATCATCACTTTTTAATAGATCATTGTTAGTAGTAATATTCAGATTGAAATGGATTAAACATGAAGGATAAAAGATGATTTTTAGAGGAATGTTTGTGTGTCATCATTTAAAGATCTAACTGCATTTGCTAGATTCATATACACCTCAGTGCATGCATTGATGCAAGATTGTAACGAGTTAGGAGAGGTCTAAGAGAGATTATATGTGCCAGAGGCACATTTTCTTGAAGTCAGATATATCCTAAGATTTTAAAGAGTTTTATTATTTGGGAAACATTATAATGTATGTTCGGATTTGGAATTTCAAGGCCCTTTTGGAGTTCTGGTCTGAAAATGTCTATATTTATGTGATATAGTTTGCCACTCTATAAAATTTTGATATTAATATCTGCTTAAGTTCATAATTTTGGATCTGTTGAATAATGACATTGCAAAATTAAAATGTTTTGGGGAAAATAGGCATCTTAAGAATTGAAGTTTTAGAGAATTGCATGAATTTCTACTTGCTCAGGCATCCATGTTTTTCAACATTTACTGTGGCAATGTATATTAATTCCAATTTATATTAGCCTCTATGGTATTTGACTCTTGCAAGTGAATATTTAAGGATATCTAATTTGATGATGATGGTGAGGACTTTTTCCAGTGAGTGCAGTTTCATGCTAAGACTCCTAGCATTTAACAGCATAACATATAACACAATTATAAAATCAAAAAGATACTAGGCACAAAATGTAAGTAATGATCATTAATGTTATATACATACAGTGAGAATACAGAAAGAGGAGTTGATAATAAGTTACATGATCAACAGGATCTTGGAGAATAATTTCTTCACAGCTGGGCTTACACACACTGTCAAAAAGACATTCCCTAATAAACTTATGAAAAGGACATTTCTTAATCCATATACTAAATTGTCGTTTTACTTTTGACCAAACTTGCAGAATTTTCTTACCATTATTCCTCTTTCCTTTGATTTCAATATGTTACCTTTCTGGATCTCAAATTCTGACTTTGCAAGTATTACTTAAGTCTCTGTGCTTCATGTAATATAAATAATTTAGAAAAAATGTCAACTTTATTATTTCTTTCTGGTCTTTTCTCCACCAAATACTAATAGTCATCTTCCTTAAGTGTGATGTGTATTTCTCACTTTTTCATCTGTCTTATGTTTTTCATATGTCATATATTTTATATGTCTATATGTTTTCCTGTAAAGTGAAGGAACAATAATTCTGCATCATCTCTATAATGATTAGATATATACACAAATTAAGATTTATATAGTGTTAATTTCTTCAACTACTCTTCTTAATCTGGCAATATATCTTCTATAAATATATTTGAGGAATTATCAGCCATAGCATATCTATATGGTTTTGGAACTCTTAAATCTCCTCATTAATTTGATATGATTAAACTCTCAGACAATAGTTTAGGAAAACATTTCTCTAAAACAAAATCCGAGCTGATTCAATAATATGCTATTTCATTTGCACGGGTTCAGATGAAAGATTTTACTTCTATTTCAGAGTCCTTTCCCTCTCTATTACCCCTGATATAATTTCTACATAAGTTATATTAAATGCATATTCATGGTCTTTCTTTGTCTTTTATTACATACAACCAAAATTAGATTTTTACCTTACAGTTATTAGGCTGAATTGTTACTGTTATAATACTCTTTCCACATTGCCCCACCAATATACAAGAACTTTTTAACATATTTCCTGCCCAAAAGCTTTGCCATTGTTTGATGAAATTTTTATTATGTGTAATATATTCTTCTGAATCTGTTCCACATATTCAATCTTCTTTTGCTTTATCAACTGCAGACTGACTTTGATTTCAATGTTACATGGTAATTTTGATCTGTTCTCAGGATATTCTAAAAAATCTGTAAGAGGTTCAACGATTCATTGTCAAACTATCCACATCTTTTTATTTATTGTTCAGTTTTGGAATTACCTTTCTTTCCAAATTATTTCCTGATGTAAAATGTCAGTTACTTCAGAAACAACCACACACATGCTATTACATAGAAAAGAGGCATAATGTACAACATACAGGAGCAAAAAATGAAAAACGTTTATATATTTATGTTAATTTATTCAACCACTTTTCTTAATCTGGAAATATATATTTTCTGAAACTCACATTATTGTTTATTGGAAACATTTATTTGATCTCTGTATCCAAGTTTTAATAAAATAGTTAAATGATTAATATTTGAGCTTGTCATAATTGTTAGAGCATGTGTCTTCTCTAAGTCTTCAGTTACAGTAAAATAACCAATTACTTATCTCTAGTTGTATTTTGCAACCTTTGGGTGGCAACTTCCAAATATATGTTTATATGTAAAACTTAAGGTGTTGAGTTTAATTGAATGAATGTGCTGCATTTAAGAATTCATCATTCCTTCCTACTTTTCTATCAGCACTTGAATTTTACCTGCCATGCTGTTCAGAATTTTTGTTGTACTTTATATTGTGTCACCAGTTTGAAACTTAAATAAACTAGTTACACTTCTTTTAAATTGCCAGACACATTTTATATTGTCAAGCTTTTTCCCTAGCCAGATTTATATTATCATATTTTCTTTGCTGCATTTTAAATTTGATACATTCCTAAACTGGACAAAGACTGATAATGTTTCAGTTTCTCAGGGCATGTACTCTGCTCTTAGTAAAAATCATACATGAAAATTCTAAAGAAATTACCTTGTGCACTGCCATCTCGTTCTCTTTTATTTCTTGCTGTACCATTCAGCTTATTCTTCTTGCTGATTACTATGTAACTGACATAACTAACACCAATGAAGGTAGGCAGGCCTGTCTTAGACTTATTCTAATGTTAACAAATTCTAAAACTTTAATACACTAGTGATCATTGGATAATAGGATCATAGAAGGTTACTAGGCTAATGGCACAGGATCATTACAAACCTAGACAAGTTCAAACTGTATTCCCAAGGATGTCTAGTTCAAAGAGACAATAAAATCAGCACCAATTGCCCCTCTCCAAGAGGGACACAGGTGGAACCTTCAAGGTGAATTAGCGGTTGCCCATCCATTGTCCAAATTATGCTTAAATAGGACCAATGAGGGGCTTTGTTCAACATGAATAGGAAGCTTGTTTATGCGGGTCAACACCTGTGAGACAAATCTGTCTCTCCAGCAAGTTCTGTTGATGTCACATACCAGGTTAAGGTCCTTTGAGCAAGTGACCCATGTACCAATTGACTTGCAAATGTGCAGCATTTGCATTAAAGCTGGGTCAAAGATTGCTCTATATGCAAGGCCCAGGTC
Source organism: Protopterus annectens (assembly GCF_019279795.1). NCBI lineage: Eukaryota > Metazoa > Chordata > Ceratodontiformes > Protopteridae > Protopterus > Protopterus annectens. The sequence continues at coordinate 795,297,181 of NC_056730.1, forward strand.
CCCTCTGAGCAGTCTGTACAACACAGAATAAACTGACAATGATTTCAGTCTGTCTGCATAAGACAGATGTTAAAGACCTTGAATTTTCTTTGTAAGGAACCTTTGTGGTCTCTCCAATTGCTGCAGTTGTTTGGAAAGGAACATACCAAGGGACCATTGTACTCTTTTATTGGCCTGATGAAGGAAGAGTACAGGGGGATTATAACTTCTTTTTTTCTGGAGGCAATGCCTTTACTTTTGAGATGAGCTGTATAAAATGCCCTTCTTACCACTGTGGAGACATGGTGATCACAGTTAAGGTTGCTGTCAACCTGTGTGCCCAGATCTCTCACCACTGACTGTGTGCTTAGGGTATTGCTATTAATGTGGTAGTTAGCAGGAACATTGCTCTTACTGAAAGGGATGGTAATACATTTTTCGCATTAAGTTTGAGACCATGACTTTGGCACCAGTCTTAAGTCTGAGTAAGACATTCTTGCAGGATGCTGACATTGCTAGCACTTTCAATGAATACTTCCCAGTTTGCAGTCATCAGCAAACTTTGTCAGCCACAGTCCTTTAGTTTTAGTCTGCACTTCAGAGAAGTAGATTCTGAACAGTAGGAGTCTCAGAACTGATCCCTGTGCAATACCACTGGTTATGTGTCTGCTGGAGGAGATGGAGTCCCCTATTTTAAACATATGAGTTCTATCCATGAGCCAGTTTGCAACCCACCTGACAATATATGGTTTGATACCTAGCTAGGTGAGTTTATCAATGATGCCTGAGTGGGGGATTGTGTCAAAGATCTTGGCTAAGTTTAGGTAGGCCATATGCACAGATTTGCCCTCGTCTAGGGCTTTGTTGATTGTCTCAAAGAGGTCCACCAAGTTTAACAGGCACAATCTCCCCTTGATATAGCCAAACTGGGTGGAGTCAGGAGTTTGGAGATTTCCAATATCTTTCTTAATAAGGTCCATGATGATTCATTCCACAGCCTTGCAGATAAGGCTGGTCAGGCTAATGGGTCTATAGTTTCCAGGATCCATGAATGCTCTCCCTTTATGCAAAGGGATGATGGTAGCTGTTTTCCATTCCACTGGGATGAAGCCAGTGCTTAGGCTGTGACTGAAAAGTGTGATAGTAATTCCTGTTTTAACCCATGTAGAACACAGCCCAGGATGTTGTCTGGCCCCATAGAGGATGTGTTTTTGGCCTTGGAGAAGGCATTTTTAAGACCTGCTCCTCTGAGATACCAGGTGGAGGACAGGTGTTAAAGATGCTTTGGTGTATATGTGGCGGGGACAGGAGAGTGAAGTTTTCACTGAACCTGTTAGCCAGCAGGTTTGCTATATCCACAAGTTCTATATATATAATACCATTAACTATGAGTTCAGAGCAAAACTGGGCCTTACTTTTGAGGTTATGGATGTAAGTAAAGAATGCCTTGTGGTTATCCTTGGTTAGGGAAGCTAATTTGGATTCATAGTTAGCTCTGGAGGACTTCAATAGGAGTCTTATTTGCTTGTTTAAGTTGAGAAGGGAGTCTTTCAAGTTTTGAGACCATTCCTTCCTACTCTTAGACAGCAATTGCTTTCTCTTACCGCATAGCCTAATAATGGCAGTTGTCCACCAGCAGATTTATTTTTCCTTGAAGATCTTGGTTTGGTTCTATTGGGTACAGCAGAATGAATACAATTGTACATGTGCTTGTATAAAGAATTGGTGTATTACTCAGCATAGGTGTCTGTTCCATTAGTGGGGTGAGAAGCAGGAAGCTATTTGTGCCGTTATGTAAGATGTTGTAATTTGCCTTGGAGAAGTTTTTTTTAGTCTAGTTGTTGCTAAGCAGGGGGGGGTGGTTTTGTATTATAGTTACTTCTAGAGAGACTGATTTGTGGTCAGATCTCACCAAGGATGGCCACACACACTGGGGGTGGTGCAGTGGTTCCCCCATATTGGTGAGCACCAGGTCCAGGATGTCTGAGTCTCTTGTGGGTGTGTCAAGCAGCTGGTCTAGGGCATTGGAGTTAACAAAGTCCAGAAATATTTGGGCAAGTGAGTTAGAACATGTATAATTTACCCAGTCTATGGGTGCATAATTCAAATCACTGAAAACCAGGGTGTTTGGTTGTAACTTGATTGACTCAAGTAGATGCAGGTAGGCTTAGTGGATGCCCTGATTCATGGAGGGGGTCCTATAGCTAGCAGTGACCTGAAGAAGGATCTTACCTACAGTCAATTGCACCTGAATTAATTAGAGGGAATCATGCTGTTTAACCAATCTAGAGGTGTATTTATCTTTAATGAATATTGATACACCACCTCCTTTAGTTCTCATGCCTTCAGTTTGTGGTCTGAACATGTGGAAGGACATGTAACCTGGTGTAGCTAGGATATTCTCCATAGCCTTAAACCAGGTCTAAGTGACTGCCAAATATCAGCATCTTTCAGCATAAGGACTGCTTCCAGTGAGTGTAGTTTCTGTTTTAGACTCCTAGCATTTAGCAGCATAGCCTTGAGGTTGTTTTGAGGGTATTTTTACATCAGGAATTTTGTTCTTGTGACATTCCCTTAAAAAGCCACTATGGGGATGTCAACAGCCTTGGCCAGTAACCAAAATCCTAGGGGTGACAGATGAAGACCAGCTCTGGCAAAGCATTGTGGTCTGTTGATCACGTCAACTCAGGATAATAAATTCTAAAACTTCAGTACAGTAGGACGTCTTATTCACTTGATCTCTTCTGAGTGACAGCCAACTTCTGCCAGTAACCCTTTGGGCAGCCACCACTATCTCCAGAATTCTGAAGGCAAAAGAGCAGAAACAGAAATAAACTGCCAGATTTTTCTTCTGTATTGCACATGCACACACTCACAGCTAAGGAAAGTGTAGTCTCATGTATACTTAATGTATGTCTTTAGAGTGTTGGATAAAACAAGAGAACTGGCTGAAACCCCACATGACCACAGGGAGGATATGCAGACTATACAGAAGACACCCCAGCTAAGAACCTAACCAATAACCCTCTTGAATTCTATTTCTGAAAAAAAGTGCATTGCTATAATCTAACTAATAAACATATCCCTTATTCTCATTTTTAATACTTCAAAAATGTCCCAGTTAACCAAATATTATGTTTTCTATAGCCCAGTCAAGAAAAAACACCCCCATTTGTATATTCCCCAACTTTTAATGTAAAATTGATCAGTGCCCAGCAGTTGTGTATTCACTGTTGGCCTATTGCAAATTCTTCACTAGACTTTTAATAAATCTTGTAAGAGTTGTATTTAGTCTGAATGGTAATAAGCAGCAGCATCTTAATGCAATGCACATGCTGCCTCACTGTGGTGAAATCAGCTGGGCCTTTGGTCCTGGGCTCCAGCTTGGGTGTCATTGGTCAATTGCATATACCCCCAGGTAACTGGTGACCTTGTATGTTGACTTGGATCCAGTCAAAGTTTATATCATATACTCACAATCCAACAAAATTACACCCATTCATACATACAAACATTTCAAGTATGGGCAATCATGCTTTTCTAGCTTAGCAATATACCAAAAACATTTGTTCCCATAATAAGTATCCAGGCTGTTCTTAAAAGTATCTAAAGCTAGTGCTTGCTTTGATATAATTTGATAGTCTCTTCCATGCATCAGCAACTTTCTCAGACAGCCTATTAGTACACTTCTCATTCCTATAGAATCTTCCACATGGGTTGTCTGATGATTGTCTGCTACTTTTTGATAACATCAAACATTCCCAGAGGCAGCTGTCTCTAAATGCCCATTATATTTGAGTAAGGTCTGCTCTTAAATATCTATATAAGACACTGTAAAAGTTCAGATATTTTTGTCTTTCACAATAACTTAAATTTTCACATCCATGGATGCCCTTGGTATATTTCCTCTGTTTTCTTTCCAGTTTACTTAAGGTTAAATTCTCATAAGGTTTCCATGTTGTTATTCCATACACAAGTTTGGGTCTAGTGTAACTAAGAAACAATGATTTCATCATTTATGATTTTCTAGACTTTATAAATCTTTTATACAGCCTATAGTTCTATAATTATTATTATCCAATCTGTTGATATGATTAAAAAAGTCAAAGCTGGATCTACCCACATACCCAGGTCCTTAAATGAGTCTACAGTCTCAGTCACTGTGTGCTGTATTAAGAATTCGTCTTTTAATTTTGTCTCCAAAATCTCAGGTGATTAGGTTTTGATGTATTTATCAACATATTACTCTTCTTTGCCCAAATGCCAATTTAGTCAAGTTCTTTAGCAGAATCTGTAACGTATGTAATCAGTTTATTTGTTTCCAGGTCATCTGTATACAGACTGTAGAACACCTCAGATGAAAAAGATAGATTTGAAAAATACAGTCTAAAAAAGTATGGACCTAGGGCATGAGGCCTCTGGGACACCCTGACAGTAACCTCGAATTTAGCCTGTCCAATGTTAACAAGAATACATAAATACCTAGTTGGTCTAATTTATTGATCAGTGTTTTGTATATGGCCTTATCAAATGCTGAAGTTAAATCTATATAAATTACATTACAGCACACATTTTTATTCATAACATGAGTGAGTCAACAAACTTAGAGCATGGGCCCCAACCCAGTTTCATTGCCAACTGTCGTAATTGTGGTGGAAGTCATGCATCTAAAAGGGAGACGTGTTTAGCTTTTGGTCAACAATGCCACAAATGTAATAAATGGAATAATTTCAAAAGGTTTTGTAAATCAAAAGGTCCACATTCTTTTATTAGGAGAGATATTTTAAGAAATGAGTTGATCAGTTAGACAACTGCAACCCTACTCTTTATGTTGATGGTGTGTCATATCTTCATGAAACAGTTAATGCAGTATATTTAAGAGCAAATAATTTGCAAAGAATGAAATATTTTGTACTGTCCAGATAAATGGCAAACCCACAGAGCTCAAAGTTAACACAGGTTCCAAGTGCAATGTTATATCACCGGAAACATTTGCTAGAGTGTGCAATGGTGAAAGGCTTGAAATGGCAAGGATGTGAAGCTTGTTGCTTATGGAGGTGAAGAAATTCAAACTGAAGGCCCAGTAGTGCTTTCCTGTTACTCTGCTGGAAAAAGGTATGACTTGTTATTTTTGTGGTCAAGAGGCATGTCCAGTCATTATTAGGATCACAGACAGTTTGAAAATGGGACTGCTTTCATTTAACAGGGAAGTCCACCATGTTAGCTTAAAAGGCCACTACTCTAATTTTACCCAGCACATTTTTTTCTATCTATGCTTATCTCTTTGAAGACAAACTAGGCACATTTCAATTTGTGTACTCTATGAAGTTAGACCTAGAGTTTAATCCAGTTATCAGGCCAGCATGCAAAGTACTAATAGCCATGCAGGACAGAGTCAAAGCTGAGTTAGATAAAATGGTGTGACAAGGTGTGATTTGTCCATTTGAAACTCCAGCTTAATGGGTATCTTCCATGGTAGTAGCATATAAGAGAAGCTCAGATGACATCAGAATATGTATTGACTCACAAGATTTGAACAAAGCACTTCAAAGACCTTATCATCCAATGTTCACAGCTGAAGAAGTCATAGCCTTGATGCCAAATGCCACTATTTTTTCTGCCTTAGATGCAAAGAGTTCATTTTGGCAAAGTCAGCTTGACAAGAAATCCTCATTGCTCACTACTTTTAATACTCCGTTTGGCGGGTATAGATTTTTGAGAATGTCATTTGAGATAAATTCTACAGGTGAAGTATTTCAACATGCAATGGAACTATTTTTTTCTGGGTATCTTTGTGCTATTATAGTAGACGACATACTAGTAGGAGGTCATGATGAAGCCGAACGTGACTGAAACCTCAGAAAAGTTCTAGAAAGGGTACATCAAGTGAATCTTAAGCTCTGGCCACATAAATGCAAATTTAGGCTGCAAGAGTTTACTTATGTTGGCCATTTATTTATGAGTACAGGTCTATGACCAGACCCTGCAAAGTAAACAGCTATTCTTGAGATGTAATCTCCAGACAATGTTCAAGCCCTACAACGTTTTCTTGGCATGATCAACTACTTAGGCAAGTTCATTCCAGACTTGAGCCAACTTTCAGCACCACTCAGAGATATGATACTTAAAGATGTATCCTGGTCTTGGTTAGAGCAACATCAAAGAGTATTTGATGTCCTGAAACAGAGAATTGATAGCCCACAAGCTCTCAGATACTATGATGTTCACAAACCAGTTACACTTTTCTGTGATGTTTCATAATTTGGTCTTGGTGCAGTTATTCTACAAGAGGATCAACCTGTTGCCTATGCATTGAGAACTCTTACCCAAACTGAGATGCGGTATGCCCAGATCAAGAAAGAGCATTTTCCAATTGTGTTTGCATGTTCAAATTTCCATGATTATGTTTATGGTAGACCTATCCAGATTGAGACAGACCACCAATCTCTAGTCACTATGTTAGAAAAATATGTATCAACATATGTGTGCAATGCTTATTTTAAATAAGGGAAGATTAACACGTTTTTATTCTATATGCAGTATTAGTTCTATTTGAAACTGAAAACATGCTTTTCTGAATTTGTGCTTTCTGACACTGCAGGATGCACTCTGACCTAGTTTGCTAGTACAGCAAAATACATGTTTATGCCTTGGAAATGTACTGGAAAGCAGGTGATTTTCTGCTAGGTCAGGAAATTAAATGGAGAATAATAATAATTTCTGCAGATCCATTCATTATGGACAATACGCTCTGTTCGTGCTAATGAAAAAGTGCACAAGCTGCAAGAAAGTTAGATACTATAAACAATGAACTGCTTCAGAAATCTGTACTTGCATTGTGCTTGAATTAGCCATAGTACCTAGACTTGTAACATCATGTAGCAAGAAAGTTATAATTGATCGGTGGTCGTCAAGGCCATCCTGTTTACTGAAAAATCTTTTTTAAACTTTTGAAGAGTCAGCTAGAAATGTGAGAAACATCTGTAAAGTAACAGAATTGTGAACTGGTGATCTACTACATCAGTCGTAGTGGGCAATGTCTTGAAAGAAAGGTATAATAACTGTGACACTTCCTGATTTAGTCAGACAGACTCTGTAACTGCATTTTTTGTCTCCTTGCTCAAGAATAAAGATACCTGAACTGAACCTTATGCTTTTGGCCTTTTGAAGCATTTTTCTCTCTGACATTTTTTGGTCCTTTGGGGCCAGAAAACCTCGTTTAGCTTTGGATCAGATGGGCCAGGTGGCATGAAACTGTGCAGGGAAGATACCACATCTGATCTACTTCATTGAAAGACCTCCGACTGAATTGTCGTGCAAAAGAGGCCAGCCACTTTTCTGATCTATGACTGAAGGTGGGTTCCGTTTGAACAGTGAGTGACCAATCGCTGAGGCTCAGGTAAGGTGAATCTACTTTTTTCTGTTTTAGATCAGGGACTTGATTGTATTTGTTCTGTGAGAATTTTTAAAATTCAGGGACAGAAATATTGCTATCTTGTCATAGATCAAGGAGACAGAATAAGTAGGCAGGTAGTCTGAAGGGACTGTAAACACTTGGTGGTACCACATTAAAAACAAAAGGGTTATGTAACATTTAAAAAGTTAGAACAAAATGGGTAATACATGTACAAAAACGAAAAGACCCCAAAGCCCACTGTTAACCGAAGACGCAAAATATATGCAATCACAGCACACCGACAATGTTAGATATTATACTAAATGGGTTAATAAATATGAATTTGATGGGAAACTAGAAAGATCCTCACTTATCAAACTTATTAGACAGTTAAAAACTGATTCTAAAGGTCGGGTTAAAAAACAGCATAAATTAGGAGTTCCTCAGGCACACAGGTGGATTGAGGAAGCAAACTGAAGAGAACAAAAGAATAAAAATTCAAAAGCAATGTTTCTAGACAAAGAGGATAATAACTTGGTTATAGCATCGGACCCACCGCCCTCTCCGGTTCCGGTTCCCTTACCAGCTCGCTTACCGGAATATGAAGCAAAAGAACAAACTGACCCACCTCCACGATATCCAGTTGTTCCTATAAAACCACTACCGTTTGTTACAGATCCTATCGAGACTAGGTCTCGAACACATAATTTAAAGGGGGATATTGAATTATATCAAATGAATGGAAATTCACTGGCTATGAGTGAAGAAGAGATATGTCCACTCATAGAAGTACCAAATCCTCAGGCAGGACAAGAAGGGCAGGACCCAACTCTCTTAGTATACAGACCGTGGACACTGGAAGACATCCGGAAAACCACAGAGGGAATTCCCCATCCAAAAGTTAATTTTAGAAAATTCTTAGAAGATTTACAGGGCATGAGGTTAAGTTATCACTTAAACGGAGAGGAAGTAGAAAAAGTAGTCAGACAAATAGTAGGTCCAGATTGGCACATGATCAGTGGCAACTGGAATCCCCGTGACGCTGCACTTAGGCCCCTCCCACATAGCAGCGCAGAACTAGATAACAGAGTGAAAGGTCTGACAGACCGAATTTCTGAGAAATGGAAGCCTAGGGCAGACTGGACTTGCATTAATCAATGCATCCAACAAGAAAGTGAAACTGTTGATAGATATTTTGCCAGATTATTAAAATGTTTTAACAACTACTGTGGAATGCAGGTGCCTGAAGACCAGACACAAGATTTCCCATATGAGCAGCAGTTAAAGAATGCATTTTTGAAAGGCAGTATTGCACCCATAAGTAGTTTCATTACTAAACATATGGTAGACTATCATACAAGCAGATTACAATCACTGCTTGATTATGCTAGACATGCCGAAAGACATTTTAATAACAAAAAGAAAAAGAAAGCCCATGTATTTGCTGTGGAAGATGGAGAAGTTCATTTAGTACAGTCCGGACAAAAGGGCAAAAATAATGCCCAGGGAAACAAACAATCTGATCAGCAATCAGAGGACTTTGAAGGGAGAAAGAAAAGAGGTGAGTGCTTCAAATGTGTGGAAAAGGGGCACATGGCAAGGGATTGCAGGAAAAATAAGAAGGCAGCAGTGGAAGACAAAAATGATGAGGGTGAGGACTGACTATATGAAAGTCAGGAATCACTAGATAGGAATAACAGAGAAAGGACAAATGAGAATGTGATAGAAGGAGCAGAGAATGTGATAATAGAGGAAGTGCAGGAAGCTACCGATAGTGAAGAAAACAAAATATTAGACCTAGCCTTACTGAGCTTAGAGCTCTATCTAGCTGACACAAAACCAGAAGTGACACTCCTGGTAGAAGGGAGGGAAGTCAAATTTTTGTGCGATTCAGGGGCATTACGAACCCTGGTACACCCCTCCAAACTACCAGAAAATTCAGAATCACATGACTTTATACTAGTAAAAGCAGTTAATGGACAGCTGTATCGGGAGCCTCTCTCCCATAACATTACAGTAACAGATCCTGTTTCAGGATTAACCCAGAAAAGCAAAATTGTTGTTTCTGCAAAATGCCCAGTGAACCTTTTGGGCAGAGATCTTGTGCAACTATTAGGCATAGCAGTAGTTCCAACCATGCAGGGTATGGAAGCACAGCGACAAACTAATACTTTTGCAGTGCAAACAGAAGGTGAGACATTTTACTGGTACAGCCAGGACTTAGTTACGACTGGCCCTGGAGCAGTGACTGAAGAGTTAATGAATATAGCCATCAGTAAGTTCCCCTCCCTTTGTATTGACATACAACACCTGTTGCACTGTACTCTGTATTATTGTAATACACCAGGACCTGACAAAGAATATGAACAAGAATTATTTAGAAATCATGCAAACAGATTAGTACTGTGTAATTTGTACTCGGACATGAAAGGGAACAGTGTAGTTAGCTGTTCATTACCCCAGGAGTTCTTTTCACTTTACAAATTGAATCTATTACCGCATGTTAGTTTAACTAAAGAGAAAGATTTAAAATGGGTTGACCTAGGAGAAAAAGTTACAAAATGGGAAAAACAGACAGAATCAGAACTGTCAGAACAGGGAATACAAAGACAGAAACTGAACTGGATAAAACAAACACATCCAGCTGTACACTTGCAGTCCAGCAAAGACAGCTGATAAGCCCTCTTATTAGAAGAGGAAGAAAAAGCTTTGTTAGACATACCAGAAACTCTCTGGTCAACAGGAAAGTCAGACGTAGGACTTATTCGCACAGCAGGACCAGTTACTATCACACCAAAGTCAGCATTTAGACCACAAAAGAGACAGTGCCCCTTGAGAAAAGATGCAGAGGCAGGTATTAAACCAATCATAGCAGCTTTGCTTAAGAAGGGAATACTGGTGGAATCTCCTGATTCGCCATGTAACACACCCTTATTTCCAGTTAGAAAAGCAAATGGAGAATGGCGTATGGTCCAAGATTTACAAGCTGTAAATGACGCAGTAATACCAAAAGCACCTACGGTGCCAGATCCACATACCATGTTGAATGATTTAAAACCTCAACAGAAGTATTTTTCTGTGGTAGATATCAGCAATGCGTTCTTTTCAATACTGATACACCCTGACAGCCAGTATTGGTTTGCATTAACATTTCAGGGGAAGCGGTACACATATACGCGACTACCACAGGGTTATAGTGAAAGCCCAACGATATTCTCACAAGAGATGGCAAGCAATTTTGCGGGATTTATCCCACCGAGAGGTAGTCAAATTTTACTTTATGTTGATGACATCCTGCTGGCCGCCCCTACCCAGCAAGATTGTAAAGAAGATACTATAGCATTATTAAAATTCCTAGCAGTTGAAGGACACAAAGTAAGCAAAAATAAATTGCAGCTATGGAGAAAACAAGTGAAATACTTTGGATATGTAATATCCAAAGATGGCAGAACATTAGATGAGGACAGAAAAGTAGCGATCTTACAAGCACCAAAACCCACAACCAAGAAGGAAATGATGTCCTTCCTGGGTACGACTAATTTTTGTCGAAGCTGGATCCCAAACTATGCTTTGGAATCTGCACCTTTAACTGACCTGATTTTTAAGAAACCTATGGCAGCACAAGATTTACTGCAGTGGACACCAGAAGCAGAATTAACCTTCTGCAAACTGAAACAATTGATAGCATCATCATTAGTTTTAGGATTACCAAATTATCACAAACATTTTTTCCAAACTGTAGATTGCAAGCAAGGTTATATGACATCAGTATTGACTCAACAGCATGGGGACAAACAACGCCCCATTGCTTATTATTCATCACAACTGGACCCAGTGGCGCGGTCTCTACCTCACTGTGTGCAAGCAGTAGTTGCAACTGCAATGGCAGTGCAGGCTTCAGCCTCAGTAGTGTTATTCCACCCTCTCACATTAAGAGTGCCTCATGCAGTCACAATCATTTTACTGCAAGAATAAGTAGCATATCTTTCCCCTGCTAGGCATCTTTCTTGTATGACTATATTGCTGAGCCAACCTCACATGACAATTGAATGATGTATTACTTTGAATCCATCTACCTTGCTCCCAACTCCTGTGGATGGCACACCCCACAACTGCCTGCAGGTAATTGAGCAAAAGACACTGCCTAGAAAAGACCTCATGGATGTTCCCTTGGATGATGCCGAGGTGACATATTACGTGGATGGCTCATGCAAAAGGAGTCCTACAGGACAGAACCTAACAGGTTATGCAGTAGTTTCTAATACTGAGATTGTAGAAGCGAAACCTCTACCACATAGCTTATCTGCACAAGCAGCAGAGTAGATTGCTTTGACACGGGCATGTACCTTAGCAAAGGGTAAAAGCGTAAACATTTTTACAGACAGCCAGTATGCTTTTTCTACTGTACATGTTTTTGCACAACAGTGGAAGAATCGAGGAATGGTGACATCTACTAGCAAACCGATTAACCATGCACAGTTTATTTTAGATTTGTTAGATTCTATTCAATTGCCTAAGAAAGTAGCTATTTGTAAATGCATAGCTCATACAAAACAAGAAGATAGGATTTCAAAAGGCAATGCGAGAGCTGACACAGCTGCAAAGCAAGCAGCCTCAGAAGCATTTCTTTTGAACGAGGAATTACAACCTTCTGAGATTTTAGACTTAGAAATGTTGAAAACAATGCAGACACTTACTACACAAGCTGAAAAACAAAAATGGAAAAGACGAGGAGCAATTCTCAAGGAAGGGCTGTACATCTCCAAAGAGGGAAAACCGATATTACCGTCTAATTTATTTAGATATGCAGCTTTGTTGAGCCATGGGCAGAGCCATGTCTCAACAGGGGGGATGGTACAGTTAGTGAATCAGGTATTCGCTACGTATGGGTTTACAAACTACACTAAAAAATTTTGCCTGTCATGTCACACTTCTAATAAACATCATGCACAAGGGGCATTAAAGCCCAAACAAGGGAGTGTCCCTACACCACCGTATCCATTTCATACTATCTGTATGGATTTCATAGAATTGAGCAAATGTGAAAACAAAAAGTACTGCCTTGTCATTGTGGATACGTTATCCAAATGGGTGGAGGCCTTTCCGACTAGTAAACCAGATGCAGCCACTGTTGCAAAGACCCTAGTTAAAGAAATTATTCTTAGATTTGGCATACCGGAAAGGATCTACAGTGACAATGGTACACATTTTGTTAACCAAACTATACAGCAGTTAAGCCAGTATTTTGGGATTTCTTTAAAACATCACTGTGCATATCACCCTCAATCTGCAGGGTTAGTAGAGAGGCACAATGGAGTTTTAAAGAATAAGCTTAAAAAACTTATGGTAGACACACAGAAGAACTGGGTGTACTGTTTGCCCCTGGCACTGTTGAGCATGAGAACTGTTCCGAATGCAAAAGGATTGACACCTTTCGAAAAGATTTTTGGAAGAGCTTATTATATACCTCAGTGGAAACCTCTCATGCCTGCAGACCAGAAAGCAGATTGGACACTTGCAGAGTATATGAGGAGTATGCTGAATAACAAACATCTTTTACAGTTTAATTCTGTTTCAGATAAAGACCAAACTAAACCATCCAAAGTAGCAGTAGCCCCAGGCACTTGGGTCTGGGTGAAGACAATCAAAAAGAAGAATTGGATGACACCAAAGTGGGAAGGTCCATATCAAGTACTGCTGAGCACACCCACAGCAATCAAGATTGTGGAACGTTCATCTTGGATTCATTTGACACACTGTAAACTAGTCAAAAACTTTGACCTTGATAAAACTCTTGCTAACACACAGCAGCAGTAGAATGACAAGACCCAGAGATAATAGAAATTCTGAACGACTTTAGCAGTATATTCAGCAGTGTTGCATAATCATCTTAATAACTGCATTAGTGACAATGTTCTTTTTCCTGTGGCTTTTGCTGTGGCCTTTCTTTTCTTCAGCCACACCAGCTAGACTGAACAAATGTGATTCAACATTCATAGACTGACATCCGAACTTTAACACTTACCAAGCAATCAAATATGTGTATGCTGAGACTTTTAATAGTTCAAATTGTTGGATTTGCACAGCTATACCAACAGCATATGGGGGATTATTGATGGCTGCTGTCCCCCAAGGAGTCAATGAGACCTGGGAAAACTTGATTTTTGAGACTACACCTGTAAAGTCTAGAGACAAAATTGCATTATTTCTACCTGTTACACAAAAAGGAATTGTATGCTTTTTTAAGAATGATACGATTCAAGTAGGTTGGAGCAAATGTAATGTAACGGTTTCTTATAAATGTTATATTAAACCTAAAAATGCTAAAAATACAGAAACAATTTGTGATGCAGATTATGACTCATACTTTGAGTCCTTGCATAAAACTGTCAGTGATATACAACATAATCCTGTTCTTTTAAAGCAACTGTCTATTATAGATAAGAAAATGTTTCATGCAGGGAAGGTGTATATCAATACTAAGGTAGAAAACTGTTATTTCATATGTGGGAAAAAGGCATACAAATGGTTGCCTGAGAATTGGTCCGGTAGTTGTTTTTTTGGTTACCTGGTCCAGGCCATATGACACACTACAGCTTTGCCTCATGGGAGAAATCAAAACGTCAGAGATGTCGCAAAGAAACCTGAAAATCCAATCAAGAAACCTGAGAATCCAGTGGGACAGATCATAGCAGGCCGGAGAAACCATAACTCTGTAAAAGACAAAAGTAAATTAGCACACATGGACTTGAGTGACACTATCATATCCTGGGCTGGCATAGACCCTGCATATGGTGCAGTTAAATCAATTTGGGAACTGAAAAAGCTATACAAACTTCTAGAGGTCATGAACAATGCAACTTTTTCTGCTCTTGAATTAATGACTGATGAATTGAATGCAATGAGAACTGTGGTGCTTTAAAACCGCATGGCTCTTGACTTCACCCTTGCGGCGAGAGGTGATACTTGCACTTTAATCAAAGGTGAGTGTTGTTCATTTATTTCTGACAGTAAACACGAGATCAATGATCATTTGGAAGTGATCCAGCAAGTGTCAGACATGACCAGGCCAGGCCCGAACCCACTGATGGACTTTTTCCAGAATTTGTTTGGGGGGTGGCGTTCCATCCTAATGAACATCCTGATTGCCATTTGTGTGGGATTACTTTTGTTAGGAGCATGTATTTGCTGTGGTATTCCCTGCATGAAAAAATTAATCAAAGATTTTATAGACATGTCAGTTTCCGAGACTTTGTATCAAAGTACTGAAATTGAAGAACTGTTGAAAAAGGAAACACTTTCATAAGTTTAAACTGAATGACTCTTTCAGCTGCAAATCCTCAAAGGAAGAGGTTAGGAGAAGAATGAAAATCACTTGGCACCACAGGACCCGGAAGCACGTAAACAAAGGCTTTCAAAATAAGCAGATGAAGAAATCAAACAGCTGCTAGGTCTCCAAAAAGATCCTTTAATGTAACCAGGCAAAGTAAAAATCCACAATATCATCCTATATAATATCAATATCATGGGGATGATATTGTGGATTTTTACTTTGCCTGGTTACATTAAAGGATCTTTTTGGAGACCTAGCAGCTGTTTGATTTCTTCATCTGCTTATTTTGAAAGCCTTTGTTTACGTGCTTCCGGGTCCTGTGGTGCCAAGTGATTTTCATTCTTGGTTTGATTTTGCTTTTAGGTTAGGAGAAGAAACAAGCTGTTTATGCTTTTGAAATAGAATAAAAAGTATTAACGGGGGGAAATGTTAGAAAAATATGTATTAACATATGTGTGCAATGCTTATTTTAAATAAGGGAAGATTAACACGTTTTTATTCTATATGCAGTATTAGTTCTATTT
This sequence comes from Protopterus annectens, assembly GCF_019279795.1. Taxonomy (NCBI): domain Eukaryota; kingdom Metazoa; phylum Chordata; order Ceratodontiformes; family Protopteridae; genus Protopterus; species Protopterus annectens. The sequence continues at coordinate 795,312,413 of NC_056730.1, forward strand.
GAAACTGAAAACATGCTTTTCTGAATTTGTGCTTTCTGACACTGCAGGATGCACTCTGACCTAGTTTGCTAGCACGGCAAAATATATGTTTATGCCTTGGAAATGTACTGGAAAGCAGGTGATTTTCTGCTAGGTCAGGAAATTAAATGGAGAATAATAATAATTTCTGTAGATCCATTCATTATGGACAATAAGCTCTGTTTGTGCTAATGAAAAAGTGCACAAGCTGCAAGAAAGTTAGATACTATAAACAATGAACTGCTTCAGAAATCTGTACTTGCATTGTGCTTGAATTAGCCATAGTACCTAGACTTGTAACATCACATAGCAAGAAAGTTATAATTGACCGGTGGTCGTCAAGGCCATCCTGTTTACTGAAAAATCTTTTTTAAACTTTGAAGAGTCAGCTAGAAATGTGAGAAACATCTGTAAAGTAACAGAATTGTGAACTGGTGATCTACTACATCAGTCGTAGTGGGCAATGTCTTGAAAGAAAGGTATAATAACTGTGACACTTCCTGATTTAGTCAGACAAACTCTGTAACTGCATTTTTTGTCTCCTTGCGCAAGAATAAAGATACCTGAACTGAACCTTATGCTTTTGGTCTTTTGAAGTATCTAGAGAAAGCCAATGCATTCAGCTCCAGCCAGACTGCAGTGTATGATGCTGAGACTGCAAAAGTGCAATTTTAATCTTGTCTACAAGAAAGGAAAACTTCTTTATCTTTCTTACACATTATCCAGATCTCCCAGAAATACCACAGAACAACAAGAGAATGAGAAACTTGATTTTGAAGTTATGGAAGTGAGAAATTTTTCTTCCACATGTCTTGATAAGTTGAAAGATAACACAGCCACAGATCAAATTTTTCAAAGACTTAACCACTTTATCTATCAAGGATGGCCATCAAAACAATCTAGTTTACCTCAAGAAGTGCAACCTTATTTCCCATAAAGAAATGAGATTTTGTCAGACAAAGGTATCATTATGAAAGTTCCAAAAGTAATCCTTCCACTCCAAGCAGAGTACATTACTATCTTGCATCATGGTTACCCAGGAAGTAAATCTACCAAAACAAGGGTGAGAGGAGAGGACAAGTATTTCAGCATTCTATGTCACAAAATATTGAGAGAGCACTTTTATTTTGTTCCGTATGCAATTGTACTAAGCGACATCAACAGAAGGAACCACTTCAGCTTAACCAGATGCCCTAACTACCTTGGTCGACAGTCACTACAGACATTTTCGAGTGGAATGGTCAATATGATTTGGTGTTAATAGACTCTTACTCCGATTGATTCAAGATTGACCTACTTTCTAACCTAGCATCTGGTACTGTCATTACTAAGATGAAGTGTCACTTTGCAGTACATGGTAGTCCGCACAAAGTTATTTCTGACAATGGCATGCAGTTTACAAGCCAACAGTTCAAAAGATTTGCTGAAGAATGGGACTTTACTCATATCACAAGTAGTTATGAGTACCCACAGTTAAATGATCTGGCAGAATGTGCAGTTCAAAATGCAAAGCAATTACTAGAGAAATCAAAATGAGATAATATTGATGTTTTCCTGAATCTCTTGAATCTCAGAAATGTTTCTCATGGTAAGCATCTTGGTTCACCTACTCAGAGACTTCTATCAAGACAAACCAGAACCACATTACCAATCAGTAGTCAATATTTGGTCCCTTGTGTCAAGAACAACAGATCAGTGAAAGCCAAACTGTTGAAGAAGCACTTAACCCAAAAGTTCTATTATGATAAAACCAGCAAACTGCTCAATCCATTGTGATACGAAGTGGTAAGGATGCAAATGTCCAAAAGTTATGATTGAATTAGTGTCATGAAGAATATTGGTCCAGAGCTGTGACTGTACATCGCCGAATCAGAAGGAGCAATCTGTAGGTGGAATTGGAAACATTTGAGACTGGTATCCAAGCCTATATCACAGCATGTAGCCTGTGAGAAAGACTTTATCTCAGAGTGAGTTGTCCAGTGTTCCAATTCCAGAGGAAGTTCCAGAGGACATTCTCATTTCTGTGATGAATCTAGAAGTTCCTGATAAGAATTGGGCACTGCAGACTGTCCCTGTTGCTACATTTGGTCCCAACTGTTATGTTATGAGATATGGTCATATCTCTAAATGCTGTAACAGATAAGAAGCAACTTGGACATGGACACTGTGTTTTGTTGCTATTGTATATAGTAATGCATGTCTTGTTCTGATATAGATTTGCATAAAGGGCAGTCTTTTTAAGAGGGAGGATGTAGATCAATATGAGTGTATATACCTTTAAGAAGCTATCCAAGGGCTTGCACAAGTGTATAAATACTGATCACGTGCAAGCTAGACTGCCATTTTGTAGTAAGCATTTGAGATGGAAGTATGTATGTATGTATGTAAGATCTGTCTGTTAACTAGTTAGGTCATACTTTATGATGCTGCTATCCATCCTGATGTGTTTCTAAGTATTAAAGCATCTAAACAAAACCCCTTGTCAGCTTGTCATTAGTGTTAGAGAAGGATGAGCGACAACTAACAAAATGCAGACTCATGTGTATAGGTTACAACTAGTCCAGTATGCACACAACTCTATACCGAGTCAAACTGCTGATACCTCTAATAAACTACTACATAGGCAGAAAACAGTCTTCAATTAGTTTTAAAAATGGATTAGCAGCAGAGGGTGTAGTCCTAATGAACACAAAACTAAAAGTATCTAGTTTGGTACACAATCTCATGAAGGTATGATCACACTTATCTCTACAATATTCATGGGAAATTTAGATCCAAATAAGCTGAAAGTTGGATGCACTTAAGGATCATCCTCATCATCAACCCCATTTTTCTCACTTTCTACATGGGGTCTGGGTATCATGTAAACTGTTACTTTCTCTCTCTACTCAGTGGTATTCTTCTACCTTCTTCGACAGTCATGCCTCACTGTTACAGATCTTCCCTCACATAATCCATTCACTTCTTTGCTTGATGCCCGGTTTTCCTCTTGCCTTCATCCTCTCTGTCCAAAATGTTCTTCACCAGATTGTCTTCTGCTTTTCTGCATATATACCCAAACCACCATAATCTGTTCTATTTAACCTTCTGTGCAATTGGAGATACTTTTCTTCATCTGTTCCACAATGTGCATCCTACCACCCATCTCAAGCACTTCATCTCCATCACTCTAACTTCCTCAGCTGTTGTGCCTTTACTGCCACAGTTTCTCCACCACACAGTAGCACTGTTTTGTACAACTTACTTTTCAGGTACATTGTCATACACTACTCTGTTGGCTGCAGCCCCTCTGATTCTAACTTTGATCTCCTCTTTTAGGCTTACCTTATCCTCAGCCACTCCTCCCAGATACTTGAAGCTGTTAACTTGTTCCACTATTTTCCTTTCTATTTCATTTCTCAGCTTCTTCTGATTTCCACATTTACTGCCATTACAACTGTCTTATCTGTACCTAGTTTCATCATATGTGCCTTCAGTTTTGCTTTCCATTCCACTATCTTTTGCTTAAGGTCTTGCTCAGAGTCTACCCAAAATACCAATATTGCCTGCATACAGCAACTTTGTTGATCTGTCCCCTCCAACCTGTTTGCTAATGTAGTCCATCACCTGTATGAATAACAGTGGGCTCAGAACTGAACCCTGATACACAGCCACTCTCACTGGGAACCCTTCCATGAGACAGAACCCTGTTCATACTTGAGTCATTATGTCCTTGTAAATAGCTTGCACTAATTCTACCATTGTAACTAGGACTTTGAACCACCACAGGACTGGCCATATCAACTTTCTTGGGATGTGGTAAGATGCTTTATTGAGGTCTAGGAATACCAAGTTGGACTTTTTCCATATTTCTAGCCTCTTTTCAAGTAACAGTCTCAATGCAAACATTGGGTCAGTTGTGCTGCATTCTGATCTGAATCCAAACTGCTCATCTCCCATATTACTTTTACTTATTTTGCGTATTCATTTATCAGTCATCCTCTCTGGGATTTTAATGGAGTGTAACAGGAGTTTGATCCCTCTGTACTGCCCACAGTTGTGAATGCCCCCTTTGTTCTTGAACATTGACACAAGTATGCTTATTCTCTAGTCACCTGGGATTCGTCTATCACTACATACAGCTATAAGTATCCTAAGGAACCATTTATCTCTTGTCTCATCCAACATCTTTATAATATCTGTTGTGACCTTATCTGAGCCTGCTGCCTTCTCTTAGTGCTGGTCTTACTACTTCTACAGTGGGCTCCACCTCTTCTGTCGTTATGGGCTGTATCTTGGCAGTACAGCTTCAGTGGGGTTTTCTTTATTCAGAAGCTGCTGGAAGTATTCCTTCCATCTCTCTTTGATGTCCTGTGGATAGATGAGCAGGTTTTTTATGGCATCTCTTATGAAAACTGTCTATCTTCTTTATCTTTCTGCCTTTACCCTGCAACCCAATATAGTTTATTTGTGCTATCTACTGAGGCACTTTCCAGATGCTGGTAGACTGCCTCTGATGATTTGTGTTTTGCTATTTCAGCTCCTTCCTTAGCTTCTTTTTAGCCAACCAATATTCCTTCCAATCCTGGTCCATCATTTCTATCCCATTTTTTCCTACACTCTCCTTCTTTCTTTTGAAGACTTCCTAGAATACTGCATTCCACCACAAGCATTCCTAATACACCTTATTTCTATACTTCACTTGGCCTTGAATCTGTTCTGTAGTCCTCACACATGCTGCTTTGAGGCTTTGCCACTCTTCTTCAACTCCACCTATTTCCTCTTCTTTTTGAGGTGCTAGAGCTCTGAGTAATTTTTTAAACTGTTGTGCTTTCTGTCCAGTCAACTTCCAGGTCTTCAGTCTGGTGTCTGTTGAACTTGGAGCTTTCTCTTCTGTGGAAACCAGTGCTTTATGCTGTGGACAGACTTCTTCACTGAGGATGAATTTGCAATCATCGATTCTAGCCCAGTGGCCTCTTTACTAGGAGGAAGTCTACCTGAGTTGCATGTTGGTCACTCTTGTATGCAATCTTGTGACTGTCTCTCTTTCTGAGCCATGTGTTGGCTACTAACAAGCCATTTAACAAACAGAAGGGTAGAATGACTTCTCCTTTATTCCTGTCGTCCCACCCACATGAACCTGGGCAGTCCTCATGTCCTTTTCTGTCTGTCTCGAGATGTGCATTCATGTCACCCATTTTCAACTCATGTTGTTCATCTCCATCCTACAACTGTCTGAATGCCCTCTTTTACTCACTATTACAATCCTACTGTGGGACATAGACTGAGATTATGATTATTGCCCTATCCTTACACTGGAGTCTGACTGTCATGAGTCTGTCACTAATTATCATGACATCCCTCCCTGCATTTTGAAGCATCTCCCTCACTACAATTCCCACACCATTTCTATCCTTTGCTCTTCTTGAGTAGTACACTGTGGATCCCAAGCTAAGTGGCTTTGCTGCACTGCCCGTCCATCTTGTCTCCTGGACACATAGGATATCCATGCTCCTCCTTACCATTATGTCATTAGACATCCAAGTTCTGTCCTGTCAGTCAACCTACATTAAGTGTACCACTTCTTAGTTCATATTTGGCAGGTTGGTTGGTTTTGTATCCAGCTTTTGCTCAACAGAGCTATCCAGGGTAACTCAAGCCGGGCAAATGAACACTGGCCAGCCATTAGCTTATTGACCCAAGGCTGGGATTTATGGCAAGCACAGATGACCAACAGGGGAACATGCACCCCTTCCATCATTAGCAAGGTTCTCTTGTGTAGGTTGGAGTAGGCCAGTGCCTCAACTCACTTATCACTGGCAAATACCCATGACCATTTGGCGACATTAGTCAACACAACCAAATCACCTAGAGCCATATTTTTACACCATTGAGTAGCTTGCCTTGTCACAGCATGCAGTCTATGATTCATGTTCTCTTATCTTGAAGATACTGTGCATCACAGTAGATACCCAAAGCAATTGGTCTGTACAACTAACTCTTCCCCCTGTAGGGCACCATGTTGAGTCTGTGCTGCTGCCCACAGCTCCATTCTTGGATGAGTTTCAGATGGAAACACTCAGCATGTTTTCCAAGGGGGGAGAAACCCCACAGAAACACACAGAGGACATGCAAGCTCCAAACAAGCATTGGTTGGAGGTCAGGATTGAACCTTGTGCATGGAAAGTGAAGACCTCTTATGCCAACTTGTCTCCCAAAATATATACCGGTAGGGTTAGCTACTGATAACAACCGTTTTTCAAAGAACATATCATCACTGATGGAAAGGAGACAAAGTGTAAAACTGGTGAGCTGTGTAGATTTAAATATTTAACATTTTTTCTAATCCAGACACAAGCCACATGTTAGCTTGTGCTCTGCTATTGCATTAACTTATATATAATATCCTAGCTAAAGAGACTTGACATTTAATAATGTCTTGGTCATAGTCAACTCCATAGTGAGACACACAGATTTCTCTCTCACCAGGCTGGACAAGAAGAAAATTATGGACAGCTGCCTGTCAGGTGCCAGGATCCATCAAATCATATATGCACTCAAGTCACTCAACAACAAGTACTGTTATGCCTCTGTCATCCTCCATGTTGGGGTGAAAGACTTGAGACATACCTCTCTGTATTATATGAAGAGAGACATGACTGAACTCTCAGATTATGTGTCCTAGGCTGGTATGACTCTAGCCCTAAGCAGCATTCTACCTTCACCCATGATGATGCCATAATATAAACAAAAAATGATTGACTTCAACAATTGACTTAGCTTGTGTTGTCAGTCCAGGAGGATCCAGTATCTGTCAGCCTGGGAAGACATGGTCGACAGGCCATGCTGCTTTGCCAAAGTTAGTTTGCACCTGTCTTCTCTAGGCTTTCATATACTGGAAAAACCGCTTGCTTCCCCCATAGTTTGTTTTTTTAGACAATGTAAAACAACAACATTTCCAATATAATAAAATCCACTCTAGACAAACTCAAGGTTCTGCTAGGAGCCTAAACATGAAACTGTACTCCTTGGAAGCACTCCTCACCTTGGAAGATGCTGATGTCTGTGCAGTCACTGAGACATGGTTCAAGGCTGAGGAGAGAACCTGGCCATGCAAGGCTACAATGCCTTCCACACATTCAGACCTCAAAATGAGCATGAAAGAACCAAAACTGGAGGTGTATTCATCTTCATTAAAGTCAAGTAAACCTCAAGACTAGTCAAACAGTAAGACTCTCTTCAACTACTCCATGTCCAATTAGCTATAGGCAAAATACCCCACCACATCATTGTAGCTATAGGTCTCCCACCATGAACCAAGAAAAGCACACTACCTATGTGGACTTACGGAAATAACTCGCCATACAGCCCAACACCCTTGTCATGAGAGATTTCAACTGTCCTTCCATCGACTGGGTGACATACATGAGCATGAAGATGCTCACCCAGATATTCCTGGACTTTGTCAATACAAATGCTCTGGAACAGATAGTCTGCACCCCACAAGGGGCTCAAATGTCCTAGACATACTACTTACCAAAATTGGGGGGGGGGGGGTTGCTGCTCTACAGCCCTGTGTGATGCCCTCCCTTGTAAGGTCTGATCCATAGCTCAGTCTTGTTCAAAGTAACTACTGAATTTGTCACCAGCACAGGAGCAAAAAAAAATAAAAAACTAAAACACTTTTCTGAAGCAAACTATAGCATACTATGTGATGGTATAAAAAGTTTTATCACCCCCGCAAATCCTATAACAACAATGATTCCTATGCAGAGGTGTACACAAATGCCCTGTATAAACACTTAAGTAAATCGTATAGTCTTGACTGTGCCTGACTGGATTAAAATCACATCCTCACAAAAAACAAGTCACCTTGGTAGACCTCAAGCATAAACAGATTATATAACGAAAGGAATAAGCTGATATATAAGAACAAGACGGAACTAATTCAGCAGAGGACAGATTCCCTCCACAGTTTGAACAAGCAAATTAGAAATCTTGTAAAGTCCTCTAAAGCTAATTGCAAAGGTAAAATAGCATCCCTAGCTAAGGATAATCATAAGACATTCTTTAACTATGTGTGAACTCTAAAAAAGAATGCCCAGCTATGTGCCGAACTGGTAGTAGGTGGTGCCACTCATACTATACTGGAGGAAACTGCCAACCTGCTAGCTGACAGATTTGGTACAAACTTCATTCCCCTGTCCCCACCAGTCATACCTCAAAGCATAACTGACACCAGTTCTCTGCCCGGTATCTCTAGAGAACAGGTCATACCTGTGCTCTCCAAGGCCAAAAACATTGCCTCAGTGGGACCAAATAACATCTCAGGTTGCTTATTAAGCAGTTTGAAACAGGACCTAACAGAACCACTTGGCATTCTCTTTAACCATAGCCTGAGAACTGCTTTGTTCCAGTAGAGTGAAAACAGCAACAGTAATCCCTTTGCACAAAATGGGGCCATCAACCAACCCTGGGAACTACAGACTCATAAGTCTAACCAGCCTCAAGTGCAAGGCCATGGAAAGAATCATCATAGACCTAATCAACAAGGACATACATGACCTTCAAACTCTAGACTCAACCCAGTTTGGCTTCATTAAGTGTAGATCATGCTTATTAATCCTAGTAGAGTTCTTTGAGAAAGTCATACTGGATGAAGGAAAGCCAGTGCATATTGCTTTTCTTGACCTAGCCAAGGCTTTTGATGCAACTCCCCCTCATCAGGTATCACTGAGAAACTCTCCCAGCTATGGATACGCAAGGAGAGGATGGCCCCCCTATTCCAGAAGTAATTAGTAAAAAATCACAAAAACTGATTGGCCAAAGAAGAGTCATAAAGAAGATAAAGTGGACTATTGAGGAGAAGAAAGAAACTATGTATTGTTACTATAATGCAAAAAGCTCAGAATTTCCAGACACAAGATACAGAAAATGATTAAGAGAGAAATTAGAGGAAAGAAAAATACTTCCACATGAAAAATGGTCAGAAGCTTAAAATAAAAATGTGTATCCGTTAATAAAACAGATTTGTGAAACACAGTATATATATCAAGAAACTTTGATCTGTTTGGAAAAAGAAGCATCTGAGGAAGTGTGAAAATATAAACAACAAAACTTAAGAGATTTTTGAAAAGTATAAAAAAGAAATATGGACCTGGGAAAGAGAGATTTGATATGGTGCAATATTTATGAAAAGGAGAAAGCCAAGTTAATCCATATAAAGAAGGCAGCCCCAAAGATATTCAAAGAGAGGTATGGAAAATTTCACAATAAAAAAATAATATCACAACGAGGTAATGTAAAAAAGATTAGTAAAGCAGAAGTTAAAAAAATAGAAGTTGAACTTATGAAGTGCCTGCAAAGTGAAGGATTTGGTGTAGAAGGTCTAACACAGGTTACATCACAGCATGATGGACTGAGTCCCCAAAGTAAGGAGAAGCAGGAAGATTTTGAGAAATCTAAATAAGAAATACGGGCATGGGAAAGAAAAACAGATTTAATATGGTGTAATATTTATGCAAATGAGAAAGCAAAATTAACTAATGCAAATGAGCAGCACCAAAGATATTTAAAGAGAAATACAGACAAAGGAATCCAGCCATGGAAAACTTTACATTACAAAAAATAAGAAGACAAAGAAGAAAAGTAGAAAGGGAAATTAGTAATGGAAAAGTTAAAGAAATAGAAACTGAAGTTATAGAGTACCTGCAAAGTGAAGGATTCAGTACAGAAAATCTAGTTCAGAAAGTATCACAACAGGATAGAGCAATGGATATCCAAATAAAGGGGAAACCAGTGGAATGGGAAGCAATTTGTTAGGTGCCATATGAAGATATTTTGGAGCCTTCCACAGGAAACTTATATAAATGTTCACTTTTAGCTGGACAGCAAGGGAAGGAACAGGAATCTGTTTGAGGAGTGATAGGCCAGAGAGTTCTCATATGACAGATCAATGGATGGCACAATATGAAATTAAAAAGAATGTGCCATGGGAAGATGTTATAGAACTTTCTATAGAATGTCCACAGGAAATGGAAAACAAGGGATGCGCCCCCAGTTTAGAAGAAAATGAGCTAAGAAAGAGTTGCTTGATTTAATAGAAACAGATAGACATATTAAGATCAATGAAAGAAATAGACCGCAGAAGGTCAATAAATCCCAAAAAGTCAGATGTTTGATAAAACAAATGAACACAGTAATTAGGACTGTCCATAGAAATCCATGTGATATAACAGTAAACAGCATATATTACTGTGCAGCTAAACTAATAACTGATAAAGTTCTACCACAAGAACACAGGGTAGTGAAGGAAAGGAAGGGGAGAAATTGAATACCATCACGGAAGTATCAAATAGAGAAAATTATAAAACAATTAAAACAAGAAATGTCACTGTTAGAGGAATATAGAAGAGGGAACATATGACTAAAAATAGTAAGAAAGATAGCTTGATAAAAGCAGTGCACAGCATTAGAACAGACCAGGATCTGTCATGCACTATCACAAATAAACTAAAAATCTCAACACAGGCAGAAAAAAATTAGAAGATATGCAGATAAATATAAAGGAAAAGTGCAAAATAAGCAATTTATTGATGACCCAAAAACGCTTTACAGAGAATTGGGAAACAAGGTAAAAGGAACTGAAAGATGGTCAAGAAAAGAAGAAATAGATACATTTTGGAGAAATACCTGTAAAGATCCTGTGGAACATAACAAAGATGCTAAATAGATAGAAGAAGTAAAAGAAGAAGAATAAGAAGTTTAAAGGTACAGGATATGGAATGGGATGAAGTAGCAGCCAGAAAGATTGAAGCAAAGTTAAGAAAAGCCTCTAATTGGAAAACTGCAGGCTCAGATGCAGTACTTAACTTTTGATTAAAAGTATTAACATCTTTGCACAAAGATTTAGCCATGAGGAAGAATTATTTATATGCACACCCCAAACAGACACCAACCACGTTAACAACAGGAAAAACAATGCTACTACTTAAGAGTGAACCTGCAAACTTCCCTAAAAATTATAGACCAATAACTTGCTTTCCGACAACGTATAAACTATATACAGGAATTGATGCTGATAGAGTTTATAGTCATTTAGAAGAAAGCTCAATTATGGCAGAAGAACAAAATGGCAATAAAAGAAAGTCATATGGAACAAAGGATCATTTGTTGCTAAATAAAGTCATACTGAAGAACTGTAAAAAGAGGAATAATCTAAGTATGGCATGGATTGACTACAAAAATGCATTTGACAGTATTCCACATTCATGGATAAAAGAGTGCTTAAAAATCTATACATCTTACACTGATTGACTACATTACAGTGACCATGAAACAGTGGCAGACCACTTTGCAATTAAGCCATGATAAAGGACAAATTATTATCCCAGGGGTAAAAATTCAAAGGGGGATATTCCAAGGTGACTGTAACTGTTGCTATTCTGCCTTGCCTTTAACCCATTAAGCTGTTTACTTAACATCTTAGGCCATGGCAATAATGTGGCTCCTAGAAAATAACAAAGTTTAAAGATGTCTCACCTTTTCTTTATCGAGGATTTAAAACTGTATAGCTCATCAGATGAGGAACTGAAAGCATAACTGCAGGTTGTCAAAACTTTTTCAGATGATTTAAGAATGTCATTTGGTCTTGATAAATGTGCAAAAGCAACTTTTAAAGCAGGAAAACTGCAGAACCAAGAAAACATCTATCTGGGACAAAAATGTGATATGAAAGAACTTGAGCAAGAGGGAGTATATACATATTTCGGAAATGATGAGGGATCAACAATAAAACATGAACAAATATGAATAAAACTTAGTAAGGAATACTTTAGAAGACTTAAATTAATCCTGAAAACGGCATTGATATCTAGGAACAAAATCCAAGCTATAAACCAATTTGCTCTTCCTGTCCTAACTTACAGTTTTGGAATGATTGACTGGGCCCAAAATGTGTTGGATAGATTAGATAGGAAAACAAGAAGGATTCTTCATGCTCACCAAATGATTTGTAAAAATCAATGCATGCCAAGATTATATATTCCCCGTTCCGAAGGAAGGATGGGCCTCCTTGAAATTGATTATATGTATAGATCTACAATCGTGGGACTCCACACATATCTGCTGACCTCACAAGAACCAAATGTAGTGAAAGTTTTGAAACATGAGAATAAATCTAAGATGACATCTCTGCTTAATCTAGGAGAAGCATATCTGTGTCAAGCAGGAATGGAAATCAAACCAGCAGTAGATAAAAATAAGGCAGAACCTGAATGTGCCAAAATACAAAAGAAAGAATATAAGGTGAAGGATCATAAAATGCATAAATATAGTTGCAAGTTGCAAGTATAGAAAATTTCTGGAAGAACCTCATGCTGATCAGGAACAAATGCAGGAATGGTTAAGGAGAGGCGAATTCAAACCAAGAGATGAAAAGTTAATATTGGCGGCCCAAGACAGTGGGCTACAAAGTCCATTGAACATGTGGGAGAAACAGACAAATGTAGGTTTTGCAAAACCGAATTGGAAACAGACACACAACTCATTGCTGGTTGTGACTTGCTAATGGCAGAAGGACTGTATACTGAAAGGCACTATAATGTGGCAAGTTTGCACTGGTGATTGTGTAAACATTATGGTACCAAAGTGGTTAAAATCACTGGAAACATGAACCACAAAGCATCATAGAAAATGATGAAGTTTACATCACACAGGATCAACCATTATCAACAGTTCAAAAGATAGATGCTAGAAAACTGGATATAGTAGTCCATGAAAAGAAGACAAAAATAGCATTGATTATTAATCACCGCACCCAGTGACTACAGTGTCTTGTGTACAGAGAGACAAAAATTCATTAAATATCAGGATTTGCAGGCAAAAATGAGAGCAATGTGGAAGAAAGATACCCAGAGTGTCCCAATAGTAGTAGGAGCAATGGGTGCTATAAAAAAGAACTGTAATCCAAGCCAGATGGCTAAAAAGAAGAAACCAGCAGAACTTTTAAAGATTTATTTTGTTAGCACTTTCATTCACAAAATATGTGAACTTCCTCAGACAAAGAATACTTATTTCATTAAAATTTAAATAAAACTAGTACAATGACATCACATCCTTTCCTCTGAGCCTTCATAAGTTTTAAAGTTATATATGCCAATTTATAAAAGACAGCCACAATCAACTGTAAAAAAGAAATCCTTCAAAGGGAGTCTTTATTAACAATATATATGAACAATAGAAAACATACTTGCATATGTATGCAAGAAAAACAAACTGTATATGGTCGTACATAAAATTAATTATTTATGTACAAAAAAAAATCACCAAAAACAAGATCAATGTGAAGAAACATACCCAGACAGATCCAATAGTAGTAGGAGCAATGGGTCTTATAAAAAAAGTCTACAATCATATTTAGATATGTTACCAATACTTGTAACCCCATATAAATTGCAGAAGGAGTCATTACTGGGCACATTGCGGGTGCTGCAAAGAGCACTTCTGGCTGACATTAAAGATTGAAACAATATTAATTTCATGAACTTTAATTGTACTTTGAATTAGGAATGGTGTTCATTCCCATCATGTTGTTAGAAACCCAAAAGATTTTGAGAATTTAAAAAAAACTAGAGATTAACCCTTATGTCATTACATGGGTAGCTAACTGGGTCACCAGCAGAGCACATACTCTCAAAGTTGGTGATTCCACAGTAGATCCATCACCAGTTGTGTACCACAAGGATCTATGCTGAGCTATTAACTGTTTGCGATCTATTTCTTGGACGTCCAGGTTAAAGTAGACAGCCTTTGGCTTATCAGATTCACCGATGATTGCAAATGGGGTGCAATCACTGAGTCCCCCAATGATGTTAAAATATTACAGGAGGGACTCACACAGGCAAATGACTGGTGCCAAAGCCACAGTCTAAATCTAAATGCATTACTATCCCCTTTGTCAAAATGGAATTTCCTGCTAATTACAATATTGACAGCTTTCCCCTAAGTTCAAACCCAGTGGTGCAAGATCTGGGAACATAGGTAGATGGCAATCTGAACTTTGACCACCAAGTTTCCACAGTGGTAAGGAAAGCCTTCTACTTCGTACATTCCATAAGTAAGGGATCGAATCCAGGTCTGAGCATGTTATGAGTCCAGTGTACCCGACTCTTATCAGACCATTAATAGATTACAGTGCTTCCTCTTGCATGTACCACACCAGACACCTGCAGCAGCTGAAGAGACCTCAGAGGTTTCTCACCAAGAAAATACAGGGACTCTAAACCATGACTTGCATGGATAGACTGAAAGATTTGTCACTGTTCTCTGTATTGTATACACTGTTGACAGGTGACTTGTGCCTGGCCTACAGGGCAGTCTCTGACCATACCCTGATGGATATGCTACACATTCACAAGTCAAATGGCAAAAGAGTCACTTGCTGTAGGGATCTTAACCTAGCCTGTGACATTAACAGAACATGCTGGAGAGACAGATGTATCTCCCGCAGATTGCCGCTACAATGAAATAAACTTCCAATTCACATGAAGCAAAGCTCCTCATTGACCCTATTCAAGCACAACCTAGACAAGTGGATGGGAGACTGCAAATTCACCCTGGGCTTGCATCTGTTTCCATCATGGACAGGGATAGCTGGTGTTTATCATAGATGCACTCTGCAAATTTCATCCATCTAGCCAAAGACAATTGAAGCAACTCAGGATTAGCATGGCTAGGTTTGTAAGGGCTCTAAGGCCACTAGCCTAGTAACCTCCTATGAACATATGAAACCTATAATAGACAAAGTCAGCAGCAGTTTTAACAGTGGTCCAAGTGTGCAGCCAACCAACTCTCACTGAAAAACTTTTGCGTAGCCAACCACCTCTCCCTGACATACTTTTGTATTACCCTAAATAAGATAAACTGGTTGACTTTCACAAATATAATCTTCAGTGAAATGCAAATATTAATTTACAAGATAATACATCTAAATCTGTGTTTAGATATATTTAGCTTAAAAATCAGGCATAGACTGTGCAGATATCTCAGCTACTCCAAACAAAAGCTACTTCACATCCCAGAAACAAACTTCAGGATGAAAGCTAAGAGCTCCAGTTTATTTCTTACTTGAAAAACAAAATAAAATTCCTCCTTCAGTTGGATGTTTCAATAGTTTGATTGAATTAAAATCTATGTTTAAAATTATATATCCCCAGCCTTCAATCTGCCCAAATTATATGAAGCCTTAGTAGTCCTAAATCTATATTCTTTAATCCAAGTATTTTCACTGAATTTTATTCACTAGTCATGTTCTCTTTCATAAATAATACAGGTACAAATGAGACAAATTCTGCTGTTCAGCTTTTATTACATTTTTGTTGTATTTGCTGATAGTGTAAGCACACTGTGCACAAGCCTTCCTTTTGAGAGGTGACATGAGACTGTCTGGCTAAATGACTTGTCAGAGTCACACAGTAGGCAAACATAGAAGGAAGGAATAAAATCCTGTATCACTTCCACAGCAAACAACTCATTTATAGCTCAGAGTCTTAATTCTCTGTATTAATTTCCAGAATATGTCCAGTGCATTTCAATGAATGCAGTTTCTTTACTCTTCTCACAAGCTTACTTAACTTTACTGTTGTATTAACAGTTGAAGCATATATATCTAGTATTAAAATAGGTTAAAACTCACTATCCACTCTGTCAAAATTATTGTATGACTAAGCATTGCTATATAGAAATGTATAAATGTTACTCTACTTCTTTGATTTACTTTTTACTTCTTATCATCTTAATTGCACTCATTGATTACACTTTTAGTCTTCTGCATGCCACACACAGTAATGAAGCTTTCTCTTTATGTTTCCCCTGTGAATGAACTATGCCCAGTATAACCACCCTAGTTAAGAACAAATAAAAAAATAACCCATTCACTTATGCCTTTATATCAGCATTTGGTGAAGAAATGCATACATAACTTAAATAAGTTTGTTAAACTGTTTCCCTATTTGAAGAAAATCAGCACCCTATCTCTGTCTAAGGTTTCATTCATACCCCATATCTTCATTTATTTATTTATTTTATTTATTTAACATTTATTAACCGGGAAAGTCTGACTAGGTTCCACAGAGCCTGTTTTCAGTGGAGGCCCGGGGAGAGATGCTCAAGACTCCAGACAATGCTTCCATTTCATAGAATTCATACGAAAAACTTTCTTTATTGTCACCTACCCAACTGTAAGGCTTAGCAGGATTCCTTTGGGTCCACCAGCCTTCCATTCCTTCATCATCTGGATGGCCCCTATGCCTTTTTCTGTGATAATGGGATTATTGTGCCTCCTACTCTCTTCAGGAGTCACATTGCAGGTGGTATCTTTAGTATGTCAGTCCCAACCCTAGATCACGGATGAGTCCTCCATCATATACCTTTCCTCATGGAATGTCTTAAACACTTTTTTAACTATTATCTTTTCTCTGCATCGTGCCTTCCTGTCCCCTCAATTTTTTTCACTCCTAATTAAGTAGTCTGGTTCTTAACTTTTTCACAAAGTATTTCTGTCAAGATTCTCTCTGTAGCCAACCTCTTTTAGCATGTGTTTCCACATCTGATCTCCCCAGCATGTCCCTTACTAATTTATCATGCAGTCACAGCTCCTTCCTTTTTAACTGACTTCCAGTTTTTCTTCCTCCTATGCACATTATGTATTTCTTCCCCCAGTCTGAACATTCCCTCCATGCACCACATCTCTCTCACTTTTGGTCTATTCTTTAAATTGTCTTTTATAAGCTGTTTCACTATTTCCCTTAAGTATGTCTCTACCTATTTCCCAGAGATCAAAACAGTCACAGGATTACAGGCATGAGGTCTGACATGCTAAATACAAAAAAAAAAAAAAAAAATGTTTCTCTTAAAGAAACCATGGTAGGTGTTTCACCTGAAGAATTCAAACTGGAGCTTTCACACCCTTGCTAAGAGGTGACAAAAGTGGCCACCAGTGAGCCCTCCAAGTTACCTTCTGCAGATGAGCATTTTATCCCTGCAGTAAGGCAGGCCTAGGAGACCCAGCAGTGGGTGTTGTGACAGCTTTAGAGTCTGATGGTCATTGCTCACCTCTTTATGAACCATGGAGGATCCTGTAGAAAACTAAAGAAATAAGAAGGTAAAAAGAAAAGCAGTACCCTTCATTTATCTCAAAGACTGAATAGCCTAGCCTGTCTCTGCTGAAAGGACAGTTAATTCACCCCAGTCACCTGTGGTGCAACAAAACAGAAACATGAAGTACACCAGTGTATCCATACCAGGTGAATCTACATATCTTATATTACACTGCCGGTGAAATATAAAATGAATTGAAAAAGCAGTTTGCTCTCCCTCCTAAACATCTTCTTGTCACACTGCAGGAAGCATTCTTGATAGTACCTCTGAGGGTCACTATTTTTATGATTATACTGTTCACCAGAGCAAGGCTTGCTAGTGGCACCATTCAGCTCTTTGAAAGGAAGCATCCATGCATCCTCCTTATAGACTGAGATTTCATACTTGTTTAGTGGACACTCTAGGCAAGACGATGCAGGAAATGCCTACACTCCTTCTGGTATCCAGCTGGATCTCTCTTATAAGTAGTGCCTGAAGAAGCTATAACTTCTCTATAGACAAGACTCAGGAGAACAATGATGGGTGAGATATACAGCAGCATATTATGGACACCACAATATGAATTTATTGGCAATGTAGTAGTGTGGTGGACATTGACGGTAGCTGAATGCCAATATCCAATAGCATTATCAAAATGAACATGCATGACCAAATAAGGAGCATTACTGCAGCCACTACAGTACTACTAAGCAGTGCACTGTTCACTCATGATGTCAGCCCACTTCTCAGTCACACTAGCACTGCCAAAGAAATTAGCAGAGCACTATTAAAGGCACATAGCATGTCCTCCCTACAGCTTAGAGTTATGCCAAAGTCTGTAGACTCATTAGGACAACCTAACTGACTTAATAATACCTTGACTTAGGAATGGGGTCAATTCCACTCATGGTATTAGAACCCCAAATGATTTGGAGACATTTAAAAAGCAAAAAACACATTCTTGTGCAGACCCTGGCCCCATGGTGCAGAGTAGAGTTAAAAACACATTGTGGTATAGGTTCGATTCATAAACATTTGCACTGTGTTACATAATTTGCATTATACAGCTCAGTTTAATGTGTTAAATGACTCAGTTGCATTTGTACCAGTGACCTAGCTTCAGTGCATAATTTTAATAATACAGACCTCTGGAACAGAGCAGCATAAAGTGTGGCTATTGCTAACCCAACATCAGATAGAAGCTGTAGTATCACTTGTGTGGGCCAGATGTAGAACAGGAATATATACTGCTTTTTGAGAGTTTTCTGTATCAGTATTAAGACCTGGGGAATGACACACGCTATTTGGAGGATGAGAAAGCACAGTGTATATGGCATGGCTATCTCTTAGTTCAGATGAGGAAAGTCATATTGCTAGTGATCACTATACAGACCCTCAGGATTAGCAATACAGAACAGGATGAAGAAATAGACTAGACTGCCGAAGGCAGGCTGTCAGTTGCATAAAATGGCTGGAGAGGCTCAGGCCGAGTTAACAATGTATTGCATAACTACAAAAATGAAAAATGAACTCCAGTAAACGGCAGTCCCAGTGACAAGATTTATTATATAAAGTGCTTTTCTTTTGACAAATTTTTCAAACTTCATCAGATAAAATACACATTATTGACACAATATTTAAAAAGGCTGCCAGGGAAAATCATGTGGTCCAACCCAACCAATCATTGTTAATCCATATAAGTTAATCCCACCCTCTACAAATACAGCTTTGTTTAACCATTCTAATGCTATAACAACAGCATATGCAATAAAAATACAGAATGCCAAAAAAGCAAAATAAAAAAAAGGAATAACAATAAATATATATACATAATATACCAAAACTCCTAAAAAAATCACTAAGATAAATGAATAAAAGCTACTAAGTGATGAATATTAAATACCAACTCTTAAATACCCCAGTGTCGATCACCTTTAAAAATGTTTTTTTTTTATTATTATTTTATTATTATATTTATTCTACTAGGGGATAGTAAAGATCCCATCACTTGTATTTACCTTGCAAGGCTCTTAAGTTTAAGAAGGCACACTATCGAGCATGCATCATTTACACCTGGGTGATTATAGGCATTTAATAGGAATTGCAAATACAATTCTAATTCCCCAAGTCTTAGAGAACTTGGTCCACCTCTGCCATCCAAGGTAACCTGGTTGATTACTCTAAACTTTAAATTATGATCACTTGCTGACATAGTATGTTTGGCTAATGGATTCTCCATTTTATGTTTATTTATTGCATATAGGTGTTCATAAATTCATTCACAGAGCTTCCGTTCCATCTTTCCTGTGTGGTATGCCGAACATTTTTGGCATTTTACTAGATAAACAACTAATTTGGAGTTGCAATTATACTTCTTCCAAGACTTATAAATCTTGCCATTAATTTCAAATATCTTGCCTACATCCATATATTTATATCAGCACATCTTGCATCTAAACATGCCAGGAAGTTTTGAAACATTGTTGTTTTTAGACCCTAATGAATTCTTCATATTGCAACCCTTTCAGAAGATAATTTTGGGAAAAGCACCCATTTTTTACATAACTGATGGATCATTCCTAAATAATTCCCAGTTTTTATGAACAATATGTGACAGTGCTAGACCATCTACACTAAAGGTTGTGACTAAACGCATATTAAACTTGATGTTATTCCTGTCCTTATATGTAATGTTGGTCATGTCCACTAATGTGGTTGCAGACTTGCCTTGGGTATCAGCTAAGACCAAGATGGGTAAATACATATAATTGTGCCTTTTAGTCTGTATTTCCTCTATTAAAGACACAGTTAGACCATTGGGGTAACCACGTCGCAGGAACATGTTCCTCAGGGTATCACATTCAGTGCAAAAATCATTGTCAAGGGCAACAATTCTAGCTGCCCTCACTAGCTGCCCCTTAACCACCGACCAATTCTGGTGGTAAGGATGGCAGCTAGAGAAGTGCAAAAAAGAGTTGTAATAAGTACTCTTCCTATATATTTTAGCCAGAAGAAAAGCCAGAAATTTCGTCCTTACTCTATACTTCCTATGAAGAATATCCAAATTGGCCATCTCTTCTGTGTTGTAATTAAAACTAAATTTCAAAAAATCAGTAGTACCATTGAAATATTCCATTAGACATATAACTTGCGCATATTCCCCTTAAAAATGATAAAATCCATTCAGGTATCGAGTATAGAATGAGATACAATCCTGGATGTCCTGTTTCTTAAATATATACTCAATTTCCCAGTATGCCATAACCAGGTTTGCCAGGCTAGCTCCACATGGGAAGCCCATAGCCACCCCTATGTTTTGGAGGTAATACTCCTTGTTGAACAAGAAATAATTGTTTGAGAGAATGATGTCAAGTAGCTCTTCTACCAAGTAGATGTCTGATTGAGTGGCTCCCTTAATTCTTCACATAAAACTAACCCACTCAATGCCTTCCTGATGTGGAATCAATGTATATAAATCTGGTTTACCTTTACAAAGCTGAATCACAGTGGTGCGAATGCTCTTATGAGTGACTCGTAATCACAAAAGTGAAAACAGCAACAGTTCGTAATGTTCGAAAATCGGCAAATCCAAAAGCAGATTCACTGATTTTCGAACATTAATGTCGAAAAAAATGTAATAAGGTTTAAAGCAGGTAGGCAAGCCAACCTTCATCCCCCATGTGGGGGGCTGCACCCCCACACCTCCTACTTTAATATTCTAACTCCGAGATCATACTACAGTGGGGAAAAGGACCATTTTCTGATCCCCACTATAGGGTGATCTGCCCCAAAATGTTGAATGTGCAATTAGCAAATTTCAATGTGCAGTTGCTCATTGCACATTGAATCCTTTTTCTGCTCAGCGTTTGCAAACTTCGCAAACTGCCATTCGGACAATTGCTGTTTGACCTTGTGCAATACATGCAAATGAAGGTAAACCTATAAATCCTTCACCTCGATTGTTATGAATCCATGGTCGACATTGAACTCCAACTCAGTAATTTTATCTAAGAAAGACCATGAATCTTTACACACTTATTTTTCTGATTTTAAATACTTTTTCAAGATTGAATCAACAATCTTTGCACAAGGATGGGTCACTGAGTTACGGCTATCTACCAAGGGTCTCATGGGAGGATTATACAAATCCTTATGGATCTTTGGTATACCAAGTAACACAGGTATTTTAATGGAAGGTATGGACATATAGTTGTACATTTCAACATCTATCCACATCTCAATGAAGAGGTCATTTATATAGCCTTTCATGTTATGGTATGCTGTATTGACTTCACTCAATGAAGCTAAGCTTGGACATAAGCTTCACTGAGTAAAATATTTTTTATGTGGATGACATAATTGCTCTGATCCATAATGGTTAAACCCTCTCCCTTATCTGGTTTGCACACTCTAATGCCTGAAGATCTCAGTAGGTTTAATGCTTACCATTCCGATTTATTGATATGGTGATATGACTACTACCATGTATTTGATAATACACATTAGGCCTATTTAAAGACCATAGGTCTAGTTCACACAAACTTTCAAATGTGAGTAACACTGGATGAACAGAGGGGTTGTACGTGCTATGAATTCTTAGGGAGTTATCGCTGATGCCATGGTCATTACCCAAAAGCAACATTAAATTCAATTTTTTAATGAAACACTTAATGTCCATAATCGATTTAGTGATATTCATATGTTGAGTGGGAAAGAATGCATAGCCCTTGGCTAAAAAGTTCTACAATGTCAGGATCAACAAATACAGAACAATTATTGAAGATTTTAAAGTCAACTGAGCTGTTGGTAATAATTTCCATATTGTCCTGAAGATCAGATGTTAACTCTTGCATTTGTTGGATTTCTGCTTGTTCCTCATGTTCTGCACCCAATACAATTGCTTTGGAATAGACCCTAACTGCTTGATATTCCAAAAATTTTGTTGCTGGAGTGAGTTATTACCATGTGCATTGGAGGAACCAGTATTAAAGTTCTGTAATCTTTCACTTCTTCTGTATAGAACTGGTTCCAATTTCCCATTTGGACTCAGCTCATTAACATTAGCCAAACTTGCATTTGTGCCATCATCCATACTGACCACTCCCCTAGATGCTTCTTGTGGTGGATTATGATTAGAGGAAGCCCAAACTTGACATGTTGGTGAGCGTGGATATGTGAGGCCACTATCATATGCTATCCGATCCTGCCGCAATTTTCTTCATTTTAGTTGCTTTCAATTTTTCAAGGTATTGATCGATATTGGAGTAAATTCTTGCATAATCAAATTTATAATTAACAAAGTCATTGTCAAGTTTGATAAGGTTGTCTAAGTCAAGTACTCCCTTTGTAATGGCATCCACAAAATATATGTAGTGCTTAATCATACATTCAAGTAATTCAAATCCCTGCTCATCGAATAACTTAAGTAGGTCCGTATGGAAAGGAGAGTTAGCTTCTAGACCTGTAGGATACTGGTGAGTATGTAATCCCTTAGGGACCATGCATTGATATAAACACTCCTTAAAAGAGGAAATTTCTAATTGGAGCTTTCTCCGTTTTAAAAGTTTTTGATCAACACTTTCGAGTTTAAACATGAAGTTATTGCTGCTAACCTGGTTAGTCCCCATGCCTCCAGCTAGTTGCCCCCCTGTGAGTTAACATCATTTCCTTGCATCAACAATATTGAACCATTCAACCATTCAGTTAGTACAGGGACTCCGATAAGCCCTGAGGCAGAGTTGACATCTTGACCTCCCACAGGGATGGGACGTACTGTAGTGGACAAGTTAGCAGTATCTGTCCGATGGTTATTTGAGTTGGAATCCAAAGCAATATAAGGTGGTGGTGATTGGTGAAGCACCAATGATTCCTGTACATGGCTGGAATTATTTTGTACTTCAAAACCCAAATGGGGCTCCTGCTGTAGTTGATCCAGGCCCTCGAGCCATGTGGTAAACGATTCCTCTCATTATGAAAGAATATCCATCAACACAGTCAGGTTACCTAAGTCAGTACTAACTTGTTGAGAAAATAAACACGGGCTGTTTTGTCCACTAGACACCATAGAAATAAACAAACTGAAGTAAATGCCAAAGACAAAAAAACTACTACAAAAATTAAAAATTAAGTCCAGTGAACAGCAGTCTCAGTGACAAGTTTTTTTATATAAAGTGCTTTTTTTGACAAACTTATCAAACTTCATCAGATAAAATACACATTATTGACACAATATTTAAAAAGGCTGCCAGGGAAATCATGTGGTCCAACCCAACCAATCATGGTTAACCCATACAGGTTAATCCCACCCTCTACAAATACAGCTTTGTTTAACCATTGAGATGCCATAACAACAGCATAGGCGGTAAAAAATATAGAATGCCAAAAAAGCAAAATGAAGCAAAAGGGAATAACAATAAATATATATACATAATATACCAAACTCCTAAAAATTTCACTAAGATAAATGAATAAAATGAATAAAAGCTACTAAGTAATGAATATTGAATACCAACTATAATGTAGTGCATAACTGTGTAGGTGTAGTTGGACTACAGTGTGGTCCAGTGGGCTATAGTACAGTACACATACCTTTTGGCCTATGAGACCTACAGCCTGCAGGTTGCATGCACAGTACCATTGCCTGGATTGGTTGTATGACCTGGCTTGTGACAGCACTGTATATCAGCAATGACACATGTCACCTGCACAGTTGCAGAACACCCAATGAGCACTGATAGGGGAGAGTGTGATGTATACCGATATGCACTGATTATAGTTGCACCTGCAGGTATTCTCATGGGATCAAAGGCACATCAAGAACTGGAAAATTCACTCTGTCACTGTTGGGGGTTGTCTTGTACCTACTATACATTAATGGTAAGCAGATGCTCAGTAAGAATAAGAGTGACAATTCTTAATGAGATCAGGTATGGCAGGCACTGGTGCATAATAGGAAAGTACAGAAAGCCTACAACAGAGTGACTGATATGACCATGTAAGTAGAACAAAGGAATATACTAGTGCCAGGCACAGAATGCTCACATGGGAAGGATCACCTAGACAAAACACTCTCACAAAATGGGAAAAAGCTCCTGTTAACCAGTTCACAGACCGATAAAACACTTACGCCAGCAGAGACCTGGATATGGGAAATGGACTGTTGGCAACACCATGTCTATCTGTCAGAGAAATATCAGGTTTGTATAATCATGTGCCCATAGCATAATACAATGGCTTGTCACTATCAGTGCTGCATGAATGGAGAGCATACACACATCTGTTCTCCAGCTACATCAGAGGTGTACCATTCGTGACCTATAGCACAAGATACATATGTGTTCTTTGATGTTTGATCTCTTTACATGTATTGGTGTGAATTCCACAGAGTGGTGGGGTGTCACCTATGTATCAATATACTCATTAGAATTTCTCTATCTCTGCCTTCACAGGTATTGTTAATGTCAACAGTAAGGCAGGATATGCTTGATGTCAGTGAGTCACTGCCTGACAAAAGTGGCAGCCTGCAAACATCATAGTCAGAAGACAGTGAAATTTATATAGACATGTGTCTGGAGCATTTCTCCCTGGGCCTCCGTTGAAAACTGGCTCGTTCCAAGTTGGACTTTCTCGGTTAACAAATGTAAAATAATAAAATAAAAAAAATTAATTATCAACAGCTTTAACAGTGGATGACACACTATCAGCAGCCTCATAGTTAATCCTGTTGAAGGCACTGATGACTGCTGTGCATCCAGTCTGTTTAGTTGTGGCTGGCCTGTCCGTGCAAGCTTTCCAAAGGGTGTTTGTTCCTCACCTGCACAGACAATGGCAGGGGATGGTGCTGTCACAGTAGAGCTTACACACACAAAACATGGGAGTGGCATGATGATGAAGAATGCAGCTTCCACTCCTACTTATTTCCAGACTTGGGAATCACCTGGAAATGAATCAGGGGATGTGCAGGTCAGTGACCTAGGCACAAATAGATGCCACTCATTCCCTATAAGAAATAATAAGAGTGATGAACATTATGCAGAATGACATATGTCAGGGTCTGCAATGCCTTTACACTCAAATGGTATATAGGGTCCAGTAGCACACATGCATGTTATGGGCTGTGGAGAGCCAAATGGGACTCATGTTGATAACTTTGAGATATAGGACCATTGGAACCTTGTTCACACCCAGATCCACATTTATAGTGCACCATTATCCAGTAGGCTTCCACAGCAGTTCCACACTACTCCTAGGCCTGTTTAATATGTTACACTTCTCATGGCTGCCTCCACCTGTAAGCGACTGTGTGTATAGCCATGGCCATTATAGAATGAAGAGTCAGGTACTGTGATTGAAAAGATTCCTTGGCAAAATACCTACATAAAAAAATATTCTGTTTTAAAAAATGGAAACGTGTAGAGCATCTGAGCCTAATTTTGGGCACACCTGTGTTCAGACAGGATAGCATGTATTTGTCAATATCAGGAAAGAAAATTTTTGCAGAAGATATTTCGTAACATTTGACAAACACAAGGCAGGATTTTTGCCAGAACAACACTGTAACACTTTACAGATAGCAACATTTGATGAACCTCTGATGGTTGTTAATCCTAGGAGCATTGATAATGACGCTTTTTTATTGAAAATGTTCTACATTCCCACAAGAATGATGTTGTTACTGTTTGTGAAACATGATTAAAGAGCAAATGACTCGAAACCAGTTCTATCAGGGTATAAATGTTTTAATGCAATAGACATTCTAACAAAAAAAATCAGGTGGAGGTGTTATAAGGATTAAAGATAATTATGAGAACTGTGATTATTACATGTTCAATGAAAATAACACCAATACTATAGTCTGCATAACTGTGACAATAAAGACAACCCTAGAGCATATAACAATTGTTGGAGTGTATAGACAGCCAAAGTCATGTGCTAATGATCTAGATGAATCCATACATTTCTTGCATGAAACACAGGAGGGAAGAATAATATTAGCTGGGGACTTAAATTTAACAAAAATTGAGTGGAATAATATTGGCTCAACAGAATTAGTTGGAAAATTATTCACAATGGAAATTCCTGAATAGCATTTGCTTCAGATTGTAAAAAATAAGAAAATACCAGGGAAAGGAACATACTAGACATTGTTTGTGTTCCTAAAAATTACTGATACTTCATGTCAAGTTTTCCCACAGTTGATGGGCAGTGATCATGGGATTACAAAGATTAATTTGTTGCTATATAAATACTGCTAAAGTGAAATCTAAACCAATGGACAGAAGATTAATTATAGTGACTATGTAAAACTAATTTTGAGTGATGCGTTCAGTGAAAAAACTGCAGAAGGAATGTGGAACGTTTTGAAACAGAAACTGTTTGAGTACAAAAAAAATAAAACAAGTTGTTTAATATCAGGATCTAGGCATACGATGTCAGGGGGATATATTTCCATAAGAAAAAGACACTTGATTAAGGTGAGAGACAAAAAATATAAGAAATGGAAAACAGACTGAACCATAACTTTGAAAACTGAAATAAACAATCTTTACAATTTAAGTAGAGTGTGAGACAAAATAAAAAAAAAATTATATGAAGATATTGATTATAATAGGAAACCATTTTCTAGATACATCAGATGGTGAAGGAGTAGAGACACAAATTGACAAACCGCATACATTCTAACATTTATTCTCAGACACAACAGACTATAGATATATTTGTAAAATCGTACACAAAATTGTTCGGCTTCAAAAGGGGCGGTGATAAGTTTTTGTAGTGATATCCAGGTAATCTCAGATACTGGAATCAAAATAGATTATATTGTATAAGAAGTATGCAAACTTTATCCAAACAAAGCACTGGGAGGAGATTAAATAAGTAATGACCTGAGAACACTTCAAGAACTTATAGTGCCGTTATATCTATTATTTACTGGGTCATATAAATATGGGAGATTCCTCAAGATTGGAGACATGCGCTTATTAAACCTGTCTGTAAGGGAAAGGGGAGTAGGACATACCCAGACTCATATAGACCCTTAAGTCTACTTTCATGTTGCAGAAAAATAATAGAGAAGGTAATATTGGATACATTATTGTCAGAACTGCAAAGGTTGGGACTTGAAATCATGAATCAGCATGCATATATTGAAAATAGATCTATTACCACTTGTAACGTGACGTTCTATAATAATATAATAGCTATGAATGAAAAATTGTGCTGTGATGTAATTTATATAAATTTAACTTCAGCATTTGACAGGGTCCTACACAAAACAGTGATCAATAAATTACAACAGCTATATGTTGATTTACTCTTGATAAGATAGATAGCTGCATGGCTTACAAATAGGACATGGCAAGTATAATACAGCAATTAGACACATGAAATTCTTGCTTACAGTCAAGGTGTACCACAGGGCTTTGTCCTAGGCCCTTACTTGTTTAGATTGTGTCTTTCAGACCTATCTTTTACATCTGAGTTGTTCTACAGTTTGTATGCAGATGGCCTGAAATTAGCTAAACTGATTTCATGTGTTACAGATAGGGCATGTCTGCAAAAGAACTTGATTAAATTGACCATTTGGGCACAGGAGAATAATATGCTAATAGATACATCAAAAACTAAGCATATGAGATTTGGGAGACATAAATTGAAAGGTGAATACTTAATACAGCACACAGTGATTGAAACTGTGGATTCATTTAAGGACCCAAGAATATGGGTAGATCCAACTTTGAGTATTTCTAACCATATCAACCAATTGGTTAATGATAGTTATAGAACTACAGGTTGTATAAAAAGATTTATAAAGTCTAGGAAATCAGAAATGATGAGTCATTGTTTATTAATTACATTAGTCTCAAACTTGAGTATGGAATAACAATGTGGAAACATTACAAGAAAACAAGCACGAGTAAACTGGAAAGAGTACAGTGGAAATATACCATGAGCATCCATGGATGGAAAATTTTAAGTAATTATGAAATCTAAAATATTTAAACATTTACAGTGTGTCTTCTCGATATTTAAGAGGAGGTCTTATTCAGCTATATAGGGCATTTAGAGACAACTCCTTCTGGGAATGTTTGGGGTTATCAAAAAGTACTAGAGAATCATCAGACAACCTGTGTAGAAGATTCTGTAGGAATGAGAAGTGTACTAATTGTTCTCTGACAGAGTAGCTGATGCATGGAATAGACATCAATTGCTTTAAAAAAGCACTAGTTTAGATATTTTTAGGAATAGCCTGGATACTTAGTATGGGAACAACTGTTTTGATATATTGGCAGGCTAGCCCATGCTTGAAATATTTGTGCATATGTATGTATGTATGCTAGTCTGGCTCCACTGGTCATATACCCCATTGGGCCAGCCTGTCACTGTCACACAGTTCCACACCATGCATTCCATCTAATTTTGTCCTGTGAGAAGTGACACATGGCTGTCATAACCCCACATGACTGGAGCTCTAAGCTGCAATTGATGTTCTGTGACTCCACTGTGGGTACATCAGTGAGGACCATGAAGCTTCATACCATCTATTCCATCTGCCTGAGTGAAAATGCAGCAGCTCAAGTAAGCCATCTGCATGGACATGCCCAACTTCTGTGTACAACCCCACCACCTATGAGACCACACCAGGTGTCACAAAAATGTCCAGGTAGCGCAGCACCATCTTCTGCACAAAAGACCTTCCATCCCATTAGTGTACTGTCACCCATACCAATCAACCAGCTTTCTCCCTTTAGAAGTTCAACCATGTTCCCAGACAGTTTGATACCAACCACCATTGAACTGACCAGCAGTGTGCATGGCTATCATATCCTTCTGCTTACGTAGGCAGCAGTCTGCCACTGTGCTCCATCCCACCTGCACAAATAATTCTGACCTTGCCCTGCCAACCTCTCAGATACACATAGGCTAAGCAATGCATGCTGTAGAGCATGGACAGACAAGGCACTTTACTACACAGACTGGGTATAATATTGCATGTATCAGTTTTATTCTGTGTTGTCTTTGTCATAGTCCATAGCTGTTGACCAAACACTTTCTTCTTCCCAGTGCCACTTCATGCTCCACTTGCATCACCCCCCCCCCCCGCCATATGGAGATCCAGTGAATCTGGTTCCTCCCATGGCTCATTACCTGAGTTCTCCTCACCTATGGGATCAGCCAGTCTGATGTTTCAGTAGTGTAGCAATTTTTAAGTTGTTTACATAGAACCACATTGTGTAACATGACACACACACAATAAAGTTCTTACCGCATGTCTCTAGACCACACTGCATACACCACTCAAGATATCATTGCAAAATAAATGGGCATTTGTTATTTTAAATATGTACTCTGCAATGTTAGTGTCTGTAAAAATGCTGTGTTCTATGCAGTCTCTGCCAAATTCTGATAGTTGCAGATATCTGTCATTATTCATGGCTCCAAGGCATATCCTGCATTATCTGCAAAACACAACAGTAGACAACATCATGACTAGACTATGGCCTATATACCAGTGTTTGTGCTTTTAGAAATGAATGGGTTGTACATGTGTTCACTTACTAGTTAGATGGCTCTGTGGTCAACTGACCAGCACAAACTGCTGGTAAAGGTCATACATATGACAAGTATGTGAGTCATGTGAACTGCTTGGGTGGCACACAGACATGCTGTAAATAATGTCTTGTGCATACTCTTTTAACTGATGTCCTGGATGTCACGTAAAGCAGTTGGGCCCTTTATAGCAATGCCTATGCAGTCTATGACCCACAGAACCTCAGGGACATGGACTATGTCATATTTCCTAACATTGTGGTGTTTCTCTTCATTGCTAACATTATGAGGTAAATAAACTCTTCTACATGTTGCAGCACTATGTCAGGGAACTGGTATAAGATTCATGAGGCCAAGGCATGCAAACCATCTACTGTGCTCCCTTCTGAGACACAGAAAAGTCTCCATAGCAAGGACAGTTAACACTAAACAGAGATGAATGTCTGCTAGAACATGAATTTCTTGCTTGCTGTGTGTTATGGCTAAAAGCCCTCTCAGGGTTTCTCTGGCAGCACAGTAGGTGTCATCTATACTCCTGTTGTGATGGCGATGGTTAATCAGCCACTACTGGATCTGTCTGTGATACAATGGGCATTGACACATAGTATAAACGTCACTAGCTGGGACAGAACCCTCTACCAGATGTTGTTCACTAAATACAGTTGCTACTCCTAGCAATTTTATGTGAAAAATTATTCTGTTAACACTGAAGTTATAGTTTTCAGAAGAAAAAGATTGCCACAGCTTATTGAACTATTTTTATTTAGTTTTGAATTACTTTGCCATGTTTGATGTCATCATTTGCATATGTGATGACTCTCATTTACCTAAATTCTCTCAGTTACATATCATAATATGTTAATTCACTTATTATGTTTACCAAGCTGTTCTCTTGGTAGTGAGGTCAGAATACATGAATCTCTGCAATATCCCCTCTTTGTATGTCTCTGCTCATCATCCTGTTTTACATAATGCACTGAGCTTTTGACCATTCAAGCATTTAAAATTCCTACTCTCATGGCATGAGACTGTACCCACACAGCCCTACTACTAACATATGCTAACTTAGAGGTCATTATACAAAGGGGAATACTCTGAGATACTACAATCTCAAACTTAATATATGTTCCTCCACTCACACTTTAGTTCTGCAATTCTGAATAATGCAGTGTTTGTCCTTGCACTTACAATCCTCACAGACTTTTTTTTTAATATAGCTTTCTTTTTCGTGGTGGTGATGGGGTCCACACTAGATGCCATTAATTACTACCTCATCTACATGTATTTTTTTTTTTTTGCTTCACATCATTTCTGGTATATCTTTATTTTTATAATGAAAGTGTAACAGAAACATCTTGGTTCTGACTTTCTTTTCATAAATGGGCTGTTAGCAGATAGGGATTCATCAAATGGAACATTGTAGTGCATTATTTATTTATTTATCTTGATTGACTTTGGATATGGTTTAGAGTTGTTCTTATTTACCTGCTAGAATGGTTTGGCTTTGTTTTGCTTTACATAGCAGACCACATTTACATGGGATGTTAACATTTGAACACAGCTGACGTGATGGTGGGGTTTAGAAGAACTGTATGTGTTTAGCAGATTTGGATGTGAGGTAAGGGATTTGGTTATATACAATCTGCTCATAGAAAGTTCAGTGTTTTGTAAAATTCTGTGTTATGCACAGTCTGCTGTTGAATTAGTTCTGTGTTTTGTAAAGTACTGTGTTATATACGAGCTGCTGTCATATAGTTATGTGGTTTATAAAGTAGTGCAGTTATTGTTCTATATCCCATGTTACAGTTTGCAGGTGTAATTTACGTTTAACCAGTATGAGTCCCTAAAA
This sequence comes from Protopterus annectens, assembly GCF_019279795.1. Lineage (NCBI taxonomy): Eukaryota > Metazoa > Chordata > Ceratodontiformes > Protopteridae > Protopterus > Protopterus annectens. The sequence continues at coordinate 795,343,944 of NC_056730.1, forward strand.
GATAAACTAATACATCGTCCAGACCACTGTTATGCCAAACATGTATACCATGCTCTTCTGGCATGGTGGACATAAATGCTTGTGATTAGCCCATCAGAACTGACCAAAGACCACAGCTGTTGCTCCAGCAAGCTTTTCAGCTGATGTGCCTTTGGCTATCTGGACATGAGTGCAGTCTGATGCACCCATGCAGTAATGAGAAGCTGGCAACACTGTGGAAAAGCCTCCTTGGTTGAATATGACTTCTGGAAGGTCTCAAGTAACCAGAACTGTTCATACAAACATTTTCATATAAATGCTTTATGTGACATTCCTGATGGTGTTAAAGGTCCTAGAGTATGATTCCTGCTATATCCCAACAGTATTGCCTGCTGGCCTCTGAATTCTGACAATTGCTAGGATGCATTCATACTACACCTTTGTCTCCAGAGGTGGGATTTACCACTTTTTGGCATGGAATGATCCCTCATTCAGCTCCTTGTTTCCCATTTAACTTGATTATGATGCAGAATTCCATCATCATCATTTAGCATCAATGGCACATACATGGCAGAGCTTTTGTGCTGAAATGCATGCCTGGGCAGTCTTTGGCTTTATTTATTATCCTGCTGCTTTGTATCAGTTTCAGCAACAGCATCTGCATGCAGCATCATTTATGGTTAATATATAACAAGCACATCTTCTAGTTTTTTTTCCAGAAATCAATATTGATATGGTTTTGCAAGAAACATGATATTTATGAATACATTACTAAAATGGATTCCCTCTGTTGCAGGATGGTGCTGTTCCTTCCTTTTTTCCTACTTCAAGAGATACTGAGAAACATGCTTATTATATCTCTTGGGAATATACACTTGCATTATGTGTTACTGATATGTTTTAGGCTTACACAAATTCTAGTCACCATAAAGCTAAACACAATGGAATTTTATTTGTTTATGTTGTGTTTTTCTGTGTTCCTTTTGTGACATTTCTTTTAATTTTTCAGATGCAACCACTAAATATAAACACTAGTATTACTGATATATCAATAATAGGGGTTTGTTGTGCTGGCAGCAATTATATGCATTTCACTACCCAGTAACCCGACATATCAAAATTAACTGCACTCTGCTGAACCATCAGTTTGTTGACAGACTGAAATGCATGGGAAATTCATCAAACTAGCTCTTTCACAAGTGCTGATGTTGTTGAAAGTAGGAAGCTTGAGAGTCTGCATGTGTTACATAAGTGTGGGTTTATTTTTTATTTCCCAAACTTTCAGATACCATTAGGGGTGACAGTGAATGTGCTTGTGTGGGTTAGAGGTAGAATAAAGGGCTAAGGAAGGGGTCAGATTTAATGCTGTTCTTGTGTTATGTTGCTGTATTTGGTATGAGTGACTTGTCATTGTAGTGTTACAGAAAGTTATTTTAAGGTAAAGTTTAGGGCTCAGATCAGGGGTGAGGCAGCATTAGGGATAGGGTTAACACACATTACTAAGTGGTTATCCATAATGATACAGCTATAGATTAAATCAGACAAAATCTTTGTAATCATGATTTCACTAACAGGAGGATCAAAACTACTGTATTCTTTTAGATTCAGTCCTAAATAATATTTGTATTTTTAGTTAATAATTGTAACACACAGTTCTCAGTACAACTATGGGTACTCCAGTGGTGATTACCTATGTCAGTATTATATTATCAGCTTTTGAGGATAAATGCATTTTTAATTTTAATATTGAATGCAATGATTATATTTCATTTTTTAAATGATTCACTGACAAAATAGTTATGTTCTGGAAAGAAACCAATATAGAATTGACAAGTTGTGTTCATTATAAAAAGTCTAGTATGACCTTTCTAAAATGTAACTGTGTTATATCTAGAATGTAGCAAAATAATTAATTTTTTAGGTATTACTATTACAAGGGCAAAGATTCAGCAATATATGGAAAGCCAATAATGGTGAATAATAATTTACATACATCTATGTATCTACATCATATGTCAAAAATATTATATGTGGACAATTAACAAGAGTTAGAAGGTTTAGTACTGTAGTAGATGTGGTGTCTACTAAAATGCAGTCATCACAGAATGCATTCCAACAAAATGTGATCTGACTAACTATAATGTAGCCAAACACACACACATACATATATCGATCTTCTCTCTTTCTGCATACATATATATATATATATATATATATATATATATATATATATATATATATATATATATATAAATATATCTATATGGGTCTATATGACTTGGTCGACAGTTCATATGATCGACTGTTTATTTGGTCGACAGTTCATTTGATCGACAAGCATTTTAGGTGGGGGACTTCACCCCCAATGTGGGGGGCTGTGTACCCCACACCCCCCTAACTATATATATCAACTCCAGGGTCGCACAACATTGGGGAAGGGGGCAAATGCTTGTCGATCAAATGAACTGTTGACCAAATAAACAGTCGACCATATGAACTGTCGACCAAGTCATATAGACCCATATATATATATATATATATATATATATATATATATATATATATATATATATTTATATATATATATATATATATATATATATTATATATATATATATCTATATATATATATATATATATATATATATATATATATATATATATATATATATATATATATATATAGAGAGAGAGAGAGAGAGAGAGAGAAATAGATCAATTCCATTCAGTATTTAAACTAATTTGAAACAAAAATGACCATTACATTCCTCAGAATGGGAACATAAACAATAATTGGTATATTTGCAGGGACAATCCACTTCTGCACTCTGTACCACCCATGACTGTAAACGTATTAACTCCTGATATCACACCGGTGTGAGGAAAATGAGAAATGTCCTTCACCTGACCATTTACCTTCCTTCACATAATGTTTGAGAGAAACAACAATTGGAGAAACATGGCAGACCAGTCTTATTTTGATGAAATGAACAAATTTGATGGAAGACATGGAACATACACACAAACACAAACACACACATACATACACACACACACACACACACACACACACACACACACACACACATATATATATATATATATATATATATATATATATATATAAAATGAAAAACGCATGAGCTTTATACATATTAGCTTATGCATTTCTTCATACTGTCCATTACATTGAGTATACATGAGCTTTAAATCTGTGTAATCATGATGCATGGGTATTCATGCAAGTATGTCAAAATGAATAGTAAACATTGTTGCAGAGGAACATCCTGATGTCTGATGCTTCAGTATTTAGCTGTCTTACCTATATGTTACTACTCCAAGGTCACTCCATTTTGGAGAAACAGTGATCATTCTTAAAACATGCAAAGAATGATTACAGTTTCATCCCTACTCATCAGTCTCTGAGACACATCATAACTAATGTTTTCATCTTGAATACACCTCTGCAGTATGTAATAATCAATTACAGGAAGAAAAAATATCTTCTATCAACATGCTGAGGCAAGGAGCAACATTACTGAACAGACTGCAAGTGCAACTGTATGTGTGTGTGAGTATGTATGTATGTATGTATGTATGTATGTGTACAGATATACAGATGTAGGATAAAAATGCAAGCACTTTTCTGAACAAATGCTTTTTTATTGCTGCAAATAAGATCAGATGTTCATATGAATAAATGTTCTTCTTAGTGTTTTAGCCTACTGCTTTTTCTGTGAGATCACATCGCAGCAGAGTCTTTGTGTCTTTTTTTTTTTTTTTTTGTGTGTCTTTGTGACTTTGTGGATTTAGAGAAAGCATATGACAGGGTGCCTAGAGAGGAGTTGTGGTATTGTATGAGGAAGTCGGGAGTGTCAGAGAAGTATGTAAGAGTGGTACAGGATATGTACGAGGGTAGTGTAACAGCGGTGAGGTCTGTGGTGGGAGTGATGGATGCGTTTAAGGTGGAGGTGGGATTACATCAGGGATCAGCTCTGAGCCCTTTCTTATTTGCAATGGTGATGGACAGGTTGACAGACGAGATCAGACAGGAGTCCCTGTGGACTATGATGTTTGCAGATGACATTGTGATCTGTAGTGAGAGTAGGGAACAGGTGGAGGAGACCCTGAAGAGGTGGAGATATGCTCTAGAGAGAAGAGGAATGAAGGTCAGCAGGACTAAGACAGAATATATATGTGTGAATGAGAGGGAGGACAGAGGAATGGTGAGGATGTAGGGAGCAGAGGTGGCAAAGGTGAATGACTTTAAGTACTTAGGATCAACAGTTCATAGTTATAGTGAGTGTGGAAGAGAGGTGAAGAAGAGAGTACAGGCAGGATGGAGTGGATGGAGAAGAGTGTCAGTAGTGATTTGTGACAGACGAGTACCAGTAAGAGTGGAAGGGAAGGTCTACAAGAGGGTAGTGAGAACAGCTATGTTATACAGGTTGGAGACAGTGGCAATGACAATAAGGCAGGAGTCAGAGCTTGATGTGGAAGAGTTGAAGATGTTAAGATTTGCACTGGGTGTGACCAGGATGGACAGGATTAGGAATAAGTATATTAGGGGGTCAGCCCAGGTTGGAAGGTTTGGAGACAAAGCCAGAGAGGCAAGATTACGTTGGTTTGGACATGTGCTGAGGAGGGATGCAGAGTATATTGGGAAAAAGATGTTAAGGATGAAGCTGCCAGGTAAAAAGAAAAAAGGAAGGCCTAAGATAAGGTTTATGGATGTGGTGAGAGAGGACATGCAGGTGGTTGGTGTGACAGAGCAAGATGCAGAGGACAGGAAGAAATTAAAACAGTTGACCTGCTGTGGTGACCCCTAACGGGAGCAGCTGAAAGAAGAAGAAGAAGACATTGCAGCAGAGTCATGGAATTTGCTCTTACCTTGCTGTTGCATGATCTCAGAGTTGGTATATATAATTAGCAGGGGGTGCAGGGGGTACAGGGTGGCAAGTTAGTTTTGTTATTCGTGTTTTTTATCACTTTAAATTCTATAGAAAATTATCACAGTTTTAAAAGATAGATAGATAGATAGATAGATAGATAGATAGATAGATGGATCGATAGACAGATAGATAAATGTATATATGTATGTCTTCCAGATATCTGAAACTTTAATTAATAGAAAGCATGCAATGCTAGTATTTCTTTGTGGAAGGTCATTAAACAGCGTGCAGAGGGTAGCTGCCCTTTCCCTTCTGTTGTGTGATTGTTTTGTTGTTAAAAATAAATAGCAAGGAGTGATTGTGGTACAGCTTCCAATCTGGGGGTATAGAAGAGCTTATCCTCTGCAAAAAAAAAAAAAAAAAAAAAAAAAAAACGGTTCATTGTCAGTTAGTCCTTCTTTTTGATTAAGTATATTTCTGATCTTTGTAGATTGATACATATTTTAAATGAATGCAAGTGATGAACACAGTTGTATAAGAGTTAAGAGTTAATTTGTCATTAACTAATCTGTAAATATGTGAGAAATTTAAGTCATCAGTGCAAGCAACAGAACAACTGACTAATACAGGTTCATCATTACCAACAGTTTGATCATAGCAAAAGAACAAATTACATTGCACTGGAAAAAATTACTAAGGCATGTACATGTTCTTAATTTCTCTGATAATAATATATATAGAAAAGTGAGACTAATTAGGCTGTAAAACAACTAAAATCAGTGCATTAAGTAGTATTATTATTACAATACCTCCTACTTAGAATAGTGATGATCTATGTCTTGCTTCATCTACATTATACCTAACTAGGTATTTATCCATCATCACAAGTGAACCAAAATGTAGCTAATTACAAAAAAAAAAAAAAAAACTACATAATACACCTGAAAAGTCTGACTGGGCATTAAAAACCCTTTCCAGCAGAGGCCCAAGGGGAAAAACAACCATTTAAAGAAAATACAATAAAGCCTACATGATCATTTTTGACTGTCTGCACTTTGCGGAGTGATGCATACATGGGTGTTAAGAGTTTTAGATTGGGTAACTCCGTGTAGCAGCACACACTCACTCCCAAGCATGGAAACTTCTGTGGCAGGCAAAGTACAGAGTCAGTAGCTGAATTGTATACTAATGAAGCAAATCAACATGGTAGAGTGATTCAACAAGTTGTAAAGCAACCATGTAGACTCGTGTTGGCCATGTATTCAAAAGTTTTCCAAAATACAGCCACTCAAAGGAGTCTACATGGAAACAGGATCAAGTAAATGTCCACACATTTGTACAGATCGGACCCTAACATGTAACCCCACACACTTTATGACATTATCAGATGGTTTGTATGCTAGGAAATTATATTAACAATAGCAACAATTCCTTTTTAAGTACCATGACATAAATGCAGATTTGCAACTCCACTCCCAAATTAATAATGTACTTATAAGTAATGTAGACAGCTGGAAGTGCAAACCCCATAAAACAGAGAATCCAAATCCTGTATTCCTCTATGCAGATATATATATATATATATATATATATATATATATATATATATATATGTGTGTATATATATATATATATATATAATATATATATATATATGTGTGTGTGTAATATATATATATATATATATATATATATATATATATATATATATATATATATATATACCTCAGTAATACCCTCCTTTACCTGTACAACATTGGGCTCCCCTTCAGTTTCCCTGTCTACATGGTTACCAACTGTATAGATTCAGGGCTGTCAGCACAGTGAAGATGCAAATGATGTCAAAACTCATTAGAATTGCTGAATCCCAAAAGCTTGCAACCATGTAGGGATGTACACTTTGTCTAGGCACTTCCACAGTGTTCATGCTGAATGCATAACAACAGTGAATGATGACATCAGGGGGGTAATGGAGCAATGAATGGCAGGTTTCTCATTGCTTGTCACATCACTATTCCTGAGGCAGTATGTGTATCTGTAGGGCTAGAGTATAGAAGGTCCTGGTTTCTACTACAGGGTTTGTAACCTTCCCTCCACTTTTTGTGCTGCAAGTTTGTGCAATAACACAGGCATGGATAAAAGTAATAAGATCTCGTGTTCATTTAATTTCAGCATAGGTGAGCATAGCAGCTCATAGGTGCATATTGTGCACTAATGGGCACCAACAGAGTTGATATATTCAACAAAGTAAGACATTTTTTCATAGGTACTAATTACACCATAAGCTGGTCTTCAGTATGGTGGAACTATTCACCAAGCTATAAAGCATCCATGCAGCCTCCATTCTGTTTTTTTCCTGCATAATTCAATACCATGGGAGTAGAGACAAGGAAATTCTAGGCCTGAAATAAAATTAGTGCAACTTCTGCATTTGCAAGTTAAGTGCTACACATAGAATTTATTCTGTAATAATATTATGGCATATCCCTGTATATCCTAACTTGATGTAGTAATAAAGTAAATAGTGGTGGATTTGTACAAAAAGCACATTAACATATGAGAGCAGACAATTATTTTACTTATATGTGTCCATTACTAAGGTTTTCTTTCTTATTCTTCTTGTTATTCATTGCACTTTTTGCATTATGCTACACACAGAGCAAACAGTGGGTAATGACTGTGTTTATCTGGTTTGCACAAAGTGTGGCAGACCACCTATGGAGCAGATGGCCAAAAATAGTAACCTGATACATTCAGTTTATGCCCTTGGCCATCATGAAAACCCGGCCCGGAGTACAGATGGTACTGGGTTCTAGTACAGAGTGTGCGACCTTTGTCTTACTGCTGTGACATTGCAGTTTACAGCAATGAAATCTAACATAGACAACTGTTTTCTCAACATTTGTGTGACAACAGGTGTAAGTGTAGGACTGTCCATGGTTCAAATACACTCTATTCCATATAGTGTTATTTTTACTGATGTTAGCAATGCAGCTCGCATTTGCTCACCACTTACCTATGTGCAAACAGGTGTAACTCACATGTGTATATGGGTTTACTTTGCTTGGTTGAAACCCCATATACTCAAATGTTATTTTTGTGAGATGAAAATAATGAAAACTGAAATCCTGAACCATGCTGTTTTTCTCAAGGCAGGTAAACGGTTCAAGCCAAACCTAATGAATTTGCTGCATATCCATTAATCAAACAGGACTAGAGCTACAAATTCCAGAGACATATATATGGCCTGCGACTTGTATAGGACATGCTGGAGGGACAGATTTGTCTCCCAGTGACTGATGCATCTTTGGAATAGGCAGACAATTCATGTGTAGCAGAACACTTATGTGACATTCTTCAAAAGGAACTTAGATGAGTGGATGGGGCACTGTAAATTCTTACCAGGTATAGCCCCCACAGCCCTCCTGGACATGGGCAGTCATTACTAAATATAATGCTGGGTATTGACTAGAGTATCTATGGTATTACACTGGGATGAAATGGCTAGGCTTGAAATAAACTCTGGGTCACTAGCCTAGTGACCTCCTATAACCATATGATCCTGATTATCTTTAGCTAGGTATGCTAGTTTACCTTCATACTTGGCTTTAGAGGGCTTTACAAGATAGCTAATTTGCTTGTTCAAGCTGTGGTGGGTATCCTTCCTCTGATGAGTCAGTTTCCTCTTGTTCTTAGACATTACTTTTTTCCAGTCATTGTATAACCTATTTATGCTTGATGCCCACCAGAGTGGCTTATTATTATTTTTTTTTTTGTGAGAACCTTGTTTTGATCTGTTCAGGTACAGCCAACTCAATACATTTGTACAGGTATTTATACAGGCCATTTGTGTACTCCTCTGTATAGCTGTCATTGTTGACAGTGGTAGCAGGGGGGGGGTTGCAACTATTTATGATATCACTTTGGAGGCTATAGTTTGCTTTGGAGAAATGCTGTTTCATCTTCTCTGCTCTTGATGGGGTGGCAAGAATGATCGGTAATTCGAACAAGTCTGATTTCTGATCCAACTTGACTAGGGAGGGCAACACAGAGGTTAGTGGAGAGACCACCTATGCTGGTGAGTACTAAGAATAGAACATTCAAGCCACTTGTTTGGGTGCAAACTATCTGTTACAGAGCATTTATATTAACAAAGTCCAGGAACCTTGGGGTGAATGTGCTTGTGCTCTTATATGACTCCAAATCAACAGAAGGATAGTAGACATCACAAATGACCAAGGTGTTTGGCTGTATGGTGAGTGACTCAAGTAGGTCCAAGTAGACAGAGTGGCTGTCATGGATCATGTTGAGGGACCTGTAGCTAACAATGATATGGAAGAGGGTTTTACCTACAATTAAGTGACATGGAATAGCACTATGGAGTCGTACAGACTGACCAGTCTTAAAGTGCGTTTGTCTTTTATGAAGATGTATACACTTCTGCCTTTGGTTCTTTCAAGCCTGTTTTGATGTCTGAATGTGTGGAAGGCATTATAGCCTTGCATAGCTGGGGGTGCTCTCTGCGGCCTTGAACTATGTCTCTGTGACTGCATAAACATGGGCATCCTCCAAGTTAAGGAGTACTTACAGTGAATGCAGTTTCTGAAAAAACACACTCTCCAAAGCCAAGAACACAGCATCCATGAGACCAGAGAACATCCCAGGCTGCGTTCTACATGAACTACAAAATGAAATGGCACCCCACCAAAATACCATGTTCAATCATATCCTCACCTCATGCTTTGTGCCTGCTGAATGGCGCACAGTGACGGTTATCCCACTCCACAAGGGGGGAGCCACCACAGACCCCGGGAACTACTGCCTCATTAACCTGATGAGCCTGGTCTGCAAGGCCATGGAACGTATCATCATGGAACTTATAAACAAAGACATTGGTAATCTCCAAACTCTGGTACCCACCCAGTTTGGGTTTGTAAAAGGCAGATCATGTCTCCTAAACCTGATAGACTACTTTGAAGCACTCACCAAAGCTGTAGACAAGGTTAAGGTGGTTCACACAGCCTATGTAAATCTTGCAAAGGCTTTCAACAACATCTCTCACTCTGGAATTATAGATTAACTCACTAAACTAGGTATACATCCCTATGTCACAAGATGGGTTGTCAACTGGCTCACTGACAGAACACACACTGTGAAAGTAGCAGACTCCAAATCTAACTTCAGACCAGTGACAAGTGGAGTACCATAGGGTTCAGTCCTGGGTCCTCTCCTGTTTGGTATCTACTTTTCTGAAGTACAGGCTAACACAGAAGGCCTTTGGCTAATGAAGACTGCAGATGACTGCAAACTAGGAGCCATAATTGAAACTTCTAACGATGTGAACATCCTACAAAAAGGCCTCACTGAGACAGATGCCTGGTGTCAAAGCCATGGCCTCAAGCTCAATGCCAAAAAGTGCATTGTCATCCCCTTTGGTAAAAACTCTGTATCCATGAACTACAACATGGGCAGTAGTATACTTAACACCGAAAATGTGATAAGAGACCTTGGGACACAGGTGGACAGTAGTCTCTCCTTTGATAATCACATCACCACAGTAGTCAGGAAATCCTTCTATGTGGCACACCTCATCACAAATGGTTTCTTATCCAGAAAAAAAGAAGTAATTCTTCCCCTCTATTTATCACTCATTAGACCCATTATAGAGTACAATGCCCCTTTTGGTATGTAACTCACAAGACAGCTACAACAAATGGAAAGGCCACAGAAATACCTCACAAAAAGGCTTACCAGCCTCAAACAGATGCCCTATGCAGACCTCAAAAAACTCCAGCTTTACTCCGTCGCATATCGCCTACTCAGAGGTGATCTCTGCCTAACATACAAAGCTATGTCAAACCCAGAGCTGTTGGACATGCTGCACTTAAAGAAATCCCAATCCCTTCGAGCTACATGCTCTAGGGACCTAAACCTTGTCACCACAATAAACAGAACATGCCGGAAGGATAGATTCCTGTCCCAGAGACTTCCCATACTCTGGAATAAACTACCTATCTATATCAAACAAAGCTCCTCATTAGCACTCTTCAAGAAAAATCTTCATGACTGGATGGGAAATAGGAAATTCACCCCGTGGATCACCTCTGTGGCTCTGCTCGACAGTAGCACAGGAGAATAATTTTCTTGGGTGGCAAAAGCCAGGGTACCTTTTTGGCTGGGCTTGTATAGGCCCCAGGGCCAATAGACTAGTACCTACCTATGAACCTATGAACCTATGAACATTCCTTGTATTAAGCAGCATAACCTTCAATTTGTCTCTAATGGATGTTTTTATGTCAGGAATTTAGTTATTCTGACATTGCCTGAAAAGGACACTATGGGGAAGGCAAGTACCTTTGCCACTAACCAAAAGCCAAGAGGTGACAAGTGAAGTCCATCTCTGGCAAAGCAACTGGATTGGCAATGGAAGCTAAGCCAATTGTTGAAGTCAATCATGTTTTGTTTATATTGAGGCATCATCCTGTGTGAAGGTGGAATGGTGCTTAGGGCTAGGGACATATCTCCCTGGGATAGATAATCTGAGAGCTCAGTCATGTCTCTCTTCATATAGTACAATGAGGTACATCTCCAGTCATTCATTGCAACATTGACTATAACAGAGTTATAATGGTACTTGTTGAGAGACTTCAGTATGTGTAACCAGTCCTGGCACCAGACACGCAGCTGACCATGAACTTCTCTTTGTCCAGCCTAGTAAGGGAGACATCTGTGTGCCTCACTATGGAATCATTTATGACCAAGACATTTGGTTCTGAGGTGTTTTGCTTAGGAGCTTATTGGCTGAGACACTGTTTTGTATTATTATGTGTAATGGATTCTTTTGGCTCTGCAGTGTGTGCAGTAGGTTTGCACTTAGGAGGTCTCTGATCTTTAGGTAGATTTCTAGCGAGTACCTCCACATATGTGGGTTTATGTGTTGTGAGCTTGTTATGTGCAGAGGTGAAGTGTGTGTGCTGACAACATGTTTGATATCTCATTTGTTTTTATGTGAGAGAATTGATTCCAAAGTCATTCCCCGGGATTTATGAAGTTCGGCGCAAAGACGGTGTTAGCCTTCACCGAGCATGCGGTGTAGAGATGATGCAGCAGCACCATATGATATTAATGAAGGCGCGCTGCCGCACCGTCCACATACACAGGAAATATGCGCGAGTGCAGGGGGCATGTTTAAGAGCTGCACAGAGGCGTGAACATGTCCGCTACAGTTGCGCAACCTAAAATGCTGACTAGTACAGCCTGTCTCTAATAGTAAACAATCGTGTCAGTGTCTGTGGATACTGAAATGTATGCAAAGCATACAAGAGAGTTCCACGAACACCAAAATAAAATCACAGGAGTAAAGACACAAGCATGTAGCTGAATGTTGAGCCCCAGCCCCTAGAACTATTACATTTAAAACCCCGTGTCTGTATTTCATTGTTGTGTTGATTTTTATACCAAGTGGAAGTGAAACACAGCATGTTTGCGCACCGCTTCCCTTTGCTAAGCCTAGCCCAATGGTTAGAGCATTTGCTTAATATCTGGCCATTTGTGGTCCGAGTCATCCGTGTCTGGACGGCCCAAAAATGAATTGGTATTACCTGGGTCAAGCTACCATGTCATGAAAGATAAGTATTTGCGTGTACCTATGTGAGAGAAGTACAGCATGTGGAAGACCAAATATGCTAGGGTTGGCCGCACAACCATAATGGTATCAGAGATATGTAGAGTAGGCAATGTGTTCTGCTGTCTGTGCCATGGGTTAACAACCAGAGAAGGGATGGATGGTGTGTATGTGGATTTTGGGGGGGTAATGGGTAATGTAATAATCCGCCAAGGGGAGACTGGGTCGGATGTACAATAGGTGAACTGGAGGTGTAAGAGGGTGCAGTGGGAGAATCCAAAAGGAAACTAAAGAACATACATTCACATCCCCAATACACCCTGTCAGGTCATATTGCAGAACACAACCCCACAAACATATGAACATTAAAATGTACGATACACATTTACAAAAATGGTACCAACTCACACCACATAATGGTTTGGTCTGAACTGAGCCATCCAACCCCTACACACCTGAATACATAATTGAATACCCATTGTCCCCTCCACAGCACACCACACCCCTCTTGCTGAACGCCCACCCAAATCACCCATACTTGGGCTGCTAGCTTGGGTCAGCCATATCTGCACATAGTGCCCCCTACCCACATCTAGTAGGCAGTCTCACCCTAGGCAGTCTCAAGCCTGCAAACTAAGTATGCCATGCATGTATAACCTTCCCTCATTTTCTTGCATCCAAAAGAATGGGGGTCATCGGCGTCCACAATTTTTGGACATCCCTCATGGGATAAGTGTCTGTTCTCAAGATTAGACTTGGTGGCACAACACGATTTCCACTCTCATTGACATCCGGACACAAGTTGGATTAGCAGTACTTGTCCACAACCCTGCTCAGCCTCCACCCAGTCCTGCAAAACCTACAACCTGGGATTAAGCACCTGACCATGATGCACGTCTCCCAAAGTCCATTATCAGGAATATATACCTTTCACATGTTCCCTAGAAGCTTTCCCATAGCCATCTTCCAAATAGTACACGTCAACAAATTGTATACCCTGTCCAGGTTCCACATTGTAATAATGCACACAACCTCTGCATACAAACAGTACAGGTGCCTCCCGGATGCGGGTGTTCATTTACATGGCCATGTATAACCCCAGATATGTAGTCATATATCTATAAATGTACATACTTATATTCGCATAGCTACAGCTACACATCACATATACATGCATATAAGTAGTTGTCAAGTATGTGTCCTATTCATAAATATGTATACTTGCAAATGTATACATATGTCTCTTAGAAACATATGAACATTAACATGTACTATACATATGTACACCAACCAACTGTCACATCTGTTGCCAGTAGTGTGGAATGCCTGTAGTAAAGTCATATATCCTAACTACCATCCATGCAGAATGTATCATTGATGGTTTAGTGGTCAAATCAGTGACTATGGTGTTTCTGTTTTATTTTATTTATTTATTTATTTCAGTTTGATTACCGGGGAGGTCCACTATACTTGGGGGCCCATTTTCAGTGGAGGCCCAGGGAGAAAAGCTCCACATTAACAACAATTTAATTACAAAAAAGAGTTTAGACACAGATATCATTACAATTTACAGTTTTGTACAAAAATAGACTACAAAACCTGTTCCTGGGTCCAAGCCATGCAAGGGCTGCTAATTTTGTATGATGCCTAGAATAATGGCTGTCAGATATAGGGTAATTAAGGCACTTTCAAGCAGACATAAGCAGGTATGTGCGGCGGTAAGTGGCGGTCATTCAACAGTATGGGAAATGTAAAGAAGTATGTAGGTGTATATGCATGTGTATGTACAGATATATATATATATATATATATATATATATATATATATATATATATATATATATATATATATATATATACATACATGAAGAATGAACATGGTCACAATAAAGCATTCATAATGAATGAGAAGGAAAACAGCAGCGGAACCCCTGTATTATTTAGTACTGTTATATCAAGCTGGCCAGAAGTGAGCAAACCTCCTGCGTCTCCAACATAGGATGCTAACAATGGGACTATCTTTGTCCATGTGCTAAGTCTGACTTTCAAACAGGTACAGGGTAGTCCCAGTCTCCAGTCGGATGAGCCAAAAACCAGAAGACTATTTGAACACCCTGACCATTATATGAACGTATGTTCCAGGACTATAAGCTAGGGACGTCTGAATATACTTGGAGTGAGCCAATATACAGGACATGTCTATAGCAGTAGGGTGTGGCGCATATGTAAGGGTATGCTTTTTTTCCAACTGGAGAATGGATGACTGCTGTGTTAGTGACTCTGCTGCCACTATCGACATGATCAGGATATAATCTGATAGTGTACACCATTACCTATGAAGCAGCTATTACACATGGGCAGCAGTTTCCTACATCTTACACTCCTACTGCAGATGTCACACTGGAGTTAAAGATGATATGCACCCTATTGCATTACCAGTACTGTCAACATATTTCCAAGCACCTGTTAGTCTGGCATTGAGAAGTTAGGCTACACAAATGTAAACATTCAACCAGTGTGTCTCTACTATCAATATCCACTCTATGTAGGTGCGCACATAGCCATTTGGCACAGCCCTGTAAAAAGGGTCAGTACACATTTGTAGAACATGTACACATGCACAGCTGTCATTGCTTGCAAACAATACTAGAGAGGTGGATATTAGGCAAGGTGGACTTCTAGGCAAGGCTCAAAAGACAAACCCACCACTGTAAATAGCACAAGTAACCAGAAACTGAGGGTAATGCTACTCAATGCCAGAAGTCTAAACCTCAAAATGCACACACTCATGGGACTCCTCAATATGGAGAACATCGATATCTGTGCAGTAACAGAAACCTGGTTTAAGGCTACAGAGAGCACCCCAGCACTACCAGGTTATAACTCATACCACACCTTTCGGCCACAGAACCCAAACTGGAACACAAAAGGCGGGGGTGTATCCATATTCATCAAGGATACTCACACCTCCAGGTTAGTGGCACAGCATGATGCATTAGAGATCATCCAAGTGCAACTGACAATGGGCAAAACTGCAATCCAAATTGTAGCTTGCTACAGATCACCCACCATGACCCAGAACCCACATTCCACATTTCTGGAGACACTGGGAAATATGCAGGTCCTACCAAACACCCTAATACTGGGTGATTTCAACTGCCCAAACATTAACTGGGAGAACTACTCAAGTGCTAACTCCCTTGCCCAGTGCTTCCTAGAATTTATAAACTCAAATGCCCTGGATCAACTAGTCAACAGCCCACCAGAGGGAACAACATATTGGACCTGGTCTTCACCAACATGGGCGACCGGTGTTCCACACCCGATGTCAACCCCTCGCTGTTTAGATCAGGCCATAGTCTAATCACTCTGGATATTCACATTCTGCCTACAACCTCAACCAAGGAAACCACTGTGAAAATCATTTCCAAAGCAGACTTCATGTTGCTTAAGACTGAGGTGGAAAGGTTTACGGCCCCCACGCCAATGGACAATGCTGTCCAAGATGCTGAAACCTATACAAAGGCACTCTATGATCATCTGCAGGAATTCATGGATCATGCTATCGCAAGTCAAACCTAGACTCACTCCTCCAAGAAAAGGAAACCGGTCTGGTGGCCACTGCCATAAACAGGCTCTACAATAGAAGGAGGAAACTAGTACAGATAAGAGCGAAATCCCTTGAAGGACAGATATCCCTGATCAGTATCAGCAGGAAACTACAATCCCTCATGAAATCATCCAAGGCTAGCTTCAAAAGACAAATTTCCAAGGACTCTACAGATAACCACAAAGCATTCTTTAGCTATGTCAAGAACCTAAGTGGGAACTCTCAGATCTGCTCAGAGTTGGTGCAGACTGGCACAAAATACACTGAACCGACTGATATTGCCAACATTTTGGCAGACAGGTTCAGTGCAAACGTCACACCCCTCTCACGCCCTAAACAGTCCATAACCATACCAGACGAATGTACGGCTCGGCAATCACTGACACACAGGTTAAAACAGCCCTATCCAAAGCCAAAAACACAACCTCAATGGGCAATGGGACCGGACAGTGTCCCAGGCTGTGTCTTACAAGAGCTCCAAATGAACTAACCCCTCACCTAAACACACTGTTCAAACCCAGCCTCTCTACAGGCTACATACCCACAGAGTGGTGCACAGCAACAATTATCCCACTCCACAAAGGTGGCGCCACAATGTACCCCGGGAACTATTGCCCTATAAGCCTGACTAGCCTGGTCTGCAAGGCTATGGAGCACATCATCATGGAACTCATTAACAGAGACATAGGGAACCTCCAGACATTCAACCCAACCCAGGTCAGCTTGATTGAGTGCAGATCAAGCCTACTGAACCTGTTTGATGTCTTACAGTCACCTAGACTTTAGGTGAGGGGTGTAGTAGTTCACACACATACTACCTGGACCTTGCCAAGGATTTTGACACCATTCCCCACTCAGGTAGTATTTATAAACTCTCCAGCCAGTATATAAACCCATACATCACAGGTTGGGTTTGCAACAGGCTTACACACAGAACCCACATGGTAAGCCTAGCAGCCTCCAGGTCCATCTCTTAACCAGTCACAACTGGTGCCCCACAGGACTCAGTCCTGTGGCCCCTACTGTTTGCCATATACTTCTCAGAGGTACAGGCAAACAGAGGTGGACTACAGCAGACCGTGTTTGGCAATTACTGCAAACTGGGAGCCATAATTGACAGTCCATCTGTCACAGACGTACTTCAAGGGGCCTCACATAGACCACTATAGGGTGTCAAAGTCATGGCCTCCAGCTAAAGATCACAAACTGCATGGTCATTCCATTCTGGGAAAACTAAACACCCACATATTGACACATGAGTGGCAGCCACTTTAATACAAATGAGGTAATGGGTATGTGGGGACTACATTAGATAGTGATCTCTCCTTTGACAATCATATCTCTAAAGTAGTTAGGACATCCTTCTATGTAGGCCATCTGATTACTTAAGGGCTTGCATCTAGACATACTGAAGTTATTGTGCCCCTTTATGCATCACTCATCAATCCCATCATTGAGTATGATAACCCATTTGGGATGTACCTCAGAAGACACATCCAACAGCTGGAGGGTCCACGAACATACCTCACCAAGAGGATTACTGACCTCAGACATGTGTCCTATGCTGCCAAACTGAATGAACTATTGCATTACTCAGTGGCATCTTGTTTACTCAGAGATGATCTTTGCTGGCCAACAAAGCCATGTCCAAGTCAGGCTTAATGGATATGCTCCACCTATGGGTAATCCATGTCACAGTGAGCCACACACTGTACTTAGCTACACCTTGCCACAACCATAACTGGAAGATGCTGGAGTGACAGATTCCTGTCACAGGTGCTCCCCATGCTTTGGAACTACATACCTGATTACATTATATGGAGCCCCTCACTAACACTCCAGGGAAACCTTGCAGAGTGGATGGGGAACAGTGGATACACCCCAGGGATCCTGCAATTGGCTCTGCTCCACAGAGGGACAGTTAGTTAATCAGTGGGGTGGCAATAGCTGACACATTTTAGCTAGGCTTATGAATGGCCTCGGGCAGTTAGCCAAGTGCCTACCTATGTACCTATGAACCTATACATACATTATCAACACATGCTGATAGCTTAATTTACTGTTCAGGTGTTGACTTACCTTGTGCCAATAGCAGTTGTGTGTGCAATAGATGAGGGCTGCCTATGTAGGATGCACACAGTAGACCACCTATACATGACAATTTATAGGTGGTCTTATGTGTGTGCCATCCATGTTTACTGTGTGGGCAGGTGGAGAAAGGTGTTAGTCCATAGGTGCCTACACTGTCAGTGTGTGTGCTATACGTTCCCTCTTTGCCAAGGCATGGGCATACTGGTCATGCCTCTGTCTGCCTATTGGGGCTGGCTCAGGGTGTTCGTGGTCTGAGTCCCTCTGTTCCTGTGTGGCCCTTGGCAATGGTGGTGGGCTGTGAGGGCCTTCACCATTCTGTCCCTGCTGCAACTGTTTCCACAGTATCATATTGTGTAGCATGGCACATACTATGAAAATGTGGGCACTAGTGCCTGGAGAGTACTGCAAGGCTCCACCAGCTATGTCCAAGCAATGGAACCATGATTTCAGCATCCAAAACACATGCTCTATGATGATTCTGGTTTGTGTGTGTGCCTCATTATGGCATACTTGCATGGGTGTGTGTGCATTTCTGATGGGAGTCATCATCCATGGTTCCAGTGCATAGCCAGCATCCCCCGCCAGGTGGCTATATGGGATGTCCCCCCTGGCAAATACCTGACACAGCTGTGAGGCATGCCAAATGTGGGAGTCGTGATAGCTTCCATGGCTGCCAGCACGCATATCCATGATGATGCCCCGGGCATTGCACATGACCTGGCAGTTGATGGAGGGGTATCCCTTGCTTGTTTATGTATTGCCTACCCTGCTCACCAGGTGGTAACTTGATGTGTATGTGTGTGCTGTCTATTGCACCCAGTACCTCCGGGTATTCTACAACATGGTGGAGGAGACGCATATTGCTGACCAACTCCTCCTGCGTTCGGGAGAAGTATATGTGCTCATTGGCATGTGGTAACATGGCATCCAGGAACTGGTGGAGTACAATGGATGCTGATGCCTGTGCGATCCCCAGGATATCCCCAATTGGCCTTTGAGAGGTACCTGTGGCTAGTATTCTCAAGCTTACACATACCTTCGTGTCCACTGGGATGGGTTCCCCTCTGTTATTTCTGGCTCTGAGGCATGGCCGGCACAGCTCAACAAGTTGCTGTATGGTTTCCCTGTCAACCCTGTAACGCTCTACTATCTCCAGATCATGTAGCTCCTGGTAGGTTACCCTGGGTCTGAACAATCTTCTCCTCCTCCGGGGCCTGAGGTGGTTGTCAGCATCATCCTTTACACCACCTTCAGTCTCCAACACATGCTGTTGAATCAAAGCTATGGCAGCCCCTTACATGTACATATTAAAAGTTCCCCATCTGTATACACCGATGGTGCAGAGTGTATGGGAATACACAAGTGTGTGTGAGGTGCTTTCACACTTTATGCTATTGTGCTATGGATGCTGCTGATGTCATTGGGTGTGTATGTGCAATTCCATCTGCAGGGTATCTTAATTATGGGTTTTACAGTGAGTACTGCAATTGTCGGGCCTTTGGTGTTGAATTATGCTTAGCTGTCGTAATTCATCTGTTGCCCTTTAATTCACTTTTCAACCCAAATCACCTCCCATTGTCAGGAAGGCATCCAGCTGCCTGCTTTCTTGTTTTGTACTTTCCCTACCCAGGAATGTGTTGCGAAATGTGTTATGTAGCTGATCTACTGCAATTTTGCTTTGTTCAGCTGTGGCAGTACTGTTTTCTTTGCAGTACGGCACCTCCACTTTCCTGTTCTGCAGGTAGCTGCTAGCAGCCTTGTTAGCTGTTGTCGATGGCCCACTGTGGGTGCCTAGCTGTTAATTACTCATTTGTACTCCAATTTCCATGCTGCAGCATTTCCTTATTTTTTTTTCCTATGGCTACTTCAACACACCCCTATCCTGCAGCTTTGCTTAGCAACAGGCAAACCAGATTAGCAATGTTCCAATGTGCTTACAGCAAAGGTGGCACACCCCTCTCTTGATGTCATCTTTATCTCCAGGGCACACCTCGGTGATGTAATGCTACACTGTAAGGTACATCCTTACACTAGCGTGGAATTTGTGAATCACTATTACTCCTCTCATTTGCATGGCATTGCCTACTAATTCCTAGTTACAACGCAGAACACTGTCACAGCCCCTTAGCAGCCCTTGCGCCATGGTGTGGTGTAGCATGCGTGCCATTGACTATTATGGAGAAATCATGAAAAGTGTTACATTGCAGTTTTGTTCTATATAATTCTATTTTCATTGTGATCCCGTTTGCGCACCGATGCCCTGCGCTTTAACTTTGCGTTAGTGTGGGCATAACATTAAATGTTTTTTTTTATATTTTGTGCATTTTTTTATGCCAATGCCTATATATTTATCCATTGGCATATATTAACAGTATAATACATGTGTTTGGTCCGCTGTCATGGCTCTGATAATTTTATGTTTGCAAAAATGTAAACCATTTTTTTCGGTTTACATTTCTGCATGCTTACACTACGCCTGCACCACTTCCTGAATTGCTATATACCTTCATTTGCATGCTACACTGCTGCACATGGGCTAGTTAGCATACAGGTGCCGGGAGCTGTGCGGGCATAGCGTGCACAGGGTAGTGCATATGGGAACAGCTTGTACCTGGATCGCTCGGCTGCCATATTTCGTGTTGGAACACTGACGCTACACCAGCACCCGGCGCAAGTTTCATGAATCCCGAGGATAGTATAGATACAGGTCCCACATGTATTAGTTTGTCTTAGCAGGTACTGGTTGTCAGTATACATGAGGAAATTGCTACATTGTCTCAGGATGCCCATGTCAATCAGGCTGCTTGGAGAAATGTCGGGAAGCTGTCCATCCATTATGGAAGATATATACTGTAGTAACTAGTGGGGAGTGGGCTAGATGGACCAGGTTTTGTTGTAAGACTAACAAAAAGTGTCTGTTCTATGAAGAGCAAGGAGGTAGAAAGATGTGCCAATGCTTCACAATGCACAACTGAGTTGCTTGCAGAGCAGTAGTACAAGCCCTTATCAGCTCTGGTAAACTGAGTGCAAACCTAGCCAAGCACAATGCTTGAATACAAGCAAAGTTAAATGATTTAAAAAAAAGTAAACAGAGGGAAAGGCTAAGACTGATCCTTATTTCAGCAATCCTCAACTCAGATGGGCCTTGGCTGCACATGTCTGCGACAAGGGTACAGGGTGGCATTCTTAATGTAAGAGGGCTGTTTTATTGCTCAAATGACACCAAGCAGTCTGGATTTAGCAAGCCTGAAATTAACCTATGCTATAAATGCAGAAGTAGTAGAAATTCAAAGTGCAGAAAATCACAATCATAACAGCAAAGAAAAAAAAACAAACAAACAAAAAATACAGTTTAAATAAAGCAACATTTCAGTATCATACTCCAACAAGAGTGTAGACAACAAACATTGCTAGTGAGAAATAAGTGGTCTGGAACCCAAGGGCTAAAACCAGCACTAAGACACTTTCAGAATAACAGACACAATATGCCTTCAACCAGCAATTCCCAGCTTAGATGGATGTAGCATATCCTCTCCTGCCACAAAAGTCTACACCACAAACCTTCCTAACATAAAATAACTGGTTTGAAGGCCAAGTGCTTAAACCATAACAAAGATACTTAGAACAACAGGTGCAATATGCATTCAACCAGCAATTCCCATCTGAGAAGAGCAGAGGCTACTGCCACCTCCCATAAGAGTGTGGACTACAAACCTTCTTAATGTAAGACAACTGGCCTGAAGCCCAAGTGCTTAAACCAAAAGTAAGAGGCTTAGAATACCAGTTATAATTTAATGCGATACCAGACAGCTAGTTTTTCAGATCTCTGCTGAAGGTGTCCCCCCCTCCCCTATTTCTCTGTGTCTTAAGTTGGTATAACTGGTTTTACATCCTGTGTGTTATCTGACCATCTCAAGGATTACTTGCACAAAATTAAACCCTCTTAGTAAAAAAAGTCTGCATATCATTGCTACAGCCTTCATGTGTCCTGAAAGAATGTTCTTCAAACTATCTGGAGATATACAGAGCTGAGTATATTTTTCTGGCACTTCAGAGTTGTGTACTGGAAATTGTTGTTTGACTAATTTTATATCATTGCTGGCTGACTTCAGAGTTGTTCACTGTTATTTTTGCTTCACTGTATAGTTTTTCAGATCTCTGCTGATGGTGTTGGTTTTCCCATACCCACCCTTCCTATTCCTGTGTTGTTGTTCAAATTTGGAGGCTTTTGCAGTTGCCCGCCCCCACTGTAGATTTGATCTGGGACACTCCCCCCAGTCCCATCTCTTTACCTCATTCTACCTAATAGACTCCTTCTGCATTGTTTTCAGTTCATTTTTAATTTAATTGCATTTTTTAAACTGTTTGGTCTAACATTGCTACATACTCAAGTGTGCTAGCTTGCACTGCATTTGAATTGTTTTGACTGCTGTTTTAGTTACTTTTCTGTATATATTAAAAAAATAATAAATAAAATACCTTTCCTGTATCTAGTGTAGTCCAGATTCAGATTTGCTGTATCCAGGACTGTATGTAAGCTTCTGAGCCCCCCCCCCCCCAAGCTTTCTGTGTTGGAGGGAAGCCTTCTAGCTTATCAATGGGAGTGGTAAGCACTAGGTAACCTATCTACCACATAAGGTGTGGTTCTGGCCCAGAAATTGTAGTTATTGGCCATATGGGCAGTTTTTCCATCTCTCTCAACTTTCTGATTTAAAAGCCCGCATTTGCACTTGTTTCTCCTTTTCCTGTACCTAGTTTAGTCCAGATACAGATTCTTACTTTTAGCACTTGAATTTGTTTATTCGTGATCAGCACTTGTTCAGAACTTGTAAGCACTAAATAACCTATTAATTACTACAGCACTCAACCTTCCTCATTATCTAGCGGAAAACAGTTTTGGTACTTACTTTCCTCACTTGCTTAGAGAAAAACAGCTCTTGTACTCACTTAACTCACTTATCTAGAGGAAAATTGTTTTTTTTTTATTCAGGCATGTCCAAGGGTCAGCTCCCAGTGTTCTCTCTTATCTATCTGATGAATCTGGGCATCTTGGAGCAATGTAGAAATTGCCTCATGTACACAGACAACCCTCTCCTCTTACCACCCAACACTACAATCTGTGAGAGATGCACTTCTCTAGCCAAACTGGAGGTAAAGCTCTCTCCAATCAAGAATGAACTTGACAGTCAAGAGGAGAAGGTAAACACTTGCACCACACCACACTCATCATATAGTCTCACTAAATCTACACCACCAAAATCCACACATAGAAACACAAAAACATTTGTTGAGGCTCTCAATAATATTCTGCTCAAGCAGCAGAGACCTCCAAAGCAGAAATGCAAGCAACCTCCACCCCCAACACAACCCAAATGACACATAGCCCGCAGACTCAGTGTGCCACTCAACCACAGCCAATAAGGCAAAACAATGTACCCAACACACTAGTCATAGGTGACTCTATAGTCAGGCACACTGATGTCCCACTCACCAGGCTAAACAAGGAGAAGGTTACTGTCAGGTGCCTGTTGGGTGCCAGGATCTGCCACATAACCCATGCACTCAGATCACTCCACAACAAGTACAAATATGACTCTGTCATTGTCCATGTTGGTGTGAACGACCTGAGACATACCTCCCTGGACTACATGAAGAGAGACATGGAAGAGCTCTCCGATCTTGTAGCCCAGGCAGGTATGACCCTAGCCCTGAGTAGCATTCTGCCATCACCCAGAATGATGCCGCAGTACAAGGACAAAATGATTGACTTCAACAATTGGCTAAGCGTCTGGTACCATTCTACAGGGATCCAGTATCTGTCTGCCTGGGATGACATGGTCGACAGACCACGATGCTCTGCCAGAGATGGACTGCACCTGTCACCCCTGGGATTCCAGATACTGGCTAAGGCTCTTCCTGCCCCTATAGTGCCTTTTTTAGGCAAGGTTCAAATGACAAATTCACCACTGTAACAAGAACAGGCAAGCAAAAACTGAGGGTGATGCTACTCAATGCTAGAAGTCTAAATCTCAAAATGCACTCACTCGAAGCACTCCTTAAAATGGAGAACATTGATATCTGTGCAGTGACTGAGACCTGGTTCAAGGATCCAGACAGCACCCCTGCATTACCCGGCTATAACTCGTACCACACTTTTCGGCCATGTAACCTGGACTGGAACACCAAAGGCGGAGGTGTGTCCATATTCATTAAGGATATCCACACCTCCAGGCTAGTTGCTCAGCATAATGCAGCCGAGGTTATCCAAGTGCAACTAACTCTGGGCAAAACTGCAATCCAAATTGTAGCTTGCTACAGATCACCCACCATACCCCAGGATTCTCACTCCTCTTTTCTTGATGTGCTGGAAAATACTAGGGTTCAACCAAACACCCTAATAATGGGCAATTTCAACTACCCCACCATTAACTGGGATTAACTGGGAAAACTGCTCATGTACCAACTCTTTGCTCAACGCTTTCTGGAATTCATAAACTCCAATGCCCTGGATCAACTTACCCACACCCCCACCAGGGGCAACAATATCCTAGATCTAGTCATTACCAATATCAGTGACTGGTGTTCCACACCTGAAGTCAATGCCTCATTGGTCCGATCAAAACATAAGCTAATTACCATAGATATCCACATCCTGCTTCCACCCCCCCCCATTAAGGAAACCATGGTAAAAAAATTCTCCAAAGCCAACGTCATGCTTCTTAAGACAGAAGTGGTGAACTTCATGACACCAATGCAGATGGACAATACAGTTATGACTACTGAATCCTACACAATTGCACTTTATAAGCACTTACATGAGTGCATGGATCGTGCTATCCCAAACAGAACCAAGATGCTATCCTCCAAAAAAAGGAAGCCAATCTGGTGGTCCCTTGCCATAAACAAACTGTACAATAGAAGGAAGAAACTCTTGCAAAAGAGACTAAAGTCCCACGAGTGGAGGAGCTCCCTGGTCAGCCTCAGTAAGAAGCTGCGATCCCTGATAAAATCCTCCAAAGCTAGTTACGAAAACAAAATTGCCACTGATTTTAAAGACAACCACAAAGCATTCTATAGCTATGTCAAGAATCTCAATGGCAACACTCAGATTTGCTCTGAGTTATAGCACAATGGCACTAAATATACAGACCCAACTGATATTGCCAACATCCTGGCAGATAGGTTCAGTGCTAACTTTACCCCCCTCTCACCCCCTAAAGAGCCCATCTCTATATCAGAAGAATGCAAAGTTTCTGTAATCATGGCTGCACAGGTAAAAAACACACTCTCCAAAGCCAAGAACACAGCATCCATGGGACCAGACAACATCCCAGGCTGCATTCTACATGAACTACAGAACTAAATGGCACCCCATCTAAGTACCATGCTCAATCATAGCCTCACCTCAGGCATTGTGCTGGCTGAATGGCACACAGCAACAGTTATCCCACTCCACAAGGGGGGAGCCACCACAGACCCCAGGAACTACCGCCCCATTAGCCTGACAAACCTGGTATGCAAGGCCATGGAATGTATCATCAGGGAACTTATAAACAAAGACATTGGTAATCTCCAAACTCTGGATCCCACCCAGTTCAGATTTGTAAAAGGCAGATCTTGTCTCCTATACCTGATAGTCTTCTTTGAAGCAGTCGCCAAAGCCATAGACAAGGGTAAGGTGGTTCACACAGCCTATCTAGATCTTGCCAAGGCTTTCGACAGCATTCCCCACTCTGGAATTATAGATAAACTCACTAAACTAGGTATAAATCCCTAAGTCACAAGATGGGTTGCCAACTGGCTCACTGACAGAACCCACACTGTGAAAGTAGCAGACTCCAAATCCAACTTCAGACCAGTGACAAGTGGAGTACCACAGAGTTCAATCCTGGGTCCTCTCCTGTTTGGTATCTACTTCTCTGAAGTACAGGCTAACACAGAAGGTTTTTGGCTAATGAAGTTCACAGATGACTGCAAACTAGGAGCCATAATCAAAACTCCTAACAATATGGACATCCTACAAAAGGGCCTCACTGAGACGGATGCCTGGTGTCAAAGCCATGGCCTCAAGCTCAATGCCAAAAAGTGCATTGTCATCCCCTTTGGTAAAAACTCTGTACCCATGAACTACAACATAGGTGGTAGTTACTTAACACCGAAAGTGTGATATGAGACCTTGGGACACAGGTGGGCAGTAGTCTCTCCTTTGATAATCACATCGCTACAGTAGTCAGGAAATCCTTCTAAGTGGCACACCTCATCACAAAAGGTTTCGCATCCAGGAAAAAAAAGAGGTCATTGTTCCCCTCTACTCATCACTCATTAGACCCATTATAGAGTACAACGCCCCTTTTGGTATGTACCTCACAAGACATCTACAACAACTGGAAAGGCCGCAGAAATACCTCACAAAGAGGATTACCAGCCTCAAACAGATGTCCTATGCAGACCATCTCAAAAAACTCCAGCTTTACTCTGTCGCATATTGCCTACTCAGAGGTGATCTCTGCCTAACATACAAAGCTATGTCAAACCCAGAGCTGTTGGACATGCTCCACTTAAAGAAATCCCAATCCTTCCGAGCTACACGATCTAGGGACATAAGCCTTGTCACCACAATAAACAGAACATGCCGGAGGGATAGATTCCTGTCCCAGAGATT
Source organism: Protopterus annectens (assembly GCF_019279795.1). NCBI lineage: Eukaryota > Metazoa > Chordata > Ceratodontiformes > Protopteridae > Protopterus > Protopterus annectens. The sequence continues at coordinate 795,370,802 of NC_056730.1, forward strand.
TCCCACACTCTGGAATAAACTACCTATCTATATCAACAAAGCTCCTCATTAACACTCTTCAAGAAAAATCTTGATGATTGGATGGGAAATAGGAAATTCACACCGGGGATCACCTCTGTGGCTCTCCTCAACAGTGGCACAGGAAAATAACTTTCTTGGGTGGCAAAAGCCAGGGTACCTTTTTGGCTGGGCTTATATAGGCCCTGGGGCTGATAGCCTAGTACCTACCTATGAACCTATGAACCTATGAACCTATGACAGTGACATGTTTATTTATTTAATGTTTGTTGACCAGGAAAGTCCAACTTGGAACAAAACCAATTTTCAGTGGAGGCCTGGGGAGAAATGCTCCAGACATATGTCTTTGTGACGTGGGAGGAAACTGGATCACCCGGTGGAAACCCACACAAACACAGGGAGGACATGCAGACTTTACACAGATGGCATTCCAGACAAGAATCGAACTGGAGAACCTCTTCTGTGAGGCAGCAATGCTACCGCTGCACCACTGCATCATCCATCTACTCACATACAGCATATCATGGTTAGTAGGCCCTATGTTACCTTGATGGGAAAGCCCTGTGCTCTGCCCAGCTGATCTATATGTCTGGTGAGGTTCATGCAAAAGAGGGCATTATACAGTATTACTGTTCTGATGAGTTTGACTACAGTGCTGTCATAAAGTCCTGAGATCTGAATGAGATGGCGTGTCTTATGATGTGCACCACACATATATACTAGAAAACATTAAAGAGAAATTTTAGAAAGTAATAAGACACATTACAGTTCCTGACCCCACAACCCTTACAAGAGAATACGGTAGAAAGTATTGACACAATGATGCTAGCGACTGTAAAATTTGGCAAGGCAAATATGTGACAGGTACAGTTATCAGTCCAACAACACAAATGCAGATATACTAGGCGTTAATATAGATATGCACCATGTGCTTCAGACATAAAGCTTTTATTTATTTATTTATTCATTTATTGATTGATTTGACATTTGTTTACTGGGGTGGTCTGACTGGGTCAACAGGACCCATTTTCAGTGGAGGCCCAGGGAAAAAAGCTCCCCATACAGTACAACACAAATACATTATAGTCCAAAAACAATACAAGTTACATGAGGAATACTATGCAAAAATAAGATGATATAACATAAACTAGGTTACAAGATGTACTACACATCTGGGCAATTCGACAGAGTTGTATAATTACAGCCAATTTTAGTCATTCTAAGAACATATACATAGCCTATAAGTAGATAAGGAAAACAAGAGCAGAAGAGTCAATGATGCAGAAAGATAGGGAGAGAGTTAAGAAAAATAGAGGTATCACAGGCTGAGCAGCAGCTTAAAGTTATGGCATGGAAACAGAGAAGGAGTTGGGAGAGACTTAGCATTTTATATACTGTGAAGGAGTGAGATGTGACAGAAGAGGAAGAGGTTGAAGCTAGTGTAGAAGAAGAGGAAGAGCTGAGCATTAGGCTGGATTTATACAGGAGCACAGCCACGTATTTTTGAGATGATTTTTTAAAGAGGCTTTAAAGTGGGTTAGGCCAGGCATGGACCTGGTAGTAAGAGGTAGTGAATTCCATAGTTTAGAGACAGAAAATGAACACAGACAGTGACCTGTTTTTTTTTTTTTTGTAGGTTTTGAGATAGCTAAGAGATTTTTGTCTTCTGATCATAGGGATCTATTTGGTGTATAATGTTTGACTACATTTGCTAGCACAGGGCAGGCAGTAGGTTTGAAAATAAGGTTGCACAAAGTGGATAGCTGAATAAAAGCAAGGTGGTTGGGAAGTTCAAGCCAGATTATTTCTAAAAGTGCTTCACAGTGATGTCTGTGATATTTAGAGTTTGTGGAAAACTTAGCTACTTTTTTATGGCACTGTTCCATCTTGCTTAGGATAGAAATTTGGTAAATTAGTTAGGATAGAGGCATTGTAAAGAAGGGATGGAAGTAAAAAGGTTTTTGCTAGGGAAACTTTGGTTGCGTTTTCTTTATATTTTGTTGTGTATGGTGTTCAAAGGAAAATTTATTGTCAGTGATTACTCCTAGAAGTTTAGCTTCCTGCACTATTTCTATAACAGTGTTGTCACATGCAAAGATGTTGAAATGACTGGTGACAGGGGAGGTGTTTTTGGGGTGGAAGAGTACTAATTTAGTCTTCTTTGGCTTAAGAAAGAGTTGAATATTTATTGGCCAGGATTCAATTTCAGTAAAGAACTGTTGAGTTTTTGAAAGCAGTTCTGGTAGTGATTGAGCTGTGGGAAGAAGTGTGAAGGTTTTCAGTGAAAATGTTGAAGACTAGAGGTCTGAGGATGGAGCCTTGAAGAACTCCAGTAGGACTGTGTCGAAAGGGTGAGAGTTCACCAGACCATTTCATTGCCTGTTTACAATCCTCGAGGTAGCTCTGAAACCATTTTACTATGTTATGTGAGAAGCCAGAGTTAGACAGTATGTTTGGTAGTAGGGGGTGAGAGACCATGTCAAAGGCCTTAGAGAGGTCAAGGAATATTGAGGCTGTATCCCTGCATCTCTGAATCCAAAAGAGAAAAAAACAGAGATAAGGCACATTTATTATTACTTGCACAGAGTGTTGTGAGGGGGGTGGAGCATGAGGCCTTGGCTGACGCAAAAGGTCAGTGAGTGTGTGTGAGGGAGACAGGAAAGCAGGCAGGCTGTGTGTGTATGAGTGTGTGTGTGTGTGTGTGTGTGTGTGTGTGTGTGTGTGTGTGTGTGTGTGTGTGTGTGTGTGTGTGTGTGTGTGTGTGTGTGTGTAGGAGTCCTCCATGTAAAAGTGGTGTTTGAAAGTCTGTATGAACACAAACAAGCTCAGGGCTAGCTCTATGTTTTGATATGTTAGACAGATGAAAGCTGTGCATGGTAAAGGTGGCAGTTCTTCGCTGTCACCCCTGACCACAAGAACTGGCTCTGCCAGGAGTTGTATCAGCACCTCCATGTCCAATGTCACATGCAGTGCTGCTACCTGAGCATGACTGATGTCTGCTGGATGTGCTCCCTTAATGGGAATGCCCACGACCATGACCCCATGGCCTGCCACATCTGGGTGTTAACAGCACATTCACCGATGGACCAGTGGCTGTGCTGCCACAATAGAGGCATGATCAGACATGGTCACATTGGCTATAATTCTTTAAAGAAAAGAAATGAGGAGGACAGGAAAGTCATAAAATAAAGAGCAAGCAGGGGGCAGAACAAAGTGAAAGGAGGGAAGGAATGTGGAGGGATGCCGTAGGAACAATCCATAGCTGTCCATTTTTTCAAGAATAAAACATGAATATATATGCAAAATATTACATGAATTTGGACTGCCACTCCCAGAGACAGGAGTAATCAAAACCGATCTGTTTTATATGGAAATGGACCAAATCAAGTGTGTCATGAAGACATATGTGTGAAATGTGGGAAATGGAGACCTATATATGGGACGCTTTTTTTTTTTTTTTGTGGGACAGGTGCCCATTTATTTATTTATTTATTTTATTTTGAGATAGAGAGAAGAATGTTGAGGAAGGGATGCAGGAATGTCTGGGTTAGGTAAGTTAGCAGGTGAGGAAGCAATTTTCAAACAGACAAGACAAACACGACAAAAGACAGGGACGGTGAAGGACACAAAATGTGGCTGAACACCATAGTTAGGGAGAGGGTGGGAAATCCAGATCCCATGCACATCGAGGAGGTTGACAGTGAGAATCCAGTCCCCACCCAGGGAACTGTCATCACTGCCACTTCACTGTGCCGCTGGCTACAGTACCCAATGTCTGTGTCTCCTATGTGTGCTCTGAATGAGGATGGAGAGCAGGTGCACCATCTGGCATGGGCATGCACCCACAGTGAGGTGCACAGTCCTAGACAACACCCCTGGCAGTTCCTGTTGAGTGATAAATTCACCACCTCCTCCACTGCTCCTGTAAGGAGCCAAAGGCCTATCCTCCAGGGCAGAATTACGTGAGAGGCCAGGTAGTGCACAGGCAGCAGAGGGGGTGCTACCAGGCTACACTGCAGATGTGCTGGGCAACAGTGTTGTAACCAGCGGAGTGCAGGCAGGTGAATCTCATGGGACAGACCTACCCTGCTGTGCTGTGGGAAAAAACAAACAAAAACAATTTTAAAAATTAAAAAAAAAAAAAAAGAGAGGGAGAAAAGGGTTGGGGTGAGAAAAAACAGGGAGAACATTAGTAACTTCATATGTGACATATAAATCATTGATACAATTATTTGACAATAGTATGTTACCTTTACTTTTAACACTACAAACTCCTAACTAATTTCTTCATTATTTTTAAGGCTATCCAGTTCATCACAGAGACACACTGTAGTACAGATTGCAACTACCAATCCTCGATGTGTGCATGTATTGCACATATGTGTGTTCCAATTATACTGATTACAGTTAACAGAAGGCCATTTGTACCATTGCTATAGAGGTATGAAGTTACATTGCAATAATAATAACAGTATTGTATATTTGGGAAGGTGTGGTTTTTGAAACCACAACTGATGACTACTCTCTAATACTGTAGTGTTATTTTATCCTACAGACTACTGCATCCATACTTTCCTTCTAAAGTTTACAGATGCATGCTCATTTTTATTTGAGAATATGGCCCCATTGCTTTGCTCTACAGATTAAGGCATGCATAGTTTCTTTTACAGTTGAGATATGGATGCCCACTTTAATACACGTGAATTAAATACCATGTAGGTGGTCCTTAACTTTTAATGCTACTACATTACTATAAAAATAATAATAATTATTATTAAAATACTATTTAGTCAGTACTGTTTTGATGCATACATACCACATGCTTGTCACATCTTTAACAAATGTGTGGCATGGAACCTCACATTTGAGGCTCACTCCGTAGTAGCTATGGAAAAAACAGAACAGAACACCATTATGAACACCAGTCAGCAGTATATTCAGCTTTTAACTCTTACAATTGTCACTGAAATTTATGGTTCCACATATGTGGGGTGTCTCCTGTACTAAATTACCCGACCCAATGATCAAGGCTATCCTGTTTCCTCCTCCGGAGGTCATCAAAGTAATGTCTGCATTGCTCACCAGTGCGGGGGATACCTGTAGCACTGGTCAAAGCCCTGGCAATACTATTCCCGGCTTCAGACTTGTATTATGAACCTGAATAGTCCCACTACAGCAACTTTGACCCATGGTCCTTAACTAGGAGTCCAGCAAACACCTTGGAATCCTGGATACACCACTTCTGCCCCTGAAAAAGCACACCCTCACCAGCAATTCCTGACATGCTTGCCATAGCTGAAGCTCAATGTAGAATGAGCATTTCTTGCCAATTGCATTTTATATGCTGATGTTTTCCTGCCTACTGCATGTCTTCACTTACTAAGAATGAGTGCATTTTTGGTTTTGCAACATTTGAAAATGTTGTGCATCGCTTACCATCAAACAAACATGGTAGGCAAGGAGGCACACTACTGGTCACTATGTCTGCAGGATGTTAAGCTATGCACAACAGTGGCAAGCACTGCAATTTTGAGATTATTTGGGATACAGGCATTTGTATAAATGTGTTTGTCAAATGAATCACGTCTGCAGTTCTCCTACACTTGCAGTTATTGGCACAAGAAGGTTAAGAAAAAATTGTGTTTGTTGCACTTCATTGCTATAATCTGCAATCTCACAGCAGTAAAACAAAATTTGCACACCCTGGGCCATCTACACTCCTCGTCTACACTTAAAACCTGCTGCCATGGTATTATTGAATTAATATTAATTGAATGCATCTGGTTCATGTTTGTGGCTGTCTGGGTCCTGTCTACAACCTAGGTGGGCCGTTCCTCCAGTTTATGTGTGATTCTCCTTTCTTACACATGTAACTGTTTAATTAACTGATATACAGATTTGAGTGAAAGGGTCCTTGATCTGCAGTTTCCTAAAATAATTAGGAAAGTGTGATTGTGTAGATGTTTCTGTTTGCTTGTTTATCTGTACTCACTGCACATCATCATACGTTTATGTACACCCTTGCTCTGTTATCAGCAGTTTATCTGCAACCTTGGTGTGTCATCAAGCTATTAAAATGCCCCTGTACCATCTATATTTATGGTACTCCTTAAAAAAAAAATCAGTGTTTGCACAGTGCACATGCTCAAAAGAGGCACTTAAACCCAACAAAGCACACTATTCCTCTTAAAACAACCCCTAAAACTTAAACTTACACCAGGAATGAACAAAAAAGTTAAAACACAATAAGGTAAAATACACGCTCCTTTTCCCTTCCACTGCAATTTAGGAAAGTAATGTTACATACTTCCCTTGTAAAAGAGCACACACACACACACACACACACACACACACACACACACACACACACACACACACGCACACACGCACACACGCACACACATGCACACATGCACACGCGCACACCTGCACACGCGCGCACACACACACACACACACACACACACACACACACACACACACACACACACACATAAACGCACGCACACTTTGGGAAGAAAAGCTCCAAGGTATCATTTTTAATGCAATCAGTATATTTATAATACATTTTATAATGTAGTTTCACCAAATATATTGCATGATATCAGTATAAATTTGTATTGATATTCACAAACATTAAAATTGCAAGCCTTGCAGTGAGACTTTACAGATAGAACAGTGAGGTATAAGATAGGTAGGAGGAATATAAAAATTACAATACAGTAAGCTATTGGAGGAGATAAGCAAGTCTAATTGTTAATCGATACGTATTGATGGTATAATAATCTGGTGTTCTAATTAGAAGCAGGTATAGTAATTTAAGAAGTACAATGCATAAGAAAGGTGATGAAGGATATTAGAAAGCTATGTTTCAGATGAGGAGCAGGGACAAAGCCTGGAGGCAGAGATGACTTTTTTAGTAATGGTTTGATAACATGGTGTGTGATGGACTTGACTGATACAGCAATTTTATTCCAAGTTCTAGCGGCACTATTGAAATAGAGACTGACCCCACCAGCCCATTGTGGTTTGTAGATGGTAAGTAGTTGTTTATTTTTTAACCAAAGGGGATGATTTGGAAGATACCATTGGAGAAGGGGTCTACTTGCTGAGCAGGCAGATGGGGTATGGATGATTTTATGGATTATGTTGAGCCGAGTAGAAGATAGGTGGTGAGAAAGCTCAAGTCAGTTAAGTGTTTTAAGTGTTAAACAGTTATGGGTCCGGTAAGGTCTGTTGCAAGCAAATTTGGAAAATGTATTATAGTACTGTGTACATTTAGATCTAAGTGAGGCTTGCAGGTTGATCATGATAGGGACTCTATATAGGAGACATGGTAAGAGATACGTGATAGCTGAGTTACCTTGGCAGACTCAGTAATGAATTTCTTTACTCTGTATAGGGTGTCTAGTTTTTGATGGGTTTTCTTGATGCTGTTGCGGATATGTAAATCGAATTTAAGATTGTTGTTGATTGTCGTGCCAAGTAGTTTTGCATGTGCGTTAACTATTTAAGGAAGAAATTTGAAGTTGTTTTTTCATGGAAATGGGGTTTTAGAAAAAAAAAAGGAAACAATTTAGTTTTACTGGGGGAGGGATTTAGTAGCAGGTGATTATCTTAAAGCCATCTTTCAACAGAGTAAACATTTCTTGAGTAATTATCTGAAAATGTATTAGGTTGTTGGAAATGCGTAGTAGGGTAGAATCATCAGGATATTGTATGAGGGAAATTTGTAAGAAGATTTATATAAATTGTTAGTGAATATATTAAAGAGCAGAGGGCCTAGAATGGAGCCCTGTGGCACACCAGTATTGATAGGAAGGAAAGGAGAAAAAGTGAAGAGACGTTTAACAGACTGGTATATATTAGTTAAGTAGTTGTTAAACCATAGTAGTGTGGGTTGTGAAAGCCCAAAGGAATACAGTTGGTAGAAGAGTTTTTGGTTAGAGACGAGAGCAAAAGCTTTACAGAGGACAAGGAATACAGACGAAACAAGTTTGGCTTCATCTCTGGCTTTAACAGAATCTGTGAAAGTTAATCCCCGGGATTCATTAAACCCTACACGGAGTGCAGGAATAGTGCAGCAGCTGCTGTATGGAATATGGCCACCGAGCGATTTAGCAAACAGCTGATCTGAAGTGCATGAGCTTGGCAACACTATTCCTGCACACACCACTGCCTAATGCTAATTACCTCATTTGCTGGTGAAAACCATGCAAATGAGGTGAATTAGTGATTCAGCAAGCAGGCAGGTGTCCATGCAGGAATAGTGTAAGAAGCAGAAATGTGTTCAGTTACTAGCTGAACACATTTCTGCAAATTAGAAAACAGAGGCATGACAGCACGTAATAAAGCATGTATTATATCTACTAGTCATGCCAGTGACTAAATATATGGCCATTGGCATGATAAATAGTTTTAATTTTTTTAAATAAAACATTTTTTTTTTGGCTGATCTCGGCCGTTTAAGCATAGGGGAGTGGTGTGCAGACAGGATCACGGGGGAAAAAAAAAGGGGAAAAATCAATTTTCACAGAAATCTACATTTTTTTCATTATAGTCAATGGCATGCAGAATGAAAACAATACCAGGGTATAGTGGTTGCTAAGGGGAAATGCCCAATGTAAGTGTGGTAACTATAGAGTAAGGCAGTGGTGTATGCAAATGAGGGGATTTATACTGAATCACATATTTCTTCTAAGTGTCAGACTGCACCTAACAGTGTAGGTGTTCTAACCCCACCGTGTAGACAGGAGGAGCAGCTAACATGAAAAGGGGGTGTGTCATGCTTCCTGTAAGCACATTGGAGCTCAGTGGCCTATGTTTGCCTTTAGCTAAGCACAGCTAAAGAAGGGGGTGTGTCTGAGGCTGTAATGTCTTATTCCATGAAGTGCAGAGTGCGTTCTTATCCAGGGAGGGCTAATTCTTCTTAAAACTGTTTACTTTAGCTAAACGGGTGTGCACGGCATGCACCAGGCCTAAAACAAAAAAAAAAAAAACAACAGAAATAGCAGAACTGTTTATAATTGAGCATGGGGCATGCACAGCATGCATTGGGGCTTAAACAGGGAGGAAATGGGAAGGGGAAACAGCAGAAGGAAGGCAAGCAAGGAGAACAACTATAGATGGCAGGTGGAATGTGTCAGAATCGTCCAATTACACAGGCAGCAGCCCAGCACACTACTATAAACTATGCAAACACCTTTCAGTCTGTTTTTTCCCACAAACTCTACACCACTGGTGTACATATTCAGGGGAATTTTAAACTGACAAATCTAAAAAAACATGTTAGGGGCTGCTGTTGCTCTGATCTATCAGCATGTGCTAGAGATTGAGGGTGGTGATGAGGATAATGCTGACAACCAACTCAGACCGAGTATGAGGGGAAGAGTGTTCAGACCCAGGGTAACCTACCAGGGGCTACATGATCTGGAGATAGTAGAGCGCTACAGGGTGGACAGAGACATACTTCAGCAACTTTGTGAGCTGTGCCAGCCTAACCTCAGACCCAGAACCAACAGAGGGGAATCCATCTCAGTGGACACTAAGGTATGTGTAGCCTTAAGAATACTAGCTACAGGTAATGGCAGGGGATCAGGGAAGTAAATATTCTGGGAAGGAATAGCCAGGGAATTGTTATGGCTAGGTTTGTATAGGCCCTAAGCCAAGTAGCCTAGTACCAGCCTATGAACCTATGAACTTTCCAAAGACCAATTGGGGATATCATGGAGGTCTCACAGGCATCTGCATCCAGGATACTCCACCATTTCATGGATTCCATGTGATTACATGCTGCAGAGTACATTTACTTCCCCAGCACCTGTGAAGAGAGGACCAGCAATATGTGTCTCTTCCACCATGTAGCAGAATACCCAGAGGTATTGGGTGCCAGAGACTGCATGTGCATCCACATCAAAGCACCACCTGGTGACCAGGGTAGGTTATACGTAAACCACAAGGGGTTCCATTCTATTGACTGCCAGGTCATGTGCAATACCCAGGGCATTGTCATGAATGTGTGTGCTGGCATCCCTGGAAGCTCTCATGACTCCCACATCTGGCATTCATCACAGCTGTACCAGGCGATTGCCAGTGGGGACATCCCATATGGCCATCTGGTGGGGGATGCTGGCTACGCACTGGAGCCATGGATGATGACACCCATCAGAAATGCACACACACCCACACAAGAATGCCATAATGAGGCACACACACAAATCAGGATCATTATAGAGCATGTTTTTTGGATGCTCAAGTCACAGTTCCGCTGCCTTGACATATCTGGTGGAGCCTTGCAGTACTCTCCAGCCACATATGCACACATGTTCATAGTATGTGCCATGCTACACAATATGATCCTGTGGAAACAGCTGCAGCAGGAACAAAACAGGGAAGGCCCACACAGCCCCCCACCATTGCCAAGGTCTTCACAGGCACAGAGGGACTCAGAAGAGGAACATCTTGAGCCTTCCCCGGTAGGCAGATGGGGGCATGCCCAGTATGCCCTGTCCTTGACAAAGAGGCAACTTATAGCACATACACTGACATTGTAGGGCCCGAGGGACTGATCTCTCTCTCGCTGGCTTGCACACACAGTAAAATGGATGCCAAGCATTACACCACCTATACCTTACCATCTATAGGCAGTGTACTGCATGCATCTGTCATAGTCAGCCCTCAAGCAACATCCTCACAACAGCCTCAGGCACAAGGTAATTCAGTCTCCTTAACAAAATAAATGAATGGAGTAGAATGTTCAGATAGCATATCTATGGTATTGATTCAAGCATGCAAGGGAATGGGGTAGCATACTGGGATAGTAGCAGACAACTGACAGCTCTGTGGGACAGAAGGAAGTGCATCCCCAGTACGGGCCTACCCACACCATGCAGTACCACCCTAGTTGACAAATACCACTGAAGTATATGTGGTGAGCCAAATAACTGGGGAGTCATAGGTCACATGCATGGATGTCAAAGGGGGGGGGGTCCCATATCCACCCCCAGCCTCACCCACCAGATCATCTGTAGAAAACCATACAGAAATGTCTGGCAAAGGCCCCCACATGGCAACATCCATGAAATCCCCACCTACAGACTTTTACACAGTGATATCACAATATCACATCAGGTCTGGCAGTGGCAGTATGGCTTTGAAAGGTAAGAAGTCTGAAACTACAAATGTTTATGCCAGAACAATCTGACCTGTGGTTGATACTATTATGCCTGTAGTCTCAAATATAGGGTAATCCACTATGCTAAATGGGACCAAAATGTTAATCAAATATCAGCACAGTCTCTGCAAATGTGTATTCTGTACAGATGTGTCACCCCTCCCATAGTCCCATAGAAATACATAGGTTCATAGGTTCATAGGTACGTACTAGGCTATCTGCCCGAGGGCATTTATAAGCCTAGCCAGAGTGTGTCAGCTTTCGCTGCCCCATTGATTAATTAATGGAGCCTCTGTCAAGAAGAGCCAATGAAGTGATCCCAGGGGTGTAATTTCTGTTACCCATCCACTCGTCAAGGTTTCTCCTGAAGAGTGTTTGTGAGGGGCTCTGCTGAATGCAGTTAGAAATTTTGTTCCAAAGCATGGGGAGTCTCTGTGACAGGAATCACAACCATGTTCTATTTATTGTTGTGGCGAGGTTTAGCTCACTAGAGCGAGTGGCTCGCAGTGACTTGGATTTCTTTAGGTGGAGCATGTCCATCAATTCTGAGTTGGACATGGCTTTGTAAGTCAGGGAGATATCAACTCTGAGTAAGCGATATGTCATTGAGTACAGCCAGAACTTTTCCAGTCGGGCTGCATAGGACATATGTTTAAGGCCAGTAATCCTCTTGTTGAGGTACTTTTGTGGTCTTTCCAGCTGTTTGAAGTGTCTTGTGAGATATATCCCAAATGAGGCAGTAACAGATCTAGCCTTAAGCAGCATCCAGCCATCAACTAGAGTGATGGCTCAAAACTAACAGAAAGCAATTGTCTGTAACAACCACAGTCAACTTACTGGTACCATCCTAGGGTTGTCCACTGCCAGCAGCTTGATCATCAGAATGCACTGCATTGCTAAAGATGGCCTGCATCTGTCACACCTGGCCCACAGGTCTGTGGCAAATGCCCATGCCTCACCCACAGTGCCCTGTTCATATGTTTATAGGTGTGTACTAAGCTAATGGACCTGGAGCCTTTACAAGCCTAGCCCATAGGATTACCCTGGCATCATGCCACCCAAGAAATTGTAACCGCTGACATGGCTTACTATCAAAGTATACCCAAATTTATTGGTACAAGAGGTTTAAAGCACTTTTCATTTGCCCAACTGGCAAACTTCATCAGAAACAAATTATAACATTCAAATTCACATTTTATACTACCAGGTGGTCCTAAGTAACCAAGTACGATACATTGTTGCATTCATCTTAACTTCTTAAAGAGACCACACTATTATATGGTAGATACTCGTGCTGGGATGTCAAATACAGTTAAACAGTGGTAATATTTTGCACTGCAATCTACCATATAAACATCAATACCTTATATTAAAATTTATCAACATTTAAAGTAAATACTAATCATGTACAGAACACTATTTAAAACCAACTAACAATTACAATAAATCTCATGTTAAAGGTACGACTGCACAGTTGATGCACTTCATCTCTGTAAACATCCTAGTTTTAAAATACTAGAAATGGAACAGGTTTCATTCAGACCAGAAAAGTTATAGGCATTTAACCTGACCTGCCAGAATAGTTCATGTTCTTCTAATTGTAAAGGTGTAGGGCCACCCCTAAGGTCCTGTATAATATGGTTGATGGCTAAAAACCTAAATTTGTGTTCACTATTCATAGAAGTGTGCTTGGCCAGGGCATTTTCGAGTCTGTCCTTGTTAATGGTGTATTGATATTCATATATTCTTTCATAAAGCCTATGCTCCGTTTTACCAATGTAAAATGCAGGGCATAATTGGCACCTGGCCAAGTACACAACAAACCTGGAATTACAGTTAAACTTTGCTTTGAGTTTATACTGTGTACCATAAATAATAAAATTATTAGTTACATCAATAAACTTACAATAATTACAGTTTTGGCACTTGTTCATCCAGAAGCTACGGGCTTTGATAGAACATTGTTGTTCCAAAAGGGTTTTTAAGTTCTTACCTTTCCTGAAAATTACTCTGGGGGAATCACCTATTTATTATAGATGCTTAAGTTGGTTTTAAACAATTCCCAATTTTTCCGAAGTATTTCAATACAAAAATGACTATCTGTGGTGTATGTGGTAATAAAACTTAACCCAAAATCATTATTGCCCACACAGTCTGTATTAAGACCATTGTCGATAGACTCTGTGTTAATGGTATTAACAGATTCTAATGTTAAACACTCGTCACCTAAAATTGGTGTATAAATGTGGTTAAATCTCTTAGTTCTAACTTCGTTGATTAAACTATCTAAGAGATTTTCAGGATAACCACATTGGACAAACATATTTCTCAATAATTGACATTCTTCTATAAAGTCTTCATCTTAACTGACCAGTCGTGAGGCTCTCACTAATTGGCCTTTAATAATGATCATTTCTGATGCAACGGGTGACAAATAGAAAAATGCAGGAATGTGTTTGAATATGTACTCCTCCTGTGTATCTTTGCCACAAACCGACCAGTGTTGTGGTTCTGAGCTAACCAAATATCCAAATGCGCTATTGCTTCTGTGTTAAATGTTGAAGTAAATTGTAAAAATTGTGCTGTCTGGTTGAAATAATTCAACACATCCCTGCTGACTACCTCATCACCTTTTAACAAGATGAACATGTCATCCAGGTAACGTGTGTAATAAATCATAGAATCCACCAAATGTGTTGCTCTTAAATACAAATTCTGATTCCCAGTGGGCCATAACTAAATTCGCTATACTAGCTCTACAAGAGGAACCCATTACGACCCCTACTTTATTTAAATAGAAGTCGTCTCAAAACATAAAAAAGTTATTAGATAACACCAAATCAATTAATTCTATTAAGTCTATTCAAACACAGTACACTTCCCCTTTTCTTACTTTAGCAGTCCTGCAGATATCAGTCACTTTAGAAATGCCTTTCATCAAGCCTCAGCCTCATACGCTCTGTGGCACATGTGATAACTGCGTAACACTATAGTGCAAACAGATAATTAGGCAGGATTTCTAATCTCAATCCTGGCAAATGTAATGTGTGTGTTTACAAGTAAAAGCCTTTGGGTCCATTCAAACCTAGTACACTTCCCCTTTCCCTATTTTAGCAGTCCTGCAGATATCAGTCAGCTTAGAAGTGCCTTTAGTCAGACCTCAGCTCTGTGGTGTGCACAATAACTGCATAACACTGTAGTGCAAATAACTAGTTAGGAAGGAGTTCTAATCTCAGTCCTGGCAAATGTAAAAGTGAGTGTGTGTGTGTGTGTGTGTGTGTGTGTGTGTGTGTGTGTGTGTGTGTGTGTGTGTGTGTGTGTGTGTGTGTGTGTGTGTGTGTGTGTGTGAGTTTACAAGGAAAAACTTTTGGGTCCATTCAAACCCAGTACCCTTCCCCTTTCCCTACTTTAGCACTCCTGCAGATATCAGTAACCTTAGAAGTGCCTATTGTCCGGCTTCACCCCCTTAAGTTCTGCGGTGCATGTGATAGGTGCATAATGCTAAAGTACAAATAGCTAGTAAAATAGGAGTTCTAATCCCAGTTCTGGCAGATGTGTGTGTGTAAGTGTGGATATGTGTAGTTTAAAGTATTTTGTGGCCTCTCTCACCCAGTAACTCACCCATTGCCATACATTACAAGGGCTGGTGATGTTCCTCCCTTTGAAGTACCTTTGGAGACATTTCATTCTATAAGCTCACGTATGCAATAGATGTGTAATACTATAATAGTAATAAGTAAATAGTTAGTGGTTCTAACCTTAGTCTGGGTAAGTGTATGTGAAGAGTATCCTGTCTGTGGTGAGGGGGTTGTTGTGTTTGCATGAGAACCATACCATTGAATGTCGGGTTTGCTACTTTTTGCTGTCCACATTACAAGGCCCACAGTTGTCATCCACTACAGAAGGACATGTAGACCCTCTGCAGCCCTATAAGGATTGTCCCGTATACAAGAACTATGTGATAGTATGGAATAGATAAGATAGGCTGCCTATCTAAGCCTTGGATATCACTCCCCACTCAGGAATCATACACAAACACAGTCAGGTAGGCAGCCAGACCTACATCAGTAGGTGGCCTGCAAACCAGATCAGAGATAGAAGCCATAGTGTGAAAGCAGCAGACTCCATATCAGAATGCTTAAAAGTCACAAGTGGAATCCCACAGGTTGTGGACCTGGGTTCCCTCATGTTTGGGATCCTCAACTCTGAAGATCAGCCCAATACAAAGGTGCCCTGGCTGACAATGTTTGCAAATGACTACAAGGTGGGTGCTATTATTCCTCCCCCCACGTGAGGTTGACATCCTTCACAAAGGCCTCTCTGAGACCTATGACTGTTGTCAGAACCCTGGACATAAACTCAATGCCAGATGATGTTCCACCATACCGTTTGTGTATGACATGGTCTCCATAAAGTAATAAATAGATGGTAGTCCACTGAACACTGATGTTGGTATAATGGAACTGGGAACACAGGTTGACAGTGAGCTGTATGGTGACCATCACAGTGCCACTGTCTTCCAAACATCCTTCCATGTGTCACTTCTCCTGACTCAGGGTGTTGAATCTGGGAAGTAAAAGGACAGTTATTCCCTGTATACACCCCTCAGTAGGCCAATCAATGTGTACTATGGCCCATTTGCCATGCACCCCACTGGACACCTGCAACAACAGGAGAGGCTGCAAATGTTCCTCACAAAGAGGATCTTAGGTACTACACATTTGCCCCATACGAACAGACTCCAACAACTGCAATGAATCTCTGCCTCATATTGGCTACTTATGTGAAATCTCTGCCTGACATACACAGCCATGTCTGACCCAACCCTGTCAGGAATGCTACATCACAGAACACCAGTCTGTCCACACAACATGCCCCAGATACCTCAACCACACCCTCACAATCAACAGGGCATGCTTTAGGGAGAGGTTCACAACCCAGAGACTGGTCATGCCATGGAATAGATGCCATAAACATGTCAAGCCAAGCACATCACTAACCCTCTTCAAGACAAATCAGGAGGAGTGGATGGGGGAATGGAATGCCCACCCTAGGGATCACTCCAGTGACTATGCTCAGTAGACACACTGGAGATTATTGTCTGGTGGCAGGATGCCGTATTTCCATGGGCTAACCTTGTAAAGCCTCCATGGCCATTTGCCATGTACACAACTATGACTCTTTGAACCCATGGATCTCAGTACTGTCAAATGTGTGTGTGAGCATTAGTGTCTGAAAGTGTTTGTGAGTGTGAAAACATGTGGGTGAAAGTAGCTGGTGGCCCATCTCACCCAGTACAACTACCATTGCCATAACCTACAAGTGCTGTAGATTTTATTCACTATATAGGTACCTTGGGACACTCCACAACCTATAAGCTATGTTGTGTGTGTGGTAACTGCATAACACTATAATAGCAATAACCACATAATTAGGGGCTCAAATATGAGTCATTGCAAATGTGTGTGTGTGTGTATTAAGTGTGTATATGCATAGGTTACAGTATTCTGTGGCATCTCTCACCCAGTGCATTACCTATTGTCATAATTTGCAAGGCCTGGTGATGTCCCTCACCTTAGAAGTACCTTTGGGCAAGTGGCACCCATAACCTCCATGGCATGTGTGATAAATGTGCAACAATGTAGTAACAATAAATAGTCAGGGGTTCTACTCCCAGTCCTGGTAAATGTGTTTGAGAGAAGAGTATCTTGTGTATTTCTGTGCAAATGACATCCATTGGATGGGCAGGTATTCATATTTTATGCCATGGTACACACAGTACACATTCCTAAGTCTATTGTTTGAGGTCCACTGTTCACATCAACCGTAGTGGTATATGTAGTCATGCTTGAGCCCTATAAGCCCTGTGCAACAGTATGAAATAGTATTGTACAAATAACAAGATAGGTTGGTCTGCTAATGTCAGTACTGACAAGTGTGTGTGTGTGTGTGTGTGTGTGTGTGTGTGTGTGTGTGTGTGTGTGTGTGTGTGTGTGTGCGCATTGGTGTGTATAGCAGTGGTTGTGAGTGTGTAGGCTTGTATTTGGCACTATTATGAGTACTCACACACTCAGTATAGCCACCATTGCCATGCCCCACAAGGCTACGTGATGTTATTCACCTTACAGGTACCTTGTAACACTCATCACACTAGTAGTCCTGTGCCACCTGAAATAACTGCATAGTAGTGTGGTACCACAACTTGATGCGTAGGGGTTCCAAAATCAACACTGGCAACTGTGAACCTGTGCGTGCATATGTGCGTGTGTGTGTGTGTGTGTGTGTGTGTGTGTGTGTGTGTGTGTGTGTGTGTGTGTGTGTGTGTGTGTGTGAACAGTATTCTCCGTGTTTTTGGTAGACACAATACCCTCTGGGGTTGAGGGCATTAGGAATTTGAGGTGTGTTCCACCCACCACACTTACCATTGTCTACTATGCTAGAGCTGATGTCAATCACCATAGTCTGAGATACAACCCCTCAGCCCAGTAATCTGTGAGGCACATGCAAGAACTGTTGCACACACCTGGTAAATGTGTTCAGATACAGCTGTACCCTGACAATGATGTGGTTGATGTGTTACTACACTGCCATACCCCTTGTTGGTGATGTCTGCAGGGCCACATCCTGCTGACACACAGACACCTGGAACACAAACAGAATTGAGCATATGAGAACACATTCGCTTACTGATACTAACAACAATAATGCATCAGGGCTGAAAAGCTACACACTCACTCTGATGTGTACCCATTAGAAATGCCAGATGACAGCACCTTACACAGCATTATATAGCTACACTGTGCTAACATCACCCTTTGCATCAGACCCATATAAGCATGTCCCTGTATCGATGGTATGGATGGCATGGATATGGCACAAGTATCATCATATGCACAGGGTGTTATGTGGGTTTGCCAGAAGCCTAGGCTGGGCCACACAGTTGACATCATGTGTGTGTGTTGGGGGGTGTTCATTAAATGGGCATTTCAGAGGTGGTGTGTGTGCATGTGCATGTGTGTGTGTGGAGGTGACTTTTCTGATGGTGATGTGTGTGTGTTTGTATGCACAAAGTCACGCCATGTGGGCACCCTACACATGGTTATATTGGACAGCTGTGAGCCGTACATGGCAGGGAGTATAGTTCACCATCTCTGGTCATGGACACAGGAACTGGGCCTGCTGAGGGTATCACTGGCATCACTTGGGCTGAGTCTAGATGCAATCCGCTGGTGACTACTGTCTGCTGGATCTGCGTCCTTGTTGGGACCAGCCAGGATAACATACCCATGGCCTGCTGCATTGTGGCATGGACAGTACAGCCCCTTCAGTAGTGCTGGTGGTACTGCCAGCATGGGAATGTGGTGGTACATGGCCACATAGACACTCAGTTGATCATGGTGCTGCCCTACAGCCACATGGTTTCTGGCCAGTGTCTGCCAAATGCTCAGGCACAGATATTCCACAGTTGAGAAGTGCCAAGGTGTCCCCCCACCATCTATCCATGACCCCAGTATGCTCACAGATGGCTGCAGTGGGTTCATATTGCAATGGACACCAGGGATGTGCTCATCCACAACCATGTGTATATGTCTTGTATTATGTTCATTATGTGCCTGTGCCCCCATGATAGCCTAAAATATGTGTCTGGTGACTGCTGCCATGACTGCTGCCATGGCACTTGCAACAGAGCCATGACAGGCTGCAATCCTCCTCCAAGCACCCCTGTCCATCTACCTCTGAGGGACCTTGCCAGCACTCTGACTATGGCTAGTGCCTGCACCCTCACTTTCCATAGTCATCACAGTGGTGTGTTTCATGCCACCACCCACCAACTGTCCATTATCTGTGGCCACTGCTGATGGGGTATGAGTATCATCATGATCAGACTCTGCAGGGACACTGACATCAGTATCAGAGTGGAAGGGACTGCAGACACCATGTCCACCTGTGAGGGGAAAAACAAAATTTGTAAATCAGTACTGGCACTATATGGTTTCCTGGTACAGACACACACACACACACACACACACACACACACACACACACACACACACACACACACACACACACACACACACACACACAGGTAAGGTGCCTCAAAGGCATTACACAGACCTCACATTAGCTGACTGGGGACATTCATAACACACAGTCGGACAATAACATACACAATCTGGACGGACTCACAGTATCATGCAGTGCAGCCCTTTTCAATTAAAGTTACCACTAATATACACCTCTGGGATACATGAGTGGTGTTAGTAGGTGATGGCTCTTCACCTAGCACACACTGCACCCATGCAAATTATTGCTGTCCATCTGTATAGCACTGTGGCAACTCCTTCAGAACATACCCCCCAACTGTACAGGGTTTTGCTTAATGTCTACATGTGTGGCTCATATGTTTGGTTTTATCCTCATAACTCCTGTGTTTGTCTGATGCATTACTGTGTTGGCCTGTGGATTGGTGCCACAAAGTAATGTCCTGACTGGAGGTGCAGACTGCATAACCTGCAGTACATGTATTTTAAAACAAAGGTGGTTACTCAAACAACTTCCCAAGCTTACAGTGGATATAGTAAGTGTACACACATGTGTTAACATGCCAGATTTCCGTGATATATCACATGAGACCTCAGAAATCAGGTCATAACATTGCCATCATTTCATATGACATGTGACCTGTGCAATCCAAATGAAAAACATACACATCAGTTACAGGTAACATCTGGTAACTGAAATAGGTACAATAGGCTGGTTGCATTAGTGTGCACACCCTTAAAGTAATACTCTGTTAAAGAAACTTCTTATTTAATCACAGCATGCATTCCTCTTGGGAAGGTGTATATCAGCATGGCACAACTTGACTTGCCAATGGTTGCACATTCTCCCTTGTAAAACACCTCTAACTATGTCAGATTGCAAGGGCATCTCCTGTGCACTGCCCTCTTCAGGTCGACCTCCATATAGCCTATTGGAAGTAGGTGTGGGCACTGACTCGGCCAGTGCAGAAAGTTGCATGTGTTCTGCTGAAGCCATCCTTTTGTTGATATGGATGTATGATATGGGTCATTGTTGTGTGGAAAGATGGAATTCCTCACCATCCACAGCTATGTGGCAGACACCAGAATATTTTGGAGCCACAAGGGACTAGTGTTTGTAACTCTTCATAATCCCCTCTAACTTGGCTACAGCCCCAGTTCTAGCTTGTGAACAGCAACCCCTAAGCAGGATACTGCCATCCCCATGCTTCACCATGGGGGTGGTGTTGAGGTGATGTGCAGTGGTGATATTGTGCAAAACACACCTCTCAGAATTGTGGCCAATGAGTACAACCATGGTCCTGTATCACCATAATACATTTTCCCATTTGCTTTTTGGAGACCTGATGTATTGTTTTCAGATTTTCACCAGGCCTGAATATTGTTTGGTGTGGGGAATGTCTGCCATCTTAAAACCCTACCCTAGAGGCAGGACATATGGAGACCATGGAAGGTTGTTGTGACATGTAGTACACACCCGGTACTTGCTGGAGATTCTTGCTACTCCTTCACTGTTGCTGTAGGGCTCCTGGCATCCTCCCTGGCCAGTTTTGGTCTTGTATTCTCATAGACTTTGGTGGGATGTCCACTCCTTCCCAATGTCACTGTAGCCCCATATTTTCACCACCTTTTGATGACTGTCTGCACTGTGTTCCATGGTATGTGCAATACTGTGGAAATGTTTGGGTACCCTTCTCCAGGGTGATACATTTCAAACATGTGGTCCCTTAGCCGCTTCATCAGCTCTAAGTTAACCATGGCTGTTCCTTTAGCAGGCAACTGGGTATATGTTAGGATAATCCTGGAAGGACAGCTGACCGTTAGTTGCTGTTAATCAGAGTCTCTGTAATTGATGGCTGTTGTGTACCCAATAAGATGTACTGCTGTAGTTATATTGAAAGCTGTCTCAACACAGTACTAGCTTCAGCCTGTGCACACATATGCATCTAGATTATTGTACTATTGTTATGTGTCATTGTTGTTCCCCTAACAGATTTGTTGGCTTTACAATTGAATTGTACAGGTTATAGGTCACATGAAAGGTTGGCAGTATTCTGAACTTGTCTATTGTGCTCCCATTTTTGCATATCAAACATACCTGAAATTTTAACAGGTGTGTACACCATTTATATGTACAGTATACCACTAATGTCTACAATATGACTTTTGGGCCTTTGTCCCCCCATTTTGTTGGTCTTTTTCCAGGTGTCCTGCAATGACAGGGTGTGAGGTATGCTACAGATATGTGACATCTCCTGTAAATAGGCCCCTGTCATGACCACTATGATGCAATGCAGTAAACACCACCACAGGTGAACCTGCAGATATTGCTAAATGGCTGAGTGTAACAGTTATGTACATGGCCACATGCATTAACTTTAGCATGCCTGAGGTACTGGTGAGCCTCAAGAGGGAAACTCCATACTTACTGGGTTCAGGCTGCTGTCCCTTGTGCAGACCAGAAGGACTTATGTAGTTGTGAGGGCGAGGTATTGTCAGCAGATTCACATTAGGCATTGGTATAAGATGAATGCTATGTTTCTAGACAGGTACAGCACACACTATGATATTACACAATTTGCTGTCCTTCACCATGGATGTGCACTTGTGTGCATTACTACACCCCACCAAATAATCGATTTTGCACTGACATATGCATTTAGAGACTCTGTAGAAGACAGTTTAAATGCTACCTCATTACATTGATGTGCATTTTGGCCTTACCTGGATACTCCTCGCCTTTTGCCTGGGTGTCACCCACCTACACAACTGCTGTTTCCCATGTTTGAGTTTATGTGGTAGCTACCCCAGGTTTGGCAAGGAGCTCCTCTGTCGCCGTAAGTGGGGCCTGTATGACGGGACCCCACCAGTAGCAGTGCAGTCCCTCCCTTTGCCGGCCATGACATATCAGGTCAGTTGCTCTATGCCAGACCTGATTGTATGTGCGTTCATGGTAGCCCAACACATTCACTTTGTGGATGATCTTATCTGACAGGGCAGTCTGCTCCTGCAGATTTTGCTGCCTACAGCCAGAAAGGATAGCATACTTTAAGATTACAGCTCCTGTGATGGCTGCTGTCTCAGCATTGATGTAAGGCATTTGTGTTGCATGGCACCTGGAGGATATACACAAGGAAGCACATCACAGGACCTCAAACATTGCCCAGAGTTCTTTATAGAGCCAGCACATGCATATGGACTATCATTAGCCACCACTTACAAACACATCATACCCCTGTACCTGGCAGCACTGTATGAACATGCATTGTACTTCTGATCCTGGTGTGTCATGTCCCCCCCAATGAGGGCCAGTACATTGCATAAACCACCATTCATCATCCACATTTGTGTATGGGGATGACAGTGGCTGTGTTCCTTACAGATGGGATGTCAATGGTGCTCAGGCTTTGCTTGCATACAGTGTGTAATGGAACTCAGACCTGATGAGTCTGATATGCAAAGCTATGGAACGCATCATCATGGACCTAATAAACAAGTATATAGGGAATCTCCAAACTCTGGATCCCACACAGTTTGGTTTTGTGAAGGATAGATCATGATGGGTCAACTTGGTCAACTACTTTGAGTCAGTCACCAGAGCTGTGGATGAAGGCAAGGTGGTTCATGCAGCCTACCTTGATCTGGCCAAAGCTTTTGATGCCATTCCCCACTCAGGAATCACAGAAAAACTCACTAAGCTAGGCATCAACCCCTATATCACTAGGTGAGTTGTAAACTGGCTCACAGGTAGAACCCACGGTGTGAAAGTAGCTGACTCCAAGGGCTGCTGACAAGTCACGAGTGGTATCCCACAGGGTTCGGTCCTGGGTCCTCTACTGTTTGGTATCTACTTCTCTGAAGTCCAGGACAACACGAGGGGACTCTGGCTGACAAAGTTCACAGACGATTGCAAGTTGGGAGCTATTATTAACTCCCCAAGTGATGTTGACATCCCACAGAAAGGCCTCACTGAGATCAACGGCTAGTGTTAGAACCATGGCCTTAAGCACAATGCCAAAAAATGTGTCATCATCCCCTTTGGGAAATACCTGGTACCCATGAATCACCACATTGATGGTAGTCCACTGAACACAGAAGACATTATAAGAGGTCTGGGAACACAGGTTGACAGCAACCTCTCTTTTGACCACCACATTGCCACTGTGGTCAGAAATTATTTCTATGTGGCACATTTCATTACTAAGGGTTTTGCATCTAGGAAGAAAGATGTCATTGTCTCCGTCTACTCTTCCCTCATTAAGTCAATCTTTGAATACAATGTCCTATTTGGCATATACCTCACTAAACACCTACAACTGGAGAGGTCACAAAAGTACCTCACAAAGAGGATCCTAGGCCTTAAACATCCGTCCTATATGGACAGACTAAAAAAACTCCAACTATTCTCTGTCTATTATCACCTACTTAGAGGCGATCTCTGTTTGACTTACAAAGCCATGTCTGACCCAGCTCTGTTAGAAATGCTACATCTGAAGAAATCCCAATCCCTCTGTACCACATGCTCCAGAGACCTCAACCTCATTACCACAATCGACAGAACATGCTGACGAGACAGGTTCATAACCCAGAGACTACCCATGCTATGGAATAGACTTCCCATACATGTCAAGCAGAGCACCTCACTGGCCCTCTTCAAGAGAAATCTTGATGAGTGGATGGGAAATAGAAAATTCACCCCAGGGATCACTCCAGTGGCTTTACTCGACAGAGGCACTGGGAACAGAAGGTAGCCCTTTTAAGGTTAGTTTACTGTACGTCTGTCAAGCAGGGACACAGAAGAGATCCCAGGGGTAAACTTATGATCTCCCATCCACTCGTCAAGATTTCTCTTGAAGAGGGTCAGTGAGGGGCTCTGCCTAACATGGATTGGGATTTTGTTCCAGAGTGAGGGGAGCCTCTGCGATATGAATCTGTCCCTCCAGCATGTCCTATTTATTTCTGTACTGAGGTTCAAATCCCTAGAGCATGTAGCTCTAAGGGATTTGGATTTCCTGAGGTGGAGCATGTCCATTAATTCTGGGTTGGACATGGCTTTATACGTCAGACACAGATCGCCTCTGAGTAGGCGGTACGCAACTGAGTAGAGCTGGAGATTCTTTAGCCAAACTGCATAGGGCATCTGTTTGAGTCCCTTGATCCTCTTGGTGAGGTACTTTTGGGGTCTTTCCAGTTGCTGCAGGTGTCGGGTAAGGTACATCCCAAATGGGGCATTGTATTCAATTATAGGCCTGATAAGTGATGAGTAGAGGGGCGCAATGACCTCTCTTGATCTAGATATGAATCCTTTCATGATAAGGTGGGCTATATAGAAGGTCTTTCTAACCACTTTGGCAATGTGATTGTGAAAGGAGACATTGCTATCTACTTGGGTCCCCAAGTCCCTAATTACTTCTTCCGTACTTAATGGATTACCACCTATGTGGTAATTTGTGGGCACTTTATTTTTCCCAAAGGGGATGACTATGCACTTTTTGGCATTTAGCTTTAGGCGATGGCTCTGGCACCAGTTATCCGTCTCTGTGAGACCCTTTTGGAGGATGCTTGTGTCAGCCAGAGAGTCGATTATGGCACCCAGTTTGCAGTTATCTGCAAACTTGGTCAGCCATCGTCCACCCGTGGTAGCCTGTACCTTGGAGAAATATGTACTGAACAAGAGAGGTCCCAGGACTGAGCCTTGTGGGATGCCACTTGTAACTGGTTTAGAGTCTGACATGGCACCTGCTATTCTGACCATGTGAGTTCTATCCCTGAGCCAGTTTGCAACCCATCTTGTGACATAGGGGTTGATATTTAAGCTGGTGAGCTTATTTATGATGCCCGAGTGGGGTATTGTGTCAAAGACTTTTGCGAGGTCCAGGTAGGCTGTGTGGACTACCTTCCCTTCATCTATGGCTTTGGTAACTGTTTCAAAGAAGTCAATCAGGTTCAAGAGGCAAGATCTGCCCTTAACAAAGCCAAATTGGGTAGTATCCTGTGTCCCAATGTCTTTGTTTATAATTTCCATGATGATATGCTCCATAGCTTTGCAGACCAGGCTAGTTAGGCTTATAGGGCAATAGTTTCCGGGGTCCATTGTGGCACCACCTTTGTGGAGTGGGACCACTGTTGCTGTACACCATTCCTTGGGTACATATCCTGTAGTAAGGTTGAGATTGAACAGTGACTTTTTATGAGGGTTTAGTTCTTCTTGGAGCTCGTGTAAGACCCAGCCTGGGACATCGTCTGGTCCCATTGATGCTGTGTTTTTTGCTTTGGAGAGGGCAGCTCTCACCTGTGCATCTGTAATCTCAGGAAGGCTACACTCTGTTGGGATAGACATTTGCTCTTTTTGGGGGGAAGGGGGGGACGTTTGCACTGAACCTTTCTGCCAGGATGTTGGAAATGTCTGTGGTTTCAGTGTATTTTTTGTTATTTTGCACTAACTCAGAGCATATCTGGAAGTTGCCTCCCAGGTTCCTGACATAACTATAGAAGGCCTTGTGATTATCTTTAGTGTCTTGTGCAATTTTTCTTTCGAAGCTGGCCTTAGATGATTTTATGAGGGATCGTAGTTTTTTGCTAGTACTGATTAGAGACGCCTTCCCTTTTTCGGATTTTGCTCTATCGTGTAGTAGCTTTCTCCTTCTGTTGTATAGCTTATTTATGGTCGGGGTCCACCAGGCAGGTCTCCTGGCTTTGGAGGAGTGAGTCTTGGTTTTATTTGAGATAGCATGCTCCATGCATTCCTGTAGGTGTCTATAGAATGCTTTTGTAAAGGATTCTGCATTTTGTGCCGTATTTTCAACTGTCCCAGGGACTTTAAAGTATTCCACCTCAGTTTTGAGAAGTGTGAAGTTTGCTTTTGAGAAGTTCTTCACCATGGTTTCCTTGGCTAGGGGTGGGGACGGAATATGGATGTCCAGTGAGAATAGTTTATGGTCTGATCTTACCAATGAGGGGTATACCTCTGGTGTGGAACATAGAGACCCCATGTTGGTGATGACGAGATCCAATATGTTTTCCACTCTTGTGGGAGTGGTGACCAGTTGTTCCATTGCATTTGTGTTTATAAATTCTAGGAACCGTTGGGCGAGGGTGTTTGGGCTTGAGTAGTTTTTCCAATCAATGTTTGGGTAGTTGAAGTCACCCAATATAATGGTGTTTGGAGAGACCTTCATAATTTCCAGTGTTCTCAGGAAAGCTGAGTGGGGTTCCTGTGTTTGGGATGGTGGTCTGTAGCAGGCTACAAACTGAAAGGCAGTTTTGCCCACTGTTAGTTGCACATGGATGGTCTCCGATGCTTCGTGCAGTGCCACTAACCTGGAGGTGTGGGAATCTTTTATAAATATGGTTACTCCCCCTCCTTTTGTGGTTCAGTCTGAGTTTTGGGGCCGAAAAGCATGGTATGAAGTATAACCTGTTAGTGCTGGGATGCTCTCGGGAGCCTTGAACCAGGTTTCTGTTACTGCACAGATATTGATATTCTCAATACTGAGGAGAGTCTTGAGTGTGTGCATCTTGAGGTTTACACTTCTGGCATTGAGCAGCATTACCCTTAGTTTTTTTTTCTTTGTGTTATTTATGGAGGTGGGTTTGTCTTTTGAGCCTTGCCTACAAGGCCAAAAAATGTGTGAGTAACACATCAAATAAAAAAGGCACTATGGGGGATGCAAGAGTCTTTGCCAGTATTCGAAAACCCAGGGGTGACAGGATTAAACCGTCCCTAGCAAAGCAACGTGGCTTGTCGAGCATGTCATCCCAGGATGACAGACACTGGATTCCCTTTGAATGACACCAATACTTTAGTCAATTGTTAAAATTGATCATTTTGTCTTTATATTGTGGTATCATTCTTAGTGAGGGCAAGATGCTACTCAAGGTCAGGGTCATACCAGCCTGGGCTACATGATCAGAGAGCTCCTCTATGTCTCTTTTCATGAAGTCCAGGGAGGTACATCTCAGGTCATTCACACCAGCATGGACAATGACGGAGTCATATTTGTACTTGCTTTGGAGTGACCTGAGTGCTTGTGTTATGTGGCGGATCCTGGCACCCGACAGGCAGCTTACAGTGACCTTCTCCTTGTTCAGTCTGGTGAGTGGAACGTCAGTGTGTCTGACAATAGAGTCACCTATTACAAGTGTATTAGGTGTGTTGTTTAGCCTTAAGGGCTGTGACTGTGTGGCACACTGACTTTGTGAGCTATGTGCTACGTGGGTATTGTCTCATGGTAGGGGTTGCTTGGATGTCTGCTTTGGAGGTCTCTGCTGCTTAGGCAGATTTTTATTTAGAGCCTCCAAATATGTTTTTGTGTGTTTATGTGTTTGGTTTGCTGATGCAATAGATCTATGTGAGACTGGATTTGTGGTGTGTGTGGTTACCTTCTCCTCCTGACTGGCTGTGCCAGTACTGGGTTTAGAGATCTCAGCCTCCAGTTTGGCTATATAGTTGCATCTCTCACATATATTTGAGCTTGTTGGGAGGAGGAGAGTGTGGTCTGTATACATAAAGCAGTTGTAACATTGCCTCAGGATTCCCAGATTCACCAGCTGGACTGGAGAG
This sequence comes from Protopterus annectens, assembly GCF_019279795.1. NCBI lineage: Eukaryota > Metazoa > Chordata > Ceratodontiformes > Protopteridae > Protopterus > Protopterus annectens. The sequence continues at coordinate 795,398,597 of NC_056730.1, forward strand.
TAAACCCAAAACTGACCTTTGGACATGCCTGAATAATATAGGGGACTACTTATTGACTGATCAGAGAGAACCAATAGGGAGCAAGTACTTAAAAGGAGTATAAGAGGGTATAGTGCTTAAGTATGATATTACTTATACGAGCAAGTGCAGGGCTTTAGAATGAAAATAGAGTGCTTATTTTGAGATTTAGAGCAGTTCTAAGGGAAAAAGTGAAGAGTAGACTTTGTGGAGCCGGGAATAGTTTAAACCTGTTTAAGTGGCGCTGCCCGATGCTGCTCTGTGCGCAAGACCGCACAAAAAGACAGTTGCAGGGTTTTAGGAGAGAGAGATCAAGGAGTTTGGAATTGACCTAAAATGGCCAATAAAACTACAGTTTCTAGGCAGTAACCACTCCTACAGGGACAGGCAGGCTGCTCAGTGTTAACCACTGCCACTGGTGAACACAGAGACTTCCCTTTAGCCCAAGTAAGCACTGGCCTCCAAGAAACTTACAAACAGTTCAGAACTGCAACTCTGTAACTGAACTTTCTTTTAGATTCTTCATATTGCTATAATACACATATGTCATTTGATAGTGTAGTAGCCTTTGCATTCACAGACATACCTTGGTGGATGGCTGATGCTCATATGGCAGGCAGAGAGGTCAAAGGCTAGGTGTGCAGTAGTGATGGTATGAGCTGTTAATGTTGTGAGTATGACTGGAATGGGGACAGAGCTAGCTGATATGCTGGACAGAGGAAAGGTGGATATATTGTGTGTGCCAGATACCAGATGGAAGGGATGTACAGCTGTGTGTATCAGAGTCGGGTACAAATAGTTCTATCATGGTGTGTATGGGAGGGGAAATGGTGTAGGGGTTAATTTGAAGGAACATTATGCCATGAGTGTTTGTGGAGGTGATAAGAGTGTCAGGTAGAGTGATGTTCAGGAGGCTGGAAATTCATGGTGTAATGTTGACAGCTGTTAGTGCATATACGTCGCTAATTGAGTGTGTGATGGATGAGACAGAAGTACTTTGGTGTGGTTGGATGAAGTTGTGATGCGTGTACCCAAGGGTGAGTGAGTGAGTGGTGATTGGAGCAGATTTCAATGGGCATGTTGATGAAGGGGACAGAGGGGATGCAGAAGTGATGTATAGGTATAGTGTTAAGCAAAGGAATGCAGAAGGTGAGATGGTGGTGGAGTTTGCAACAGAGGCTGGACATAGGTGTAGTGAATACATAGGATTTTAAGACCGAGAGGCATAGGGTGACATGCAAGAGTGGAGGAAGATGCACACCGGTGGACTATTTCCTATGCTGGTAGACCTGTTTGAAGGGGATTGGTAAGTGTAAAGTGGTGACAGGAGAAAGCGTAGGTAGGCAGCATAGAAGGTTGGTCTATGGAACAACATTGCTGATCATGATGAGGGGAGGAGTGTGAGGGTGGCACCATGGATCAAATGGTGGATACTGAGAAAGGGTGATTGTGAGGTTGAGTTTGGGGAAGTGTTAAGACAGGCAGTGGAATGCACTGAAGAGTTAGTGTATATCTGGGTAACTACATCTGAGCTAGTAAGGGAGATGAGTAGAACAGGGCTTGATGTGACATCTGCACAGAGGAAGGAGGACAAGGAGACCTGGTGTGTGCATGAGGAAGTACAGGGAAGTATACTGAGAAAGAGGTTGGCCAAGGGGAAGTAGGATTGTCAGACAGATGCAGAAAGTAGACAGGTGTATAGGGAGACAGGGTGCATGGCAAACAGAGTGGTGGCGAAGGCTGAGGCTGGGGCATCTGAAGGGTTGTATGCAAGGTTGGACACCAAAGATGGAAAATAGGACCTGTACCACTTGGCTTGATAGAGGCATGTAGCTAGGAAGGATGTGCAGCAGATAAGGCTGAGAAAGGATAATGGTGGTACTGCACTCACTAGTGAGGAGAGTGTGTCAAGCAGGTGGAAACAGTACTTTGATGGGCTATTGACTGAAGAGAATGAGAGAGTGAGAAGGCTGGATGATGTGGGTATAGTGAATCAGGATGTGCAGCAGATTATCAAGGGGAAGTAAGGATAGCTATGAAGAGGTTTAAGAGGGGAATGGCTATTTGTCCAAATGACATACGTGTGGAAGCATGGATGTGTTTAGGACAAATGGCAGTGGTCTTTTTAACTGGATTGTTTACTGTAATCTAGGAAAGTGAGAGGATGCTTGAAGAGTGGATGCAATGTGTTTGGGTGCTGATTATGAGAATAAGGGTGGTGTGCAGAGCTGTAGTAACTACAGAGGGATAACATTGATCAGTCAGCTTTAGGTAATGATAAAGGGTAATGGAAGCTAGGCTAAGAAGGGAGGTAAGGATTACTGATCAGCAGCATGGTTTTATGCCAGGATAGAGCAGTACATATGTGATGTTGGCTTTGAGAGTGTTGATGGGGACATACAGAGAAAGTCAAACATAGCTGCATATTCTTTGTGGACTTAAAGACAGCATATGACAAGATGCCTAGAGAGGAGTTGTGGTATTGTATGAGGTGGTCAGGAGTGGCGGAGGAATCTGTAAGAATGTTACAGGATATGTACAAGGCTAGTGTGACAGCAGTGAGTTCTACATTGGGAGTGACAGGTGTGTCTAATGTGGAGGTGGGAGTACATCAGGGCTCAGCTGTGAGCCTTTTGTTATTTGCAGTGGCAATGTACAGGTTGAAAGACATGATCAGACAAGAGTCCCCCTAGACTGCACTGTTTGCAGATGACATTGTGGTCTGTAGTGAGAGTAGGGAGCAGGTTGAGGAGACCTTGGAGAGGTGGAGGTATGGTCTAGAGGGAGAGGAATGATGGTCAGTAGGACTAAGATGGAATATATGTGTGTGAATTTGCTAAGGTGGATAGGTGTAAATACTTGGGAACAATTCAGAGTAATGGCAAGTGCGGGGGAGAGGTGATGACGTGAGTATGGGCAGGATGTGGGTGGTGGGGAAGAGTGTCATGTGTGATTTGTGACAGACAAGTACCATTAAGAGTGATAGAGAGATCTACAAGAAGGTATTGAAACCAGCTATGTTATATCGGTTGGAGACATTGGCATTGAAAAAAGAGGCACAGTTCAGAGCTGGACGTAGCCGAGTTACTGATGGTATGATTTGCACTGGGTGTGGCCTAGCAGTATCACAGTTGGTATTGTGCAATATACACTCCAGTAGTGGTCATATGTGAGCCATGCTTTCCTGGGGTGACTCAGGGCCCTGAGCTGTGTACTATGTCACTGCAAATAGACACAGTTTCTATGGCCATCAGTTCTGCTCAGCAATATATCAGTACAGCATGTGTTATTGAGATATAATATTGCTTGAACTTGCTATTTTCAAGTTTACATGCCCCCTACTGCATTCCATTACAGCATTACAGGGCTGATTGTTTGACATAGCTTTGTTCATTTGTTTTCAGTTCAGTTGGTGTACTCCATCAGCCTCAGTGTGTGTGCGTGTGTGTGCGTGTGTGCGTGCGTGTGTGCGTGTGTGTGTGTGTGTGTGTGTGTGTGTGTGTGTGTGTGTGTGTGTGTGTGTGTGCACGTGTGTGCGTGTGTGCATGTGTGTGCGTGTGCATGTGTGTGCATGTGTGTGCACATGTGTGTGTGTGTGTGTGTGTGTGTGTGTGTCTCTCTCTCTCTCTCTCTCTCTCTCACTCTGAGAAAGATGTAGGATATACATCTGTTTTGTATAGGGAGCATCATGCCTTTAGTAGGTAACGCTCATGAGTAGCTGATGGCCTGTGCATCCCTTGGAGTTTCCCACTTGCTAATTGCATGTGGAAAAGCTGTGGTATCTTTCCCATACACAATAGCATGAAAACACACTCCTATAACTGAGTACTTCAGTTGGGAGTTGCCCCTTTTCCTTGCCTGGGAGGAGTACTTCATGGAGGTGTGTACGACAAACAGCATCACAGAATGTTGTTGGGAATACCTCTTACAGCAAACTCTGTGGAGACAGCCCAAGAAACTGGGGAAGAATGTTCCAGGTATAGGGACAGAATGTAAGTATTGCTGTTATACAGTTGAAGTATTGCTAGTTTGACAGGGTTTGTGTACATGTAGCTGCGCTGCATGAATTTAAGTCTGATAGCATTATGTGGTTGGCATAACTTCCAAATGTAGGGCTATCCGCAGATTGGCCAGAGTTTGGACTCATATTTGATGTGTTACTCACACATTTTTTGACCTTGTAAATTCAGTAGCATACCCTGAGGATTGCAGTCAGTAAATGGTAACATCCATGTGTGTTTATGACTTCATATCCCTCAGAACAGATATGTTACAACAACCCTGTTACACCAGCAACTTCCTCAGTTTATGACAGCAATATGTCAATAATGACCTTGTGTTTGGGCCTCTGCCCCCAAATATGTCAGGCTTTGTCCAGATGTCATGCTGTAAGTTGTGTATAGGTGTAGTATATCATTATAGAGTGTCTTCATTCCAGATACCTTCCCAGTGATGTATCAGACTGCCAGACATGTTACGTGTAGAATGCCTTATATATGAAGACAAAGCCTGGATGTTTTGTGCGACCCTATACTGTTGAGAGGACTGTGTATTTCGGGCAATTCTGTCAGGATTGTGTAGCATTGTATTGTGTATGTGTTATTTGGTCTGTGTAAGGGGGGTTAGATGTAAGTGTTGAGGGTCCAATTATATCTAACTTTGCATGTTGCTCCAGCTTCTGGTGCTCTATTAGCTGTATATGTTTGTAGGGGCAGGCTGAGACATGTCCCATACCACAGTCAGACGTCAGACTACACTGTGAATTGGGCCAGTGTATATAGGGGTAGTGTGCGAGTGGCAAACATGCTGATGATTTTTTTCACACAGTCCATATACTCTATTGCTCCTGTGGCTTACCAGTATGTCACTTTGAATGTGGTGAGATTAGTTGTGGGTATGCGCTTTCACAATGGTGTCTGTTGGTCAGTGCTATTACATCCCTGTAGTGCCTGATATATTTGAAATTATGTGTGTATTCCCCATAGCAAAACTGGGTTTGTGTTGTGCTAGTTTGCCTGTAGTTTAGACAGTACTAGGTGACATGCCTAGCCGCTCAGTGTAGTTTCCTTACTGCGATGTTATGTCCCAATATTTATCAGATGTACTATTGCCTGGCCCGCATATGTGTTGTGTATGTCTGACACATCAGTAGGATGATGTGAAGATGTATGTCAGTGAGTAGTAGGGAATAATCTGGTTTTGGACTTGGGCTATTTCAGTCAATATATGGTACAACAGACAGGAGGGTGTAACTGCATCAACTGTGTCATCTTATCTACTCCAGTATTTGGGGTATGTTCTCAGTTTCATGGCTTTACCCCCCCCCCCCGGGGGTCAGGCTTGGTCCAGATTTGTTGCACTAAGGGGTTCTGAGCATACCTCTTGACTAACCAGATTGTTTCAGACTGTCCAGGATTATTGCTCATATTTCTGGTCTGTTCCACAGAATCATTATTTTCATTTCTGTGGTAAATCATGTGAGGATGTGAGGATTTCTGACAGTAAATGATGACATACATTTCAGTTTCAGAACTCACATCCTTCTGGGCACGTATGCTGACATGAACCCTGTTACTGTAGGAACATTCTACATTTATAAATGCAGTACATACATTATGTCCCTGTTCTTGGACAATTGTCCCCCCATTTTGATAGCCTTTGTCCAAAATTATTGCACTACGAGGTATAGAGGTATGGTACTGGGTATGACTACACTACATGTTATGGGCATATATATGTATGTGTGTGTCTATATATATATATATATATATATATATATATATATATATATATATATATATATATATACATACATACATATATACATATATTCCTTTTTTGCTATCTATACATATGTTTATATAACACTAGATATATATATATATATATATATATATATATATATATATATGTGTGTGTGTGTGTGTATATATTCTATATATCTGATGCATATACCTTTTAATATTTATCTATCACCATTCACATCTATATGTGTATATTTATATATCCTAAACATGACTGATCCTAGTGTCTGTTCCCTACTATTTTATACCTGTACTGAAGGATATATTTTTAAAAAACAGCATTCATTATTATAGCTCAGATGCTGTAGTGGTACATTGCTCTGACTATGGTGTACTGGGTCTTTAGTCTAAGACTTGTCAGGGCTGATTATTTTGTTGCTGGGAAGAACAGTGGCTGATGGAGACAGGGTGATTAAGGCAGTTTATGCAATTGTAAGTGGGTTTGTGCATTGGTAAGTGATGGCAGTACATGGTTATATGGGAAACTGCTTAATCTGTGTAGGCATCACTTAGCATTGTGCAAATGTACTGTCGCTTACTGCTACTTACTGCAGTTTACTCCCACTTACTCCCATGCTAATTTCTTTAATAGAAAAGAAAAAAAAGGGGTGATAGGAAAGTGGTGAAACATGGGACATGCAGAGGGAAAAACAATGTGACAGATAACTAGGGAAGTACAGGATGGATGTAGGGAAGGTACATAGCTGTCCATTTCTGATACAGCAACAGCTGTGCATTTGTACAAAATTTGGAGGTTAATTTAGACACTCACTCCCTGAGAGAGGGGTGAGGACAACAGTAATGTGTTGTTAAGCCAATTAGACCAGATTGCATGTGTCCAGTGGACATGTGTGTGAAATGGACAGATATGTATGGGGCAACATTTTTTTGTGGGAACAGATTGTCCGTTTTTTTTTTTTTTTTTTTTTTTTTATAAGGTGAGAGTGGGATGTTGGGGAAGGATAGTAGGAATATTTGGGGAGGTAGGTTGGGTAGGAAGACAGACAAGACAGACAAGACAGTAGACAGTGGTGGTATATGACACATGTGGGGATAAACACATTGGATGGGGAGGGTGGTTGGGAATCAGATGCCCACAAGCCCCCAAATGGTTACAGTAAGACTGAGGTCCTCTCCCACGGGCAGTCACCACAGCACCTTCACAGCCTCAAAGGTGGCTGTGCTGGAGGCTGAGCAGGTGGGGCAGGCTGACTCTCAAGATGCTCCATGCAGCCCTCAAGCTGGTGTAACAGATCTCTGAACTCTTTTAGAAGCCTGCTAAGCACCAGTTCCCAGACCTGATGATGGGTGACAGTGTCCTGTCTGAGCCTGTTCCGAGGGGGGGTAGGCCCCATCCCCTGAGCCAGTTCCACCCGAAGGTGTTGCAGGACCAGCAGATGAGGAGGTCCCAGGTTGGGTCCCATGACATGCTGGGGCCCGGTACCACATCCAATTGAGGTGGGACAGGTGGATCCACTGGGATCGGCCTTCCCAGATGTGCTATGGTGTTGCAGTTTTATAACATATGTTGGTTAGTCAGAAAAAACACATTCCAGGATTAGGTAAAACAGCATGCATAGGTAGTCCAATTAACCCAAAACAACAGATTTGGAACAGTTGCATAGCAAACAGAGCACATGCATATATGGAACCACAGTGGGCATTATAATGGCATGCAGGTTACATTGATAGCAACAGGCCACCGATGATAGTATTTGAACAGGGAACATTAATAGTCAAATGTTTAAATATTTGTAGAACAATAGAACACATGCCGCAACAGTAGGTTTGGTGAAAAACATACCCATTGATTTATGTGCTTAGATTATTGGTGCAGATTGCGTGGGGGGAAGAAAGAGATGTCATTTTACAACTGTATAGGCTTCAATTGCTCACAACTTTAATGATCATTGCTCTAATCATTACTCTCCAGATATTACCTCACTTTACATCAACCTATGGCCTTGGGTCGGGAAGTGGTATGTTTGTACGCAGTGTATAAATACATCCTTCTTACAGCTAATTTATACATTTTCTTACCTGGCAGACCTGTGGAGGAAGTTTCTATTAACACTACATGACTGTTTCTACCCATATTCACATAGTCAGGGTTACATATTTGCAGTAATACTGTGTGTGTGTGTGTGTGTGTGTGTGTGTGTGTGTGTGTGTGTGTGTGTGTGTGTGTGTGTGTGTGTGTGTGCGCTTGTGTGTGTTCTACTGCCATAATCTGCCTTGATTTCTATCGGTCACCCTGGGTTTGGGCAGCAGTGGCCACTAGCTGTGACAGCGTGACACTTGTGGGACATTTCTTGGAGGAGACTACTTGGTGTATGTAATCTTGCTGTCATTTGCAGCCTTGGGGTTGGACAGTAGGTGTTGTACACAGTGTATAAGTACAGCCTTTTTACAGCTAAGATATACCTCTTCTTACCTGCAGACCTGTGGAGGAAATTTCTGTTTACACTACCAAACTGTTTCTATACATATTCACATATTCCTGGGTGAAATTATGCATACAGTTTATTACCACTCCTAGGATGTGAACCATGCCTGTTTGTGTAAAAAAAAATACAACAAAGTTTGTGCTTCATCAGAATGAGCTATTGAGAAACTGCTGACTCTTGTTTGACTATTTTCTACCTAATACTCTCTTGGTTGTACAATTTGACCTTGTAATTCTGACATTCATGCATGGCAGATAGTTATTTTACTGTATATTCATACTTTGGCATAACACAGTCTGGAAAACACTGGTTAACACAACATTACTATTCAGCTATCAGGTCTTGGTGCATGGAACCTTTAATATAGTTAATCTCCTGTTTTACAACTCCACAATATTTGTCAGATGAGCCTTGATTATTTAATGCTTTCAGAGCTATAGTTGCTGTGCAGAAACTTTACACATTTCATTTCATACCACCACATACCAAAGTAAACACAACCAGTCTGGGGTTTTCACTTTGATTGACAGGTACTGACACTTTTATTGATATATACCATGTGCATCACTATTACTCTGCTAATGTCTCATTTATTCAGTACAAACCATACCCATTTTTAAATACTGACAGGTGACATTCTACTCCTCTCTATTTATTTGCCATGAATACTACAAGCTAGATTTGTACTCATTAGCCTCACAATGCAGCCTTAGCAGCCTGCTGGTATGGGCATCTATGTTTGTGGCCCTCTCATCTGCAGCTGTACAGGAGATAGAGAAATATTTATGTATACTTATCCATTACATACACAAGCTGGACTTTGGAAAACACTTATTGATACTGATACTTACACATAGCTAGGACATTCCTCGCCCATGCATCTTGGACCCACTGGTTGAAGAGCTCCCTCTTCCTATGTTTCAAGTCAGCAAAGTGGTGCCAGACCTGCTCACCAGTCTGAGGGATGCCAGTGGCACTGGTGAGATCATGAACGAAATGATCCCAGGCCTCTACTTTGTATTGGCAGCCCTAGTACTGGTCCTGCAGCAGTCTCTCTTCATGGTCTTTTACTAGGAGTCCAACCATGACCCTGGATGCCCCAGTGCTGCATCCGAAAGTGCACACCTTCACCAACACAAGCCATAGCGCCTGCAGTGACCAGCTACAACTTTTTATGGTTGTATTCTCACCTGCCGGCTTTAAATAGGGCTGGAGTCCCACCCTTTGCCCTGATTGGCTGATTTTGAATATGCTGAGCTAAGCTAAGTGATGGGCAAACCAGCTTAGCACAGATAAGCATTGCTTACAGGGGTAGATGCTAAACATCACTTACCAGTGTGTGAATCTGCTTAGCTATGCTAATTGTTGCTTAGCATTTAGATTTAAGCACGGCTTACACCAGCTAAGCATAGCTGAGCAAAATTTAGTGTTGTTCAGCTTACATTTTATGGACTATCAGGACTGTGGGGTTGATTCCTTATTAATGACATCTTATGAAATGTATGTTTACCTTCCGTAACATCCCCCTATGTGCTTTCATTACAAATCTGGACAAAGCCTAACATGATGGGGGGATAAATAGAGACAGATTTTAAATATTGCTCTTACAAACTTAGAAAGTTGGTGGAATAATAGGTTTTGCATTAGCATGAATTTTCTGAACAGTGTGGAGTCAAATTCAAATGTTAGGAGGAACACAACAAAACTATGAGGCAAATTTCTGGACATTCTGTGAAAATCTGTACAGTTGAGAGGTATGAATGTATTTTGTCTGTGGACACTGTTTTGTGGCGTTAACTGTGTCTGTGGACACAGTTGCTTTAGAATTGCCATACAGCAATTCTAGAGTGCAGGGGTTTGTGTACTCTGCGAGCAATGCTCGGACACACCCCCTGTGCTCTTACAAGGATCATGCCCATGTAGAGGATACAGCAGCACTCCTTCATGAATTTTCAAGGTGTGCTGCTCTTCTATATGGGCATGATCTGATCTGTGCATGAATAGCACTATTCCTGCATGGAGTTTAATGAATTCAGGGGTAGAAGATTGTGGTAATCCTACTGGTAGGTCTGAGACCATGCTGTGTGGGAGTCAAGAGTTTTTTCTGAAGAATAAATTGAAGAAGTTGCTTATGAATGCACTGCTGCAGAACTTTTGACAAATTAGATAATATGGTGGCTTAGCAGAGAGAGTTGTTGCCTCTCACCAAGAGGTTCCCTATCTCAATTCCTTGTGTTTCTGTAGGTTTCCTCCAAGTGCTCTGGTTTCCTCCCACATTCTAAAGACTTGAAGTTGGTGCATTGTATGCTCTAAATTGGCCAGAGGTGTAGTGTGCAAGAAGCACCGCAGCAGGGCTAGCCACCTGGAAGTGTAAATCCTGGTTCTTGGTGATTGTCACTGGTGAGGTGACACCCAGACCCCATGTGTAAAAATGGGAAAAAGTGGTTGTGGATGGATGTAGTTCTGAAATTGGTTGTACCAGATGAGGTTTCTCCTTTATGAATGGGGATGATGGTGAATTATTTCCACAGAGAAGGAACATATGACTTCTTCATAGAGCTGTTAATTAGAACAGACACAAGATAGTCTATGGAACTTGCAGCCATCTTGAGGTACTCATTGAAAGAGAACAGGTTTTCCATTTAAGACTTAGCGATTTGATGTAGGGGGTTGGGATGAATTTGGTGTGAAATAGACCATGTTTGCTGTCTGAGGAAAGGGCATGGGAGGATTGTTTGGAGAAAATCTTTAGTAAGGGCTTTAATGCTTTCAATAAAATGTGCTCTAAATTGAGCACCTATGTGAAGGGACTGTTATTTGTGGCAGGATTAGGAGTGGTGGATGTTCCAGGATGAAGTATATTATTAATAGAAGATCAGAATTTTTTAAGGGTTTTAAGACTGATTTAGTAGGGGTTAACTGAAGCAGGTTTTGGTAGATCTATGTTTTAACCGTTCTTTCCAAACCCTATCTCTTTTATACATTAGGTGCCTGTTTTGAGTGCATAACCAAGGAGTATAGTCATTCTTTATTTATTTTGTTCTAATTGGAGCCAGAGTGGGTTTTCAGAAAAAGTGAATCAAATTTGTGTGAAGCTTCGTGAAGTCAAATATTTTTTTCAGGCTAGACCAGTTAAGGAAGCTTAGAATTTCATTAATGTATTAGGGTTAAAATTAGTGAGGTTACAGGAAGTTCTAAGTTAGTGCTGTTTGACATGATGATTATCAAGTCTGTTTGCATATACAGGGAGGTAATCATTGAGGGAATCAGAGATGGTGCCATTGGAAACATAATTAGTGAAATTAGACACCAGAATCCAGTATATGGGGTTTTAGCCATGTTTCAGTTATGGCAAAAATATCTGTTGTATTGTGGGAGATCTAAGAATGGAGTCTGAAATTTTACTATAGATGGTATGAGTATTTAAGGAAATTAGTTTAAGCTGTTTGGGTGAGTTTGAGATAGGTGGGGAGCATTTTGATGGTTTTCGTGATGGTGTGGTCCTTGTTTTGCCGGGGGATGGGTGTGCTGAATAGTAGGGGTGGTTGGTTTGTTATGAATTTTGGAGGCTACTGGGCAGTCAGGATGGGAGGCAGGGACAGGGTTGGGATGATGGCCTAATGGTTAAGGTGTTTGCCTTACAAACACAAGGTACAGTGTTTGAATCTCACAGGGGATAATTGGCTAGGCTTAAAATGGCTCGCAAGAGCAGTTAGCCTAGTACTAATCTATAAAACCTATAATGAATATCCCCACAGAGTAGTACTAGAGAAAAAAATAGATGCATTTGATAAGCTTGTTTAGGTTAAACTGCAGCAGTTAGTTTTATTTTAGTATGGTAGGTGGGAGGGTTTAGTAATTTGAAATTGAAGCAAAGATTGGGTGAGTCTTTATATAAACCAGCAGCAGTTGGTGGTGAAGTTGAATGATTTGAATGGTTAGAGGTGGAGCACATAGCAAGAGAAATGTATACAAGATTGAGTGATGTATGGTAACTTATAATGTGAGAAAACAGGAAGAGTAAGGATGCAGTAATATTTAAGAGAAGCATGGTATGTATCTTTGTAGCTAGATTGTCAGAGAAAGAGGAGCTATTACACTGGGGTTTGAATATAGGGAGGGTAGCAGTAGATAGTGAATGAGGTGGATGTTGTAAGTCGTGATCACTGAGGTTAGTTAATAAATAAAGTAAATATAACGGAAAAGAAAGTTAAAATATTTAAATGCAGATTGATGATTTAGGAATTGTTTATATTTCTCTGTGCCCGGGGTAAATCTACATTTATGTGCATGTCTTTAAGAAGGGTGGGAAGTAGGTGGAGTTCTGGGTGCAGAACAAGTCCTATAAATGTAATGCCATGAGGGGTGGCTGAGGAATTGAGAGTGGGAAGGGAGAATAACATGAAACATCTCCATCACCACCAGTAGGAGTCTTTATCTGTTATGCTGTCAATGGAACAATTTCATGCAACAGGAACATTTGTGTAATGCATGCTTTGGAAGCACAAGGGACATGCTATTGCAGACTGCAGTTACAGTACAGCATACCTGTCAACTGTACAGATTTTCACAGAATGTCCAGATTTTTACCTCATATTTTTGGTCCATTATTCACAAAATTGTGGTTTTCTAGCAAATCAATGGCAAATAATTGAAGATCGAAGTCAGAAAATAATGACAGGCATTTGAGTTTCAGACTTCATACCCTTGAGAAAATTCATGCTAATGCAAAACCCGTTATTCTAATTCCATCAAGTTTCTTTTTGCAAAAGCAATATTAAAAAATGTCCCTGTTTTTGGTCCTTTGTCCCCCATTATTTATGGCATTGTCCAGATTTCTTGGCTCTAAGACGTTGAGAGGTATACAGTACAACTGTTTAGAAGTAAAGTACTGCAAAACACGTATCTAGAGGTGAGTTTTACTCAGACAATTACATATTTTTACAGCAAAAAGAGTGCAGGAAAGCTTGCAGAGAGGAGTGGAGCAAACTAAATTTGGCTGAAAGAGTGGTAGCAAGAGTATAACCAATTACCAAGGAAAAAAAAGGCCAGGCAGTAATATAATAAATATTGTTTAAGGCTGCAAGCATGAGTTATGTGGTTGGACACTGTGCTCACACTCACTACTACTATAACACAACAGACACTAACAAGTAGAACAGCAATCCACTGTATGCGTTAAGTGAATAACACAGTGGCCCTAAGCAACAACACATCAATACACTCAGAGATCCTGTTGAAATCTTCCTGAGTGACTGAGCTGAAAACTCGAGATGTGTCAGCAATAATCAAGCTTCTTTGTTTTTGGATGAAATATGTTATACGTTTAGAATGAACAATTTAAAAAAAAAATAAACAGTATAACAACATACCAAATGTAACTAACTGGTTGGAAAATAGTTTTACCAGAAAATTAGATTCTATTCAAACTAAATTAACTAAAACGTACGAGACCTGACAAAGTCAGTATTGACACTTTGAAAAATAAACTGGGGTTCAAGAAGAATAACATAATTCTGAAACTTGTGCACATTGAACACATTCAGGCGTATTTGCAGCAGGACTTAACCCAACCCCCAGCACCATCGACTCCCATTCTTGTGAAATATACTAACTCAAAGATCATTGCATCTCAGAATAAGGGGAAGACTTCAAAATAACATAGTCTTCAGTTAATGTTTTGTCTCTCATTTCTACTTGCAGTTCTACATTTCTAAGGATTGTAGCTATTGCCTTTAGGCACTGACAAGGCCCTCAAATATAATTTAACTAAAAATAATAATTCAACTAACTAAACTAAAATACTTTCCAGTCCTAATATAACCTTCACTACACTATAAGAATATATAACAATTGAAGCATCTTTGAAAAAAGGCTACAACTAATGTCAATGCTACATAAATAGATCATCCATTCAATACTCCATTAATAAATGCCTGCTCTTTAGAAAATTAGACAATAGGATGGATTTTTGAATGGCTATGTCACACTATTGTGTGCACGTTGCACTGCAACTTGCACACAATAGCATGCTATTTTGTATTCATTAAATTGTTCTACTCATTGTGTAGAGCCACAAAACAATGTTAAACAGCAGAAAATGCTAATGAAATAATGAGACAAATTACATGTTAATTAACTAATCCAGGATGGCTGAACCATTCAGGAAGCTATGAAATAATCATTTAAACTTGGTGGAGCTCTCTGCCATGAACTCCAAAATCTATTGGAATACAGCCACCATCACACTTAGAAAAAAAAATCAATCCTAGGGGCTGCTGCTGCTCTCTCACATGTGTATGTGCAGAAGGCTCATATCTATGCTGCTGCTGCTGCTGATAGACCTTAACCAACGAGAAGAAACTGTTCAGACCCCATTTAATATATCACGGACTGCATGATATTGAAAAATTGAGTGATACAGGGTTGATGGGGAAACACTATAGGAACTTGGCAAACCTCTACTGCCCCAACCTCAGATCCAGGGGAAATCAAGAAGTACCTATACCAGTGAAAACTAAGGTATGTGTACCATTAAGGATATTAGCTACTGGTACATTCCAGAGATCCACAGGGGATATAGTAGGGGTGTCACAGGCCTCAGGCTGTAGATTATTGCACCAGTCATAATGTTATGGTAGCACATGCAAGGGAATGTAATTTATTTCTCCATGTGTGTGTGTGTGTGTGTGTGTGTGTGTGTGTGTGTGTGTGTGTGTGTGTGTGTGTGTGTGTGTGTGTGTGAGAACAAGAACAATACAGGCATTTTATGCTGCAGCACACTTTCCTGAAGATTTGAGGGCCATAGTTTCTACTCACATATAAATAAAAGCCCCACCTGGTCAACAGAGAAGGACATACATCAAGGGGTTCCACTTAATCAACTGCCAGGTTATCTGTAATGCCAGAGGGATCATTCTCAATGTGTGTGCAGGCAACACAAGCAGTTACCATGACTCACACATATGACCCAACTCTCACCTTTACACAAGGTTTGCTGGTGTGTTATTCCACCTGGTCATCTACCGAGTGATACATATTATGCACTGGAACCATGACTCATGACACCCATCAGAAGTATGCACGCATACCCACAGAAGAAGGATACAATGATGCTCATGCTCAAACTTGAAATATTGTAGTTCATGTGTATGTCATGCTGAAGTCACAGTTCCACTATGTAGATACATCAAGATTGTCCTACAGTACAACCCAGGCACCTGCACAGAAATTCTCACAGTCTGAGCCATACTGCACAATATCATCTTGAGGAAAAAGCTGTAACAGAGACAGAAAGAGCAGGACCACACATTCCAGGACCACAGGCATGTCCAGCACTTCCTGCACATACAGATCAGGATTCTGTGGGAGAATCTCCAGCTGCAGAGGGAGCCAGCAGTCTCGTCCTGGCTAAGAGGCAAAGGATAGTGTACACACTCACCACTTAAGAGGCAAATGATAGCACATACCCTCACCAGTGAAGGGATACAAATAACAACCTAACTGATGCCAGCTAATGTCAACAAACTTTACTTCCCCATGCAATGGCTGTGTACCGATAGCATCAGACAGAGATAGCCCCTAAAGACATGACTCATACCTGCAGTGATGTCAGGGTAACTGTGAAACCTGTAGTATATGAACAAATGTATAAAATGATAAACATAACTGATACACCTGCATAGTGCTAGTCATAAATGGACTTAAGCAGAACTTGTGTGCAGTGTTCACCAGTGGCATTACTGGTTTATGGGAATGATATTTGCAATATAAAGCTATCCATTGTACACAATGACCAGCATCATACTGGTCTCTTACCCACTGTACATCAAACATCCAAGAGAGCAAAGAGCAATAAACAGAAATACAATACCAGTGATATGAATGCATGACTTTCAATATTAGCTGAAAAAAATCCTTCCAAAATGAGCATGTACACAAACATCCCAAATGTTCTTATGTAATACATATGCATAAAATCAACAAAGTGTGAGAGATTCACTTAGCTCTCTACTCTGTGCATCAGACATATATGCAATATTAAGTCAAACCCAAATGATCAGGACATGGCACTTTCATCATATTTGCAAAAGGTGGAGTTGGGGGGGGGTTCAATGCTGACACCAAAGTAATGAAAGTATGTACAAGTAAAATACACAGAACATTAAGTAAAGTAGGAAATATCTCAGGGCCACTAACAGAAGATGTATCTCAATCAACATTAAAGTTTCTCAGCTTGGTATGTGATTTGGTATGGGTAGTTTTTATGAAATGTGTGTGTATGTGCATATACACAATCATGCTCTGTGCTAGCACTATGTCCTGGCATGTCAGAGAGGTGTGACTCGAGTTGTCATTTCAGTATTGTTACTCCCAATGATATGAATGCCTCTGCCAAGAGCTACACTGCCACTTCAATGCCATCACTTCAAAGTGGGGGTGCCACCTGAACTTGAAAGATGTCTGCTGGACAAACACTTTTCATGGGTCTACTTTATTTATGTGAAAGCTTAAAACAGCGAATGCATATGGATCGAACCACATGAATCAAACCGAGAAACCATTGAAACACAATAAAAACTGAACTACACAATAAACATGACATCTAACAGCTGTAGGCAAGGGGACAAGCCCCCCTGCACCCCACAGCCTCCACTATTTAAATATACCAACTCCGAGATCACACTACATTGAAGTAAACGGAAATCTCCACCTATGGAGATTTCTGTTTACAGTTTTCGATGGTTCGCATTTTCGATGCATGTGGTTCGATGCATATGCATTCACTGTTTTAAGCTTTCGCATAAATAAAGTAGACCCCTTTTCATGATTATGTCCAGGACTGCAGCCCATAGCCTAACATGTTTGGACACCTCAATCACTGAAGGAGTAGTGAAAGTAGTGCCACTATGGGAGTGGGATCTGTCACAGCCACATCGGTTAACATAATTCCACAGGATGCTGCAGATCTATGGATATGTGGATACTAACCTGGGCTGAGTAGATGTCCCATCGCAGACACAGCCTGATGAAATGTGTCACTCATTCTGTCCAGTCACCCAGATGGTTGACACAGTCACACATGCCAAAATATGCAATGTTTAGGACTTGCACTATATCTTGTGTAGCCCTTGTGGAGCATTCCTGCACCTCTATGATGGTTATATATATATATATATATATATATATATATATATATATATATAGATATATAGATATATATATATAGATATATATGGGTCTACTACGGTTGATTGAAAACTCACTTGAAATTACTAGGACCACTTCACTGAAAGCTCACTTCACTGAAAACTCATTTCTTTGAAACTCATTTCATTGAAAGTTATAAATGGCCTTATCCCCACTGTAGTGCGACCCTGGAGTTAGTATATAAAGTAAGGGGGGTTGCGGGGGGCACAGCCCCCCCACATATTATAAACATTTTAAACTATACACAGTGATACTTGCAAGTGCAATAAATAACTGTTTCCAAAAGAGAATATATAATCAAGATATGTGGGGGGATGTGCCCCCCACACCCCCCTTACTTTATATACTAACTCCAGGATCACACTACAGTGGGGAAAAGGCCATTTATAACTTTCAATGAAATGTGTTTCAGTCAAGTGAGTTTTCAGTGAAGTGAGCTTTCAGTGAAGTGGTCCTAGTAATTTCATTTTCAATCAAGTGAGTTTTCAATCAACCGTAGTAGACCCATATAGGTTCATAGGTTCATAGGTTCATACTAGGCTATCTGCCCTAGGGCATTTATAAGCCTAGCCAGAATGTGTTTGGCTTTCGCCACCCATTTTAAATTAATTTTGCTATGCCCTTTTTTGAGGTTAGTATACTGTGCCTCTGTCTAACAGTGACACAGAAGTGATACCCGGGGTAAACCTACGATCTCCCATCCACTCATCAAGATTCCTCTTGAAGAGAGTCAATGAGGGACTCTGCCTAACCTGGACTGGGATTTTATTCCAGAGTGAAGGGAGCCTCTGGGTTATGAATCTGTCCCTCCAGCATGTCCTATTTATTTCAGTGCTGAGGTTCAAGTCTCTCGAGCGTGTAGCTCGATGGGATTTGGATTTTCTGAGGTGCAGCATGTCCATTAATTCCGGGTTGGACATGGCTTTATATGTCAGGCACAGATCGCCTCTGAACAGGTGGTATGCCACTGAGTAGAGCTGGAGTTTCTTTAACCAGGCAGCATATGGCATCTGTTTGAGCCCTTTGATCCTCTTGGTGAGGTACTTTTGGGGTCTTTCCAGTTGCTGCAGGTGTTTGGTAAGGTACATCCCAAAAGGGGCATTGTACTCAATTATGGGCCTGATGAGGGATGTGTAAAGAGGCACGATGACCTCCCCTGATCTAGATGTGAATCCCTTCATGATTAGGTGGGCTATATAAAATGTTTTTCTAACCACTTTGGCCACGTGGTTGTCAAATGAGAGATTGCTATCAACTTGGGTCCCCAGGTCCCTAATTACTTCTTCGGTACTTAATAGATTACCACCTATGTGGTAATTTGTGGGCACTTTGTTTTTTCCAGAGGGGATGACTATACACTTTTTGGCATTTAGTTTGAGGCCATGGCTCTGGAACCAGTTGTCTGTTTCTATGAGGCCCTTTTGGAAAAAGCTTGTGTCAGCTGGAGAGTCGATTATGGTGCCCAGTTTTCAGTCATCTGCGAACTTGGTCAGCCACAGTCCTTCCATGTTGGCCTGTACCTCCGAGAAATATATACCAAACAAGAGAGGTCCTAGGACTGAGCTTTGTGGGATGCCACTTGTAACTGGTTTGGAGTCTGACATGGCTCCAGCAATTCTAACCATGTGGGTTCTGTCCTTGAGCAGGTTTGCAACCCATCTAGTGACATAGGGGTTTATATTTAAGCTGGAGAGCTTATCTATAATGCCCGAGTGGGGTATTGTATCGAAGACTTTTGCGAGGTCCAGGTAGGCTGTGTGGACCACCTTCCCCTCATCAATGGCCTTGGTGACTGTTTCAAAGAAATCAACCAGGTTTAAGAGGCAGGATCTGCCCCTAACAAAGCTGAACTGGGTAGGATCCAGTGTCTGTAGGTCCCCAATATCTTTATTTATGAGGTCCATGATGATCCTTTCCATAGCTTTGCAGACCAAGCTAGTCAGGCTTATGGGGCGATAGTTTCCAGGATCCGTTGAGGCACCACCTTTGTGGAGAGGGACCACAATTGCTGTACACCACTCTTTGGGTACATATTCTGTAGTAAGGCTGAGAATGAACAGTAGTTTTATGTTTGGGTTTAGCTCTTCTTGGAGTTCATGTAGGACGCAGCCCGGGACACCGTCTGATCTCATTGATGCTGTGTTTTTTGCTTTGGAGAGGGTGGCTCTTACCTGAGCATCTGAGATGTCAGGGGGGCAGCACTCTGCTGGGATAGATATTTGCCCTTTTGGTGGGGGGGGGGGGAGAAGTTTGCGCTGAACCTGTCAGCTAGGATGTTGGCAATGTTTGTGGGTTTGGTGTATTTTTTGTCATTTTGGACTAATTCTGAGCATATCTGGTAATTCCCACCCAGGTTCCTAACATAACTAAAGAAAGCCTTGTGATTATCCTTAGTGTCCTGTGCAATTTTTCTCTCGAAGCTGGCCTTAGATGATTTTATGAGTGCCCATAGTTTTTTGCTAATACTGATCAGAGATGCCTTCCCCTTTTTGGAATTTTGCTCTATCATTTAGTAGCTTCCTCCTTCTATTGTATAGTTTGTTTATGGCTGGGGTCCACCAGACAGGACGTCTGCCTTTGGAGGATTGGGTCTTGGTTTTATTTGGGATCGCATGATCCATGCATTCCTGAAGGTGTTCATACAATGCGTTTATAAAGGATTCTGTGGTCTGGGCCGTATTTTTCTCAGGCCCAGGGGCTTTGAAGGATTCCACCTTGGTTTTGAGGAGTGTAAAATTTGCTTTAGAGAAGTTTTTCACTGTGGTTTTCTGGGCAGGGGGTGAGGTCGGGATGTGAATATCCAGTGAGATTAGTTTATGGTCTGATCTTACCAGTGAGGGATACACTTCTGGTCTGGAGCATAGAGTCCTCATGTTGGTGATGATCAGGTCTAGTATATTTTCCCCTCTTGTGGGAGTGGTAACAAGTTGTTCCATAGCATTTGAGTTTATAAATTCTAGGAACCTTTGGACTAGGGTGTTGGAGCTAGAGTAACGCTCCCAGTCTATGTTTGGGTAGTTGAAGTCACCCAATATAATAGTGTTTGGAGGGACCTTCATATTTTCCAGTGTTCTCAGGAAGGCCAAGTGGGGTTCCTGGGTTAGGGAGGGTGGTCTGTAGCAGGCTATAAACTGGAAGGCAGTTTTACCCACTGTTAGTTGCACATGGATAGTCTCTGATGCTTCGTGCTGTGCCACCAACCTGGAGGTGTGGGTATCTTTGATGAATATTGATACTCCCCCTCCTTTTGTGGGTCAGTCCAAGTTTTGGGGCCAAAAAGCATGGTATGAGGTATAACCTGGTAGTGCTGAGGTGCTCTCGGGAGCCTTGAACGAGGTTTCTGTTACTGCACAGATATCGATGTTCTCCATGCTAAGGAGAGTTTTGAGTGCGTTCATCTTGAGGTTTAGACTTCTGGCGTTGAGTAGCATTACTCTTAGTTTCTTATCCCTTGTGATACCTATGGAGGTGGGTATGTCTTTTTGAATGTTATATACATATATATATATATATATATATATATATATATATATATATACATATATATATATATATATATATATATATATATATATATATATATATATATATATATATATATATATACATAAAACATCTGGTGGCATGTAATAACACACCAGAATCAGGAGTAGGGTGGACAGCAGGCCTCCACTGAGTACCTGTAGAAACTCACCTGTGTGGTACCACACCCTCACTATGGCTATGGGTATACTCAACCAGCTCTGTAGCCAGAGTAACCACACCACCCTGATCAACTGTATTACCCTCAACCTGTCCTATATTTGAGGGCTCAGTGGAATTGGTATGTATAAGCATGCTTACTTTGACTGAAATAAGGCCATGCGGTATGTGTTCCACAACTACAGTGTCAGATTTAACCTCTGCATACCCTGACTGTATCTCTGTATCACCACCACCACCATCATCAAAGCTCACCTATACTCTGACATCAGGTGGTATGAGTTCTACACTGCCACTGTCAAGATTGCCTGTGATAATAAGCAACAAACATAAGAATAAAAGAAATAGTGACCAGAAATGATCCAAACCGAATTCTAAATAAACTAAAGGAGTACAATGCTTACTCTGTCCTCAGACTTGCATCTAACTAATGGTTATTAGTAATCAAAGAAAGTTTGTGCTTACCATCTGCAGGTGGTCTTTCAGATGGTAATTCTGATATCCCTGTAAAAAGGGGAAGGCAGTGGAATGATGGCTAATAAGCTTCACAATCCAAATGATACATGAACAAAAGAATAATGTTCTGCTTATCTTCTCCTTACAAAACATCTCAGAATCAATCAGACTGACCAGTCCCCCCTCCCCATAACGATATCTGTTGCACCGTGTCTCTTCTAAGCTCCATGCCTCAATGTTTCCAGATATATCAGAAGTATACAAGTATTAACACATAAAGATGTGAAGAATGGCAGTAAATGCTTTATATAAAGCATACCTGAAAGGCGTTCTTCAGACAAGCTTGGCCTGTCATCCACATCAGCACTAACATCAAAGAGTCTGTGTCAACCATTTTCTGAGCAGTTGAGATCACTGACAGCAGACAGGGGCTGCTCAGTTTCAGTGAGTGGTGGTTACATAGCAGGACTCTGCCCTGTAGCCATCTCTTCTTGTGCTACTGCAGCTGCCCTCCTGCAGGACACTGTAGTCATATCAGTGTCATGGTGCCACACCTGGTTATAGTTTCTGGCATAGCCACCCACTTTGTTAATGTCAATAACCACCTGCTGCCATATGCTTTATCTGGTAGTCATATCACCTCTGCCTCTGTCATGCAGGAAGGACTCTTTATGGTGGCTCATGTGGAACAGGTGGTCTGGTGGCCATAATTCTATATGACATAAAATAGGAAAAAGTCAAAACATATTTGTAGCGCAAACAGAAATCGTTCAACTCAAATAAAATCTGTGCACCCATCCTCAGCACAAAGCAATTGATTACACAATACTCATTTTGGACTATGCTGAAGCTTAGGGAACAATCCCCCCGCCCTCCCCAAGGAAAGAAAAACATTCTCTTCTGTTAACATTTCTGTAATGAGGACAGCAGTTATATAACTGACTACTGGATGGCAGTATTAATAATAAATTGGCAAAAATTCATAGAAGAAATGCCACTGTTGTGGAACTTGCCACAGGACATGTCAGAAGCCTAACACCTCTGTTAGCTACAAGTGCAAAACCCCTTGATGTTGGTGAGACACAATACACTTATCCACAGTAGATAGTGAAATTCCAAGAGCAAATGGTAACACAGTACTGAGATACAACCATACCATTCATTAACAAACTTTGAAAGCACAGCAAGAGCTGATGTATCATGCAGTATACCAACAATGAATGAAAAAAATGCATACAGATAAATAATGTTTCAACTGTGCATTGATATTCATTCTAAATATGAAAATGTAAGCAGTTTATGAAGAGGATATATATACCTTATGAAATTATGTAGTAAGTTTTAGAAAAATCTCTTTCAAGTAAATGCCAATAATGGTTGTTTGCATCTGGTCTATATCACTTTATCGAGCTGTTGTTCAGCAAATGGCAATTCATCAAACTCTATTTATAGAATAGCATTTCAGTGAACGGTGAAAATTTTCCCAGGGTAAGGAAGCACTTCACCAAAGGAACACTGGAACAAAAACTGCACAAAATCAAACCCACCCAAGTGGGGACATTTGCCCCCACACCCCCCAATGTGGTGGCTTGTGCCTCCCACCACCCAACTACTACAGTGGGAAAAAGGACAAAGCTGTGGTGCTGGCCATGTACTTCCTTATCCTAGGAAAGATTTAATTGTTCATTGAAATGCCGTTCAATAAACAGAGGTTTGATGAATTGCTATTCGCTGAATAGCAATTCTATAAAATTATATAGACCTGTCTGTCTCAGATCAGTCTCCACTCCTTACACTTCCACATCTGCACCAGTATCTTTATATAGTGTAGATTCAGCCATTTGAGCATTGTGCCTATGCAAATGAGGTGCTAAATCATTAGCATTCCTGAATACCAAAAATCTCACTTGGTGTACAGGAAGTAAGCATCCTGTGAGATTTATGACCAATCATGTTGGCTTTGTGTGATGAGCATCAGTGCTAATACTATATGCATGCTGATCATCACACTTACATGAATGTAAGCACATTTTCATGACAAGCAACAGTGTTGGCGGCTAGGAAAACATGTTGTGTAGCATGAGCACACACAGTAAAAAAAAACATGGCTATGGGAAAACCTGTTAAGTGTGCTTGTGCAGACACCATGAAAGATTATGTCAGGCAAATAATGCAAGCTGTACCAGGTAGGGAAAGTGTACCGAGAGTAATGTGCACAAAATGCTACAGAAATAAGTAAAAGGGTAGGGGAGATGGCAAGGGAAACTGCAATAGATGGATTACCAAATAGGGAAAATGTACTGAGCACAATGTGCACAGAAACCAAAGAAATGTATACAGAAATATCTAAGGGGGAATGTAAATGTTCAAATTACAGTAAAATAATTGATGTGAAGGTGCTCATGTCACAAAGAAATTGTCCATAATAAAATTTGCAATATGTATATCATACTAATTCATGGTGTTTACACTTCCTGCGCAAATATAGGTAAATAAATACATACATGATATTACAGGATGTGACAGTAACACAAATTAGCATTGTAACAGAGGGGATTACTTGACATATGAATATCATTAACATGCTGAGTTGAGACTACAATCTGCAAGGTCGGTACATACATTATAGGATATGTGCGTAGCATGCATTTTGTCAATATAACATGCTGGAAAATAGGAAAGACATAGAGTGCACAATCTCCTTTTGCAAGGATCAAACCTATCCCATCAATGTTAACATGGTGACCTGTGCATTAATAGCATACACCACAGAAATAGACCTGATGTGAATGAGGAGGATCATCCTTGACATGTATTATGCACTTCAATATTCTAATGGTTATGCACCCCAAATGTTGGTGTATGTGATGCTACAAAAGTGGGAACAGAGTTTGACATATGTAATAACCTTGTGTAAGACACTCTGGCCTAACACATGTATTGTGCAGACAGATAAGAACAGATGCAAACATCACACTATGAAGCAATGTATTCACCAGACCTGTGTATAGTTGGTATGTGCCACAGGAGACAGCTATGTGTATTGTCACAAACAAATCAAATTGATCTGTGAATTAAGAAAGGATCCCTGATAATAAATATCATATCAGCATGTCAGACTAATAGCAAATGAGTATGCTCATGTGCACACAATTGTGATCAGTCCTATATAATGTTCTATGGTCAAGGAAGTTTTCTTTGTGTGTTTGTAAACATGCCACCCAAGAACTGGAGCACATTCATGTACACCACAGCATTCAATGTATGTGCCACAGTAGCACTTTCACCACAGCACTGGCAAAACAAATATCTACTGCCATGAAATTCAAAACTACGTTCACATGTGTTAGTGCAATGTATTAATGGATAATACTGATAAAATGCCATGGTTGTTGTGTGACATCAGTACATTCACACAAAATAAATCCCTATTCTAGAATTGAAAATCAAGCTGTACAACTCCTCCAACTAAGTATATAGCTATTAATCACATGCAGCACAGTGGAACTATTATCACAGTTGTTTAACTACACCTATGTGAAGTCACTCAATCAACTGAACTTTATTTGACCATAATTTTTATCTGTTAAAATGAATAAGGGAGGCCTCTACCCCTCTATGTGTACAAAGTATAATTTTGTTGGAAATGTCTTTCCTGAGGAACAGTTAAGGACACATATACTTACAATCACTTGATGCTGGTTCTGAACATTTGCCTAAACATTGGGAAAATCAGCACCATAGCAGAATCAATGAATATGCCATTATATAAGTGAATCAGAAACTGTCATATGTGTGGTTATGTGAAAGCATGCACCATGTGTATGAATCAAGGAATATGTGTGCCCTTTAATTACTTAGAGCAAATCTTGCTGTATGATGGACAACATTGCCTGACAGTAGGTATACTCAAACACACCTATAGCCCTCTGCTGTTGTCATTGTGATGGTATAACAGCAATTATGTACAATATGGATATAATCCTATATTGGACGACATGCCTTACTTAGGCAACTACACACATTACATTACATTACATTACATTGTCTCATGTCCTCAGTCCTGAGGGGGTGTCTCACTACAATTGTGACGGAATGGCAATCTATTCAAATGACAGCATCAGTCTTCAGTATGGCCTTTCTAAAGTAAATATAGACTAACCTCTTTTTATAGGAAACAATATCTGCACATGAATATAGCACATGTGGGTGATAACACTGTTAATAACTTGTACACCAATTGTAAGCACTGACATCAGAATTTGAACTATATAGCTAACATCACAAGCTAATGAAGATTTACTGAAACAGAAGCACAACTATAGATTTATTTCACAACTGACACTGCACATTTCAATGGATCACATCACCATTGCATATTATCTTAATATTTCAGTTAAAAAGTGGTCACACAGCACGCTGTATAGTATACCTCATATATGTATTTTCAGTCTGTTTTGGATAGTAAGAGGAAGAAACTCACACTCACAAACAATGGTCAGTCCTGCATTTGAACTCCCTACCTGCATACTGAAACAATTCACAGACAAGTGTGTTATACACACGTCACAGGTTAAATCTGACTGCATGTCAGCTTCACTGTATCTTGCAAAGGATGACATGAGCTGTGTCATGCAAAGGAGATGTGCATTCAAAAATGACACTTGCATCCATTTACATTAAAACACACACACACATACACACACGCACGCTCGCGCGCACACACACAGAGTCAGGAGATTCGCACTGCTGTATTTGAACTCTCTACCTATCGACTGACAGAATCTACACACTGCTGTATTATATGCACGTACCACAGGAGATGTCTGATTTTAATGATGTGAGAGTACATTATTGAAATGATAACCTCATCCATGTGCTGCAAATGGTATACATTTGTGGACAGTAGAAAGGGGGTTTGGGATTGATCTTACGATGTAAATGTTTCACACAACTGGAAGTCAAAGGAGCACAGCCATTGAATTAATCTTTCATTGATGCTATGAACCCACCATCACACACACAACCTGATTATTGTAAGATTAGAACACCTTACCAATGGCAATTATACAATTTAGATAACACAATATTTAACAAAAGCATGCCTACTATGAAGGTTGTGCGCCAGCCTGACAACTCAACACCATAAAGACACCACTGCCAATCAACCTGTGGGCCAATGATCCACTGTGGTGACCCCTAACTGGGAAAAGCTGAAAGACATTGCTTTTTTACGTATTTAACAAAAGCACCACCACAGACATCTGATTACTATAGTGTGAGAGTGCATATTATAGAGGATGACATCAGGGTGGTTTTGCAGAGAAGATGATGTTGGGAGAATGGCCTGACATTGATGCCAACTCATCCTGCAGTGAAATATTAATTCCAGGCTACTACTTTATTGAAGCCAGCAGCAGTTTAGGCCATATTTACACAACTCCATACATATGTTGACTGCTGTGAGATTAGAACCCCCTACCTATCTAGCTAAGTAATTTAGGAGGCACAGTACTTAATGCAAGTGCCATGAAAGAATTCTGACTTCTATTACATTAGAGTACTCTTTATAGAGGATGACATCAGTGTGGTTTGCAGGGAAGACACCAAAACTTATTGGAATACAGACACCATCACACTTCAAAAAAAAAGCAGTGTTAGGGACTGTTGCTCTTCTCCTGCATGCATATGTTCAACAAGCTCATATCTATGCTGCTGCTGATAGATCGTGTGTAATGAGAAGAAGGGTGTTCAGACCCCATGTAACATATCATGGACTTCATGACATTAAACCAGTAGAGTGATGTGGGGTTGACAGAGAAACACTACAGGAACTCTGCAACCTTTGCGACTCCCGCATCAGATCTGGGGGAAATCGAGGAGAACCTATACCAGTAATGTATGGATGGAAAGTAAAGTATGTGTGGCATTAAGGATACATTTCAGAGTTCCACAGGAATTTTATGCTGTAGCACATGTCCATAAAGTCTTGGAGGCCATAGATTGCACTCACATAGAGATAAGTGCACCACCTGGTGAGTAGGAAAAGACATACACCAAAAGGAAGGGGTTCCACAATGGGTTCAATCATCTGGCAGATTGTCTGTAATCCATAGAGATCATCCTCAAAGTCTGTGCAGACACCTAGGCAGTTATCATGTCTCACACATATGGCACATCTCACAGCTTTACACAAGGTCTGCTAGGGATGGTGTTCCACAAGGGTCTATGTTAAATCATCGAACGCTTAAAAAAGCGAATGATGAATTATCGAACCTATGTAAGCAAAAGCTTACAATTTCAAATGCTTAGAACAGTGATTTTTTTTTTCCAAGGGAAAAAAATTGCTGTTCCACCAAAAAAAAAAAAAAAAAATTTAAAACATTACATAAAGTGTGTGTGTGGGGGGGTTACCCCCTACACCCTCCTACTTAAATATACCAACTCTGAGATCACACTACAGTCACGTAAATGGCAAAGTAATGGAAGCAGTCAAGTGATTTCTTTCCCAGGGAAAGAATTCGCTTATATGCCGTTTCGCTATTTTGCATTTTTGTGCTTTCAAGTTCGATCAATATGCATTTGAAAGAATGCGTCTTTGATCATTTAATAGGAACCCATTCCACAAGGCCATCTGCTTGGTGATGCAGGTTATGCACTGGAACCCTGGCTCATGACACCCATCAAAAATGCACATACCCACAGAAGAAGGGTACAACAATGCCCATGCTCAGGCTACAAAGATCACAGAGCATGTGTTTGACATGCTGAAGTTACAGTTTCATATCTGGCTACATCCAGGGGTGCCCTGCAGTATGACCCAGGCACTTGTGCATACATTCTCACAGTCTGTGCCAAGTTGCACAATATCATCTTGAGGAAAGAGCTGAGATAGGGACAGCAAGGACCAGGCACACCATTCCTGGACCACATTTAGGGCCAGCACCTCCAGCACACACAGATCAGGACTCTGACTGAGATATCTCCAGCTGCAGAGGTAGTTGGCAGAAGTAAGTGTGCACAATATGCCCTCACCCTGCCTAATAGGCAAAGGATAGCACACACAATCATGACCTATGACTCAAAGGTTAGGGCACACACTCATCAATTAAGAGGCAAATGATAACATACACACACTCATCAGTGAAAGAATACACATAAAACTTAAGCACATGCAAATATTAAAAGCGATACCATCCGGTGTTTACAAACTACTTACCCATGTATTGTCTGTGTATGGATATCATCAGACAGAGACAGCTCCAAAACACATGACTTGTAGCTGCTGTAATGTCAGGATAAGTGCAGAACCTGTATTATAATAGCAAAGAAGATAAACTACCGGCATACTGTCAGTCATAAATGTTCTCCATCAGAATCTATGTGAAGTGTTCATCAATGGTGTTCTTGGCTTATAGGAATGATACCTGCAATATACAGGTATGCATCACACACAATAACTGGCATCAAACTAGTCACTTACCCAGTCACAAGGACAATTATATCAACAGTTTTACAAGTAGAGCAATAAGCAGGAATGCAATATCACTGATCTGAATGCATAACAATCTGAATGTATAACAAAAAAAAAAAACAACTGTACCCCTTTCTACTTCATTTTGCTATTTGCCATATTTATTCATGATTGTTGCTAGTCTCACTAAATTGATGACAGTGTTCTACTGAGTCGCTGCTTTGTTGGTGCTGTCTGTTACTGCATAGCATAGTCCCAATACAGGTCTGCAGTATCCAGAGCTTCAGCTGCATGGTTTTAAACCTTTTTGAGGTAGTCCAGCTATAAGCTAACTGTTTTTTTTTTTTCCTGATAAAAAGTTCCAAGTTTGTTTTCTGCCTTTTCTGTTAGTAGAGTAGTCCAGATACAGAGCTGCTGTATCCAGGACTGTTTTGTATGTTTCTGAGTTCCCCAGACCCTTCTGTGTTAGAAGGAAGCCTTCCAGCTTATCAGTGGGAGTGGTAAGCACTAGGTAGACTATCTATGGTAAGAGGAGTAGCTTCTGGCTCTGAAATTGTAGTATATTGGCTGTTTGGCCAGTTTTTTCTATCCCTTTCGACTTTCTCTTCTTTTTTGTACTTTAATTAGCTTATTTGCAAGCACTTCATCAGGCTTTTTGTAGCAATTATTGTAGCACACATAAGTGCTATCAGCCCTAGACATCCTATAAGGAAACAGCTCCAGCACTTAGTAATTATGACCCTCCCTCCTGGCATCTCTAAAGGTCAGTTTCCTGTGCTTTCTCCTATTAACGTGGTGAACTTGGGCATTCTGAGGCAGAGTTGCAACTATCTCATGTATACAGGCAACCCTCTCCTCTTACCCCCCAACACTCAGTCTTGTGAGAGATGCACCTGTATCTCCAAATTGGAAGCCATGCACTCTTCAGCCAAGACTGGAATAGCTGGTCAAGATGGGAAGGTCAACACCTGCACCACACCCTATGGAACACATAGCCCGCAGATAAAAGCACAAACCACACACCCACCTTTGTGGAGGCTCTCAATAGAAATCTACCTAAACAGCAGAAACCTCCAAGGCAGAAATGCACTCAACCACCACAACACAGCACAAACCACAAGACACATAGCTCACCTACACAGTGTGCCCCTCAAACTAAGCCTCTAGGGCAAAACAGCTTGCCCAATACAATAATCACAGGTGATTTAATAGTGAGGCACACTGATGTCCCACTCACTAGGCTGAATAAAGAGAAGGTAAGAATCAGCTGTCTAACATGTGCCAGAATCTGACACATAACACATGCATTCAGGTCACTTCACAACAAGTACAAGTATGACTCTGTCATTGTCCATGTGGGTGTGAATGACCTGAGATGCACCTCCCTGGACTACATGAAATGAGACATGGTGGAGCTCTTGGATTATGTGGCCCAGGCAGGTATGACCCTAGCCATGAGCAGCATCCTACCATCACCCAGAATAACACCACAGTATAAACAGAACAATTGGCTAAGTTTCTGGTGCAATTCTAAGGGGATCCAGTATCTGTCTGCTTGGGATGACATGATTGGCAGACCTCAATGCTTTGCCAGAGATGGCCTGCATCTGTCACCCCTGGGTTTCCGGGTACTGGCTAAGGCTCTTGCCACCACTATAATGCCTTTTTTAGGCGATGTTCCAAAGACCAAATTACCACTGTAACAGCTATACATAAATGCAATCTGAGGGTCATGCTGCTCAATGCTAGAAGTCTAAATCTCAAGATGCACTTGCTTGAAGCACTCTTTAAAATGGAGAACATCGACATTTGTGCTGTAACAGATACCTGGTTTAAAGCAGCAGAAAGCACCCCTGTGCTACCGGGCTATAACTCATTCCACACCTTTTGGCCCCAGAACATGGACCGAAGCTCCAAAGGCGGTGGTGTCTCCATATTCATAAAGGATATGCACACCTCCAGACTAGTAGCCCAGCATAATACAACTGAGATACTCCAGGTACAACTAACACTGGGTAAGACGGTGATTCAGGTCGTAGCCTGCTATAGGTTCCCAACCATGTCCCAAGACTCTCACTCAACATTCCTAAGCACCCTGGAAACTATTATGATCCAACCCAAGACTCTCATACTAGGTGACTTCAAGTATCCCTCCATCAGCTGGGAAAACTACTCATGCACTGGCCCAATGCTTCCTGGAATTCATCAGTTCCAATGCACTGGACCAGCTCATTCTTATCCCCACTAGAGGAAGCAGCATCCTTGACCTGGTTATTACTAACATGAGCAACCATTGCTCTACACCAATAATCAATTCCTCCCTGGTTAGATCCAACCACAAACTAATCACCATGGAAATCCACATCTCACCCACACCCTCCGCAAAGGTATCCATCATAAAAAACTTCTCTAAAGCTGTCTTTAGGCTCCTAAAAACAGAGGTGGCTAACTTCATAGCACCCATGCCAATAGAAATAGATGCATGACTGCCGAATCATACACCAATGCACTGTACAAACACATACATAAATGCATGGAACTAGCCATACCCAACAGAACCAAGACGTTCTCCTCCAAAAAAAGGAAGTCAGTCTGGTGGTCCCCTGCCATTAATAAACTTCACAACAGAAGGAAGAAACTGTTACAGGAAAAAGGTGAAGTCCCAAGACTGGAAAAATTCTCTGATTAGCCTCAACACAAAGTTGAGATCCCTCATCAAAACCTCCAAAGCCAGCTATGAAGGCAGAATTGTGGCAGACACTAAGAACAACTACAAAACCTTCTATAGTTATATCAAGAATCTCCATGGCAATACCCAGATTTGCTCTGAGTTACTGTACAATGGTACCTACTATACTGAGTCAACAGATATTGCCAACATACTGGCCGACAGATTCAGTGCCAACTTTACCCCTCTCTCCCCCCCTAAAGGACCAATCTCAATACCAGAAGAATGTCAGGCATTCAGCACTACTGCAGCACAGGTTAAAGCTGCATTGTCTAAGGCCAAGAATACAGCTTCCATGGGACCTGACAATATCCCTGGCTGTGTTAAACATGAATTATGAAGTGAATTGGTGCCACATCTGTGTGCTCTGTTTACTCACAGCCACACCTCAGGCTTTATCCCTACAGAATGTTGCACTGCTACAGTCATCCCTGTCCATAAAGAAGGAGCGACTACAGACCCTGGAAATTATCTCCCCATTAGCCTGATGAGTCTGATATGTAAGGCTATAGAGTGCATCATCATGGACCTAATTTTTAAGGATATAGGGAATCTCCAAACTCTAGATCCAACGCAATTTGGTTTTGTGAAAGGTAGATCATGCCTATTCAACTTGGTTGACTTCTTTGAGTCAATCACCAGAGCGGTGGATGAAGGTAAGACAGTTCATACAGCCTACCTCATATGGCCAAGGCCTTTGATATCATTCCTCACTCAGGAACTATTGATAAACTTAGCAAACTAGTCATCAACCTTTATATCATTAGGTGGGTTGCAAACTGCCTCACAGATAGAACCCACAGTGTGAAAGTAGCGGACTCCAAGTCAGGCTGCCTACCAGTCACGAGTGGAGTACCACAGAGATCGGTCCTGGGTCCTCTTCTGTTTGGCATCTACTTCTCAGAAGTCCAGGCCAACACTGAGGGAGTCTGGCTGACCACATTTGCAGATGACTGCAAGCTGGGAGCCATTATTAACTCCCCAAGTGATGTAGACATCCTACAGAAAGGCCTCATTGAGACCAATGACTGGTGTCAAAACCATGGACTTAAGCTTAATGCCAAAAAATGCGTCATCATCCCTTTTGGGAAAAACTCAGTTCTCACTAATTACCACATCGAAGGGAGCCCACTGAACACTGAAGGCATCAAGAGAGATCTGGGTACACAGATTGACAGCAAACTCTCCTTTGACCACCACATTTCCACTGTGGTCAGAAAGTCCTTCTATGTGGCACATCTCATTACCAAGGGTTTTGCATCCAGGAAGAAAGAGGTCATCATTTCTCTCTACTCTTCCCTCATTAGACCAATCATAGAGCATAATGTCCCATTTATCATGCACCTCACTAGACACCTGCAACTGCTGGAGAGGCCACAAAAGTACCTCATGAAGAGACTTTTAGGCCTTAAAAACATGTCCTACATGGAAAGACTCAAAAGACTCCAGCTATTCTCTGTCTCATACTAAGAGGTGATCTCTGCCTGACTTACAATGCCATGTCTGACCCAGCTCTTTTAGAAATGCTACATCTAAAGAAATCACAATCCCTCCACACCACATGCTCCAGAGACCTCAACCTCATTACCACGATCAACAGAACATGCTGGAGGGACAGGTTCATAACCCAGAGACTACCAATGCTCTGGAATAGACTTCCCATACATGTCAAGCAGAGCACCTCACTAGTCCTCTTCAAGAGAAATCTTGATGAGTGGAAGGGAAATAGAAAGTTCAGCCCTGGGGATCACTCCAGTGGCTCTACTTGATAGAGGCACTAGGAACTAACGACGGGTTGCACAATGCCAGGGCACTTCTATAAGCTAGGCTTGTAAAGGCCCCATGGCCATTAGCCTTGTACAGAAATATCCACAATTCTATTATGCTCTAAATATGGGTATAATCAACATACTGAGAAAGACACTCTTAGCTATTCACTCTGTGGAAGTAGTGCCACAATGAGAGCAGGATATGCTACAGCCATGTTGACTAACAGTAGAGGATGTTGCAGCTCTACAGACACACTGATGCCATCCCAGACACTGTCCAATCCAGTGTGTCACTCATCCTATCCAATGAGTCACGCATATGGTTGAGTCAGTCACGCACATCAGAAAGTGCCACATTTAGGACTTGCACACTCTCTTCTGAGGCCCTTGTGGAACATGCCTGTGGCTCCATGATGACCCTATACATATGTCTGGTGGCACATAATGACACAACAGCATCAGGATGAGGGAGGACAGTTGTTCTCCTTTTAGCATATGTAGCAAACCTCCTGTGTGGTGCCACAGCCTCATGATGACTACAGACAGACTCAACCAGCTCTGCAGCTGGAGTTGCAGTTATAAATGTTTTATGCCCGTGTAATTTCAGTACTACTTAGCAGACTGCAAACTGGGCTCACAGTTGAAGGAAACAGTGAACAATTTCATTTTTTGTAATTGTCATTAGCGCAAACAGCTTTGGCACCAGTGTGTGTGTTATTTCTAAGGAGTGAGTGATGTACACATTTTGTATATCTGTCTCTCTTGCAGATGTGTAAATTCAGTGACTTTGTCCCCTTAACAGAATTTCTCTGGGGTTCAAATCCATACAGTGTAAAGGTAATGTGAAAATAATTACTCCAGATATAAGAATTACTTTCATCAGAACTTTTTAATTCTGTTTCTTGCCTCATGCATTTGCTCTCTGCTGAGCAGTGTGCAATCACAGTTAGCTGCCTCATGTAAAAAGTGAAAACATTTTATTTTTATAGCATGCCATAGAGCAAACAGGCTTAGCAGTGATGCACAGACATCAGCACTCTGGACAGTATTGAGTGGAGAACATCCACCTTCTCAAATCCAGATAGCACTGATTTTTACAAAGGGTGTCAGAATGCAATTTCTAACAACACTTGGACTAGGAAGGTAACACTACACACAAATAAGTATCATCATTGTGTTTACTGTAATACATGTGCCATTAATGTTTTGAGAAAGTAATTATTGTAAGTAGCATATGTCATTGTTGATTTAGTTATGACACAAATTTCAATGTGTGTGATTGTTTAAACAGGATGTTTGTTTGTGTCTTTCGGCTTTTCCTGGTTAGGGGTTGCCACAGCGGAACTCCGGTCCACTAATGATTGGTAGTTGATTTTTATGTGCCGAGTTACCAGCCCTGACGCACAGCCTTCACCGAAGGTACGCCCATTCACGCATGTCTCCACGCAGATGACGCTCTAGCTGAGAATCAAACCGGACAGCGTCTTACTGTGAGGTGACAACGCTACTGCAGCACCACCACCGGATAATTTTGATAATTGAATATAAATGCACTTGCATATGCATGATGGACAGAATACTTAAGTTAAAATCATCTTCTCTCCTCACATAGCCCAACTCTGTGTTTAGGACAGTATGCATAGTATGGTATGTATGTTTCATACTCTAACCTGTATTAATCATCTCGTGAAAGTCTTTCCATCGGACATACATTTGCAAACAGTACTAGTGCCTCTTTCATGGGAATGAATTTCAGTGCATACATAAAGGCCTATGTGAAATACATCTGCATTCATACTGAATACATTTTATGTGTAATGAACATGGATGAAAGGGAGTTGTCCTGTAGCAGTGACAAATAGTCACCTTGATTGAAATTATGCATTATTTCATCCCTAGGTTTGATACCCACATTGGTCTACTAACTTTTTACAATACAGTGTAATTCCAGAAAGCTATATGCAAAGTCATCCTATTTAACATCCAAAACACAAAGGATAACATGCCAAGCCATTGAAACTGTCAGTGTTCATCATTTGAAAAAGTGCCAATATGTTGAGCATCTCACATAGTAAATCTCAGTGCCATGTTTCACACCTTCTTTGCTATTTGATATAATACCTTCTACTCTGCTTACAAATGCCTATCTGTGATTACCATTGTGCAAATGCAGCTGGCATCATTGTGCATGTTTCCGCACTAGCTTTTAAATGTGAGATTGGAATTTGGCACCAGTTCAGATTTAGAATCGCTGCTTGACTTCTGCAGACATGGCTGCTGCAGAGATGATGGTGCTGAATTTAGAGCACAAAGAAGGGTTTTTGGGAGTTCAGGATATTTTTATCACTCCTCATGAAGTACTACAGCTGTAGCCTGCTGCAGGGGGACTATAGCGGGTCTCAGTATAAGACTAAGACTTGGAACAGATTAGCCAAGGCTGTCTCCAATGCAAGTCACCCATCAGTACTAAATGCTATAGAATGCAGGACACAGCCAAAACTACAATTCAGTATGATTTCACGTCTGTTGTTCTCTGTTGGACAGCTGCTGAAGACATTGGAGCAAACCATGAGGTGCACCAACGGAAGTTAAATTGCCTCAAAGAAGCACAAAGTACGTATGCATCAGGTTTTACTGCAGACCTAACACTTATTGTAATCATATGCAATATGTCAGCACTGAAATAAGTAATTGTATCTCTGAT
The DNA here is from genome assembly GCF_019279795.1 of Protopterus annectens. Lineage (NCBI taxonomy): Eukaryota > Metazoa > Chordata > Ceratodontiformes > Protopteridae > Protopterus > Protopterus annectens. Next base: position 795,434,909 of record NC_056730.1, read on the forward strand.
GTCATAGCAAAGCAATTGATTAATGGTACAACAGACTAAGGCATTCACATCATACCTGGATGTGCCAGAAGTGTATAGACTGGATCATCATAACTGTGTCTTTTCTGATATTACATAATCATGTGACATGCCATGGATCTAACTCTCTGTCTTGTTTTTCTCATCCCACCCCTTTCTCTCACTTTTTTTATTATTTTTATTTTTTTTTTGGGGGGGGGTTATATGGCTTAAATATATTCTATTATCATACATTTCTGCTTACAAAAACTAACATGTAACACAGAGAGGTAGACTGCTTGCACCACTATTTTATCCACCTTACTTTTTAGCTTCTTTGGCATTCTTCTGTCATATACTACGCCTGACACTCTATACCAGTTAGCCATAGACCCTCTGATTCTAGCTTTGACCTTTTCATTCAGACTTCTCTTCTCCTCAGTCACCCCTCCCATATACTTGAAGCTATTAACCTGTTCCATTATCTCTCCTTCTGTCTCAGTTCTTAGCTTCTTCTGATTTCCACATGTTGCTGCCATTACTACTGTCTTATCTGTACTTAGTTTCATCCCATGTGCCTTCAGTTTTGTATTCCATTCGCCTATCCTTTGCTAAGGTTCTTGCTCAGACTCTGCCTGTAAAGCAACATTGTCAGCATACACCAGCTTTGTTGATCTTTCCCCTGTTTCCTGTTTGCTAATGTAGTCCCTCACCAGTATGAACAACAGTGGACTTAGAGATGAACCCTGGTGCACACCCACTCATACTGGGAAAAGAGAACAAACACTGTTGAGTCATTGAGTCCTTGAACATAGCCTGCACTAATTCTGCCAGTGTTTCTGGGACTTCAGACCTCCACAGTACTACTCAAATCAGCTTTTTTGGAACCTTGTCACATGCTAGCTCCAAATCTAGGAATGCCCCATTGGACTCTTTCTTCATCACTTCTTCTCAACTATCTGTCTTACTGCAAACATCAGGTAATTTGTGCTGCATCCTGATCTGAATCTGAACTGCTCATCTCCCATTGTACTTTCTACTACTTTGCATATCTGTTTATCAATCACCGTCTCCAAAACGTTCATGCAATGTGATAGGAGTTTGATACCTCAGTACTGCCCACAGTTGTAGATGTCCCTTTTGCTGCTATGAGCACCCCTCAGGAGCCATTTCCCCCCTACCTCACCGAGGATCTTTATCATATATGCTGTGACCTCATCTGTGCCTGCTTATTTCTCTAACTTCATTTTCCTTAGTGATATTCTTACTTTTCTAGGGTGGGCTTTTCTTCTACTCTCATTGTAGACTGTGTCTGGGAAAGTACAGCTTTTGCAAGGTTTTATTCAGTCAGAAACTGCTGGAAATACTCCTTCCACATGCTTTTGAGGTCATGTTGACTGGTGAACAGGTTGGTGTTACCATCCCTTATGAAGGGTGTCTGCCTGTCTTCTTTATCTTTCTGCCTTTGCCTTGCAACCTGATATAGTTTCTTTGTGCCATCTATTGAGTCACTTTCCAGAATCTGGTAGAGTGCCTCCGATGCCATGTTTGTTGCTATTGCAACTCCTTTAGTAGCTTCTTTGTTAGCCAACCAGTATTTCTTCTTAGCCTGGTCTGTATTTTCTATCTCCCACTTTTTCTTGCACTTCTTCTTTCTTTTGATGACTTCCTGAACTGCATTCCACCAACAGCTTTCCTTAAGTACCTTATTTCTGTAATTGGCTCAGCAACATATCTGTTCTGTAGTCTTTACACATGAGGTTATGAGGTGCTGACATTCTTCTTCAATACCACATACTTCCTGTTCTTCTTGGGGTGCTAGAGCCCTCAGTAATTCCTTGAACTGTTGTACTTTCTCTCTATTTCACTTGCAGGTCTTCAGCCTGGTATCTGTTGACCTTAGAGCCTTCTATGACTACTGCTTGCAGTTAATTGTGGCAAGCCGCGGTCTATGCTGTGGGCCGACTGTTTCACTGGGAATGAGTTTGCAATCATTGATTCTACTCCAGTGTCCTTTCTATACTAAGAGGAAGTCTACCTGAGTTGCATGTTGGCCACTATTATGACTGTCTCTCTTTCTAAACCATGTGTCGGCTACTAGCAAGCCACTTGCCAGACAGAAGAATAGAATGCCTTCTCCATCTTTATTCCTGCTGCATCACCCATTTGGACCCAGGCAGTCCTCATATCGTGTCTGCCCCAATATGTGCATTCAAGTAACCCATTCATGTTGTCCTGCTTTATGTATTAACTCCTGCAACTGCTGTATGAATGCACTCTTTTTCCTTATTATCATGACCCTGCTGTGGGGCATAGACTGAGATTATGAGTAGTGCTCTGTCATTACAATGGAGTCTAATTGCCATGAGTCTGTCATTAATTCTGATGACATCCCTCACTGCCTTCTGAGGCATCTCTCTCACCACAGTTCCCACACCATTTCTTGACTGTCCTCCTTTTGATAACTAGCTCTGGATCCCAAGTCAAGTAGCTTTCCATCTTGTCTCTTGGATACATAAGATGTCCAACCTCCTCAGTAACATCATGTCATCCACTTCCAAGCATCATCCTGTCATGGAACTTACATTGAGTGTAGCAATCCTTAGTTCATGTTTGGCAGGTTGATTGGTTTTATGTCCAGCTTTCACTCAACAGAGCTATAGAGCTATTCCAGGTAACCAAAGTGGGCAACTGGACACTGGCTGGACATTAAGATATTGATCCATGGCTGCTGGGCTTTATAGCAGGCACACACTGGCCAATAAGAGCACATACAACCCTCCCACTGTTAGTATGTGTCTCTGGTATAGGTCAGAGTAGACCAAGTACTTAACTCACTTATCACCAGAAAATACCCATGCCCATTTGGTGACATTAATCAACATAACTGAATCATGTAGAACAATATTTTACACCAACAAGTGGCTAGCTCTGCCACGGCATGCAGAGTGTGATCCGTGTTCTCTTGTCTTGAGGATACTATGAACCACAGTAGATGCCCAAAGTGGTTGGTCTGTACAACTCTTCCCCCTATAGGGCAGTATGTACAGCCTGTGCTGCTGCCCACAGCTCCATTCATTGGTGAGTTTGAGATGGAAACACTCAGCATGTTTTTCAGAGGTGGGATGAACCTCACATAGACACAAGGAGAACATGCCAATTCCAAACAGGCATTGGCTGAAGGTCAGGATAAAACCTTGTACATTGTGCATCTGAAGAGAAGACCTTAAGCATTATACCAGTGAGATATGTGATAACACTCCAAATTCAGCAAAAATGTCTACTCTTCCACCTTTATGTTGTGAAGAAGTGGATATGGTTCTCTCCCACTACCTACATGCACATTTCTGTATTCGTTCACCTGTACCCTCCTCTCTCCTTGCCCCCCCCCATTTCACCACTTTCATATGAATCACATTTTCTCACTTTTAATATGTTCAAAAATAGAATCACACACAACACATATGACCAGAAATAGTCTATAAGAAAGCCTCAGCATTATGTGGACATTGAGATCTCGCATCAATGCTGAGTGACAGTGAATGGCTAATTATGTTCTATGGCAAAACCTGGTCAGATTTTGCCTTCATCTGCAGCAGACTGGTTATCCTTGCGCAAAGGTACTTAAACATGCTGTGCCACTGGAATATAAACTAAAGGCAGACTAAAGGAAACCATTGACAACAGTTACTCTCACAGGTCCTTGACTGTTGGATGTAGTCAAGTGAAACATCCGCTGTCAGAGTACTGACATCAATCAGTTGTCTGAAGATTAATTTTTGACCATTGCATCAAAGGTTATTTCCAGATGTATGTCACATTATTTGTTATTGTGATGCTCTACTTCTATGATATGTTTAATGGCAGATATCTTACTTCTTATCCAATTAAGCATTTGCCAACACATCCATGTCCATAAGATTTAGTAAATCACCCTTATTCTACAAATGTCTTCATCAGGTTTTGCTTGTTGTACAACTTCTTCTTCCCCAGAGTTATCACTTACTGATATAGAATATGATTCTTAAATACTGATGACAAACCATAAAGATGTGCATTACTGACTCATAACACCACCCTTTCATATGTGTCTGTATAACTGTCTCTAGTTTCCCCCTTTCTTTCACCCCTTTGTACTGTTGACTGTTCATTAGGCTGATGGATGTAAATGTCATGCAATGGCATTTTCAGTCTGTAATTACTTTGCTGAAGAATAAGACCGACATCTTCCATTGGCAGAAAAGGTTATCACTGTCCCTTCAAAGGTTTGATTTTGTTATGCGTGAAATATGATTTCTTTAGTGGGCTGTAGACATAATGATCAAAATGTAAACTTATTTTTTAACTTGACAATGGTTTGAATATAACATTAGGTGAAACTATTACTGTCTGTTTCTATAAGTGTCTTTCCTGTGAATGCATTACCTGTGTATCTTTCTAAGCCCATTCAGTTTGATCAGCTGTAGTCCCAAGCAACTGTGTGAGGTCTGGTAATGAGCAACTGTAATATGTGATGCTAAATGGCATTTAAGATGTTATTTGACAATGCAATGAGTGTTTGCCTTAAGAAGTATTGTACACTCAGTTAGCTTGTGTTTTCCCTTGAAGCATGTCCTGTATGTAGTAGGCATATAGCTATTTTAGTAGCTATTACACACATAGTTTGGCCAGGCAACATATGTCTAACTGTAATTCCCAGGTATACATAAAGTCATGATAAAAAGTTACTATAATAATCACATTGTGACACTCTTTGTGAAATGATTTGCATACTAGAGTTGAATCCCGCTTCAACTCTGATGTTCAATTTAGCTCTGATGAGTTTACACCTCACGCAACAGAGAAAGCTAGGTTGACAGATGGATTTTCTCCACTAAGTACTGTCCAGAGTGCTGACAGCCACTCATCATCTCTGAGCCTGTTTGCACTGTAAAAGGCACACCAAATTAAAGTTTTTCAGTTTTTATTTCAGCAGAGAACTCTGTTTGTTCACAGTGTGCCATCCTGCAAATGGGAAAAGCAAGCATAATGCTTCATTTCTGAATTGAGCTTTAGAGATAACATTGAAAAGTATAATAAAATATGTGGAGCATATGTACACAACACAAAACAGATATGTTGTAAATGCAATCAGAATCCCAACATTTTCTCTGTGATTCTTATTGTGCAAAGGTTAGCAGGGAGCACCATTGAACACTGCTAAACACTGGTATTTCACAGTTCAAGTTCAAAACATCATTGTATAATTACACATGTGTTAACACTTTAGCAACATCTGGGCAAATATGTTTCTCAGCGCTGAGCTTTAGGAAGAGATTTCATACAAAAATAAGTATTGGTTCTGGATTGTATTACTTCATTACATGGAAATTGTTTTATGTACTTATGTGAAATTCAGTGAACTATGTGGTTAACTGACCACTTCATTCTGGACAGTTGGGTCTGCATTGCAGCAATGATACTTACAAATGATATGCAGCCACATACAGCTTTGGTGCACATAAATATTTTTTTATCCCTCCTGCATTTGAAAATAAAGTACATTTGAAAATAAAGTATTGCCTGATATTGACAGCCCACATTGCCCATGTATGAGCACACCAAATTGATAATATCAGTACCATTCATTAAGGTCTACATACCCTAATGATAACCTGATAATCCCTGAATGATTCACTGTCCACCCATGTTTTGTGTGTGTGTGTGTGTGTGTGTGTGTGTGTGTGTGTGTGTGTGTGTGTGTGTGTGTGTGTGTGTGTGTGTGTGTGTGTGTGTGTGTGTGTGTGTCTCATATACCATACTCGTATCAGGACTGAGGACACAAGATATTGTAATGTATGTTGTTGCCTAAGTAAGGCATGTGTTTCAATAAAGGATAATATCTACAAGACAAGTAGGTACATGTCACTCTTGAGTTCTGCAGTACACATTAGTGACAGCATAGCTGACATGAGTCAGCAGTATGTACGTATTATTGACCATAACATGCACATATTTTTTCACATCAACAAGTATAGATTTACACAGCACCTTGATCATCACAATATCTTCTGTGACACAGAATGACATGCTAGTCCTATTTACACTGCACAGTCATAGTGTGAAAATTAGACTTCTGCAGTGGTGCTTGTGTTAAGTACTGTGTCCGCTTGATTGTGTCAAAAAATAGAGTGTTCTAATCTCACAGCAATCAACTGGTGTGTGCATGTCTGTGTATATATAGAAATGTGTGAATATGACCTTAACTACTGCTGTCCACAATAAATTTGTACCCCGGAGTTAATTTTTACACTGCTGGTTGAGTCCACAGCAACATCAGACCCTTCTCCCAACATTATCTTCTCTGTAACAACACACTGATATCATCCTCTATAAAGTACATTTCACACTGTAAAAGTTAGATTTCTGAGGTGGCACTTGCATTAAGTAATCTATCCTCTATATTGCATAGATGTATAGGTATCTTGTGGCAGTTAACATGTGTGTGTGTGTGTGTGTGTGTGTGTGTGTGTGTGTGTGTGTGTGTGTGTGTGTGTGTGTGTGTGCAAATGGATGTGGAAGTATCTTAGAAATATTCATAGCTGTATTAGTCATTTTTACACACACACATATAGTCATTTTTATACACACATCTCCTTTGCATGACATGCAGTGAAGCTCACATATAATCAGACTTCTTGTGTGATGTGCACATATAATAGACTTGGTTGTAGATAGGGTCAGTACATAGGAAGTTTGAATACAGGAATGCCTGTCATCTATGAGTGCGTGTTTCTTCCTCTTACTGTGCTGAACAGGCTGAGATTCCTACACGAGGTATATCTATGAGGTGTGCTTGTGCTGTGGAACCACTTTTTAGTGAAAACATGAAGGTAATACACAGTGGTGATGTCATCCATTGAAATGTGCAGTGTCACAGTCATCAAATAAATCTGTTGTTGCGCTTTTATTTCGGCAAATTTTCATTAGCCTGTGATGTTTGTTATATATTTCAAATTCTGATGTCACTGTACATGTTGTTAACAGTGTTGACATTCACACATGCTATGCTCATGTGTAGATGTTGTTTCTTATTACACAAGTTTATTCTACATTTCCTTTGGAAAGGCTGTATTGAAGACTGATGCTGTCATTTTAAGAGACTATCATTCCATCACATTTGTGGCAAGACACTTCCTCAGGACTGAAGACACAAGATGTTGTAATGTATGTTGTTGCCTAAGTAAGGCATGTGTTTCAATAGAGGATAATATCAAAGTTGTATATAGTTGTTCTACCATCACAATGACACCAGCAGGGGGCTACAATTGTGTTTGACTATACCAAGCATCAGGCAACTTTGATATACAGTAAGATTCTTACTAAATAATTACAGGAACATGTATTCCTTTATTCATACACATGATGTAATGCTTTCACATAACTAGAAATAAAACAATTGGTGGTACATGTATAAATTGGCACATTCATTGATCTCACTACAGTGTTGATTTTATCTACACTTAGGCCAGTGTTTCAAACCAGCATTGAGTGAATGTAAGCATTTGTGTCCTTAATTATTCTGCAGGAAAGACATCCTCCCCCAATTACACTATGCACGTATGGAGTGGCAGAGTCCTCTCCCATCAATTTTAGCAAATAAAAATTATGAGCAAATAATATACAACTGATTGAATGACTTCACAAAAGTGGAGTTCAACAGCTGTGTTAATAGTTACACTGTAGCGGTTGTGATTAAAACCTGTATTGTTATTTGGAGGAGTTGTACAGCTAGATGTTCAATTCTAGCATAGGGATTAATTTTGTGTAAACATGTTAATATCACACAATGACCATTACATTACATCAGTCTTATCCCTTGATATGTTGCACAAACACGTATACGTAGCTTTGTATTTCATGGCAGTAGATATCTGTTCTGTCAATGTCATGGTGAAAGTGCTACTTTGGCACATGCATTAAGTATTGTGGTGAATACGAGTGTACCCACTGCTCTTTGATGGTATTTGTACAGACATACAGGGAAACCTTTCTTGACCACAGGACATTGATATAGGACTGATCATAATTGTGTGCACATGAGCATACTCATTTAGTTGCCATCAGTCATACATGCTAATATGATATTCGTTCTCAGGTATCTTTTCTTAATTCACCCATTAATTTCATTTGTTTGTCTCAATGTCCATAGCTACATCCTGTATGAAATGCCAGCAATAAACATCTTGGGGCAATACAATGCATCATAGTGCAATGTTTTCATCTCTTCCTATCTGTTGGCACAATAACTGTGTCAGGCAGGAGTGCCTTATGAAAGGGTATTATGTATGTCACACTCCACTCTCACATTTGTAAGGCCACACACACCTATGTATGGAAGCCATACCTTAGAATATTAACATGCATAATTCCCTTCAAGGGTGATCCTCCTTGCACATGTGTTTTGTCTATTGCTGTGGCATACACAGTTAACACACAGCTCAGTAGCAGCATTGATGGCATGGGTTAGACTCTTGCAAAAGGACATTGTGGTTTCTGAGCTATTCCTATTTTCCAGTGTGTTATATTGACAAAATGTACACTCTGCAAATATCCAACAATGTTTGTACTGTCCTTGAAAACAGTCATATCAATGGAGCAAGTCAATGACATTCATATGTCATGTAATTCTTCTATGTTACAACATAAATTTGTGTAACTTTCACATCCAATAATATCATGTCTGTTTTTATTTATCTACATTTGCTGATAAAGGATGACCACCATTAATCATTATGACATACATATTGCACAATTTTATTATTATGAATTTATCTTTGTGACATAATCACATTCACACCAGTTTTTGTACTAGAATTTGAATGTTTATCCTCTCCTCTTGCATATTTCTGTATACATCTCTTTGATTTCTGTGTGCGTTGTCCTCAGTATATTTTTCCTGCCTGGTGACCCATGTATGGTAGTTGCCCTCGCCGTTTCACATCCTCTCATACTTACTACTCTATAAATATGTTTCATTTATATGCAGAGTACACTCAGTACACTTTCTCTGCCTGGCACAGAATGCATTATTTGCCTTTTGTAGCTATTCGTGCTGTCAGTTTGAGCACACTTAACAGGCTTGCCCATAGGCAAGTCTGTTTTTTATTATGTGTGCTCATGCTGCTCAACACGTTTTGCTGCCTGCCAACAATACTGCTGGCCACAAAAACTTGCTTGTATTCATGTTGATATGTTGAGCAGCATGCATATGTGATTAGTGCTGCTGCGTACAGTGCTAACACGTAAACATAGTGTAGGCCTCATGTGAAGCCTACATGACTGTTCATAAATCCTGCAGATTGTATAAAACACATTTGAAACTGTCTTCAATTTTACAAAATGTTCTTGTCTTTTCCTAAAATGTTTGGTCTACAAGTTTCTGTGTTATTGATTGCATAGCTTACAGTGTACCTTTGCATGACTAGTGTGGATCTGCATGAAATGTACTGTTAATTTCACTCTCTGGGTGCTGCATTTGTGAAAGCAAGTTGAAACTGTTTCTGATGTTGCAGAATGTCCCTGACTTTGCTTTATGGTGATTTGTTTCAGAACAGTAGCATGCTAAGCTGCAAGATATACCTACCCCTCCAAACTATTCTGTTAATGTTGCAGAAGAGGTTTAAATCCTTCAATCCAGTATTTCTGACACCATTGTATGTGCAAATGTGAAGTAAGTCCATCAGTAATGGATCTCCGGATGTCTTATTTGCTAGACACAGGTCACTTCTCAGTGTCTGTAAGAGATGGGATATAGTGATAGGGCTTTGAGTCAGTCTATGTCGGACATGATGTTTAAGTCTTGTATCCTTTTTGTAAGGTATCTCTCTGGACGTTCCAGTTGTTACATGTGCCTTGACACATACATGTCAAAGGGAGTATTATCCTCAATGATTGACCTAATAAGAGCTGAGTAAAGGAGGACAATGACATCCCTGGATGTAGAAGAAAACGTCTTGTTTATGAGCTGAGCATGATATTACTGAACAATGTGTCAAAGAGGAGAAACAGTGATAGGAAACATCTCCTCTCGAGGGGAGAGGTTAAAAACATTTTCATCTGTGGGTGTCTAAAATGCCTAGTACACCCCTGCTTAACCCTACAACACTGGAATATTAAGGATTATTTTGTAATGACAATGCACACTGTCTATGCATGAGCAAATAGCATTGCTAATATCAGTAGCATTCATTAAGGTTTACATACCATCATCCTAACCTGATGAGCCATGAATACTTCATTGTCCACCCTGTCTTTCAAGTGTGTGTGTGTGCGTGTGTGTGTGTGTGTGTGTGTGTGTGTGTGTGTGTGTGTGTGTGTGTGTGTGTGTGTGTGTGTGTGTGTGTGTCTCAGCTGCACAATATCATGTAAACAGATACGTAGTCTCAGTTCTGCAATATAGCTGACATAAGTCAATAGTATGCATTTATTACTGATCAGAAGAAGGCACTTAACTTTTTCCTATTAACAAATATGGCTTTACACAAACACTTCAACAGCACAATATCTTCTCTAAAACAGAATAAGAAACTAATCCTATGTACACTCCACTGTCACACTATAGAAGTCAGATTTCTTTAGTGGCACTTGCCCTCTAGATGATTGCGTAACTAGATAACTAGGAGGTTCTAATCTCAGGGCAGTCAACTTGTGTGTGTGTGAGGTTATGTATAGAGCTGTTTAAGTATCACCTTACATATAGCCAACCTCACTGAACTACCAGGCTGGAGAAACTTTTACACCAGAGGGTGAGTCCATATCAGTGTCAGATCCTTTTTCCAACATTATCTCTGCAACACAATGATGATGTCATCCTTTATAAAGTGCACTCTCATATTGCATAGGTCAGACTTCTGCAGTGACACTTGAATTAATTATTGTGTCCTTTAAATTGTGTAACCATATAGGCATATAGGTAGGGGTTATAATCTCACAGCAGTCAATGTGTGTGTGTGTGTGTGTGTGTGTGTGTGTGTGTGTGTGTGTGTGTGTGTGTGTGTGTGTGTGTGTGCATGTGTGCATGTGAATGTAAATGAATGCAGGAGTGTCTCACACCTCTTAGTTTTGACAACATTTAGAATATCACATGGCTGTAGAAGTTATTTCTGCACACATCTCCTTTGCCAGACACAACTGTTGGCATCCCTTCAAAGATGCAGTGTTTCTCATTGGTAGTCACACTTCTTCTGTGGTATGTGCCTATAATATACTTGTCTACATATTGTGTAAGTAGAAAGGTAGGACATTCGAACACAGAACTGGCTGTCTTCTGTGAGTGTGCGTTTCTTCCTCTTACTATGTAGACCATGTTGCAAATGCATATGTGATGTATGTCTATACAGCGTGCTCTGCAACCACTTTTTAGCAAAAACATCAATGTAATACACAATGGTGATTGCATCCATTGAAATGTACAGTGTCACAGATATAAAATAAATCATGAGTGGCACATGTGTTTCAGCAATCCTTAGTAGCTTGTGATGTTAGAGATATAACTCAAATCTCAACATAGCTGTACATGATATTAGCAGTGCTGTCACCCACATGTGCTATGTTCATCTGTAAATGTAATTTCCTCTTACAAGAACTTATTCTAATTTTCATTTTGAAATGCAGTATTGAAGACTGATGCTGTCATTTGATTAGATTGCCCTTCCATAACAGTTGTAGTAAAATGCCTCCTCAGGATTGAGAACAGGAGATGGTGTAAAGTAGGTTGTTGCCTAAGTATCCACAAAAACAAACAATACTAGTATAGTAAAAAACAAAAAATGATCCACAGAAGGAGTTTAGCTGTTTATTCATATCAAATAGGCATGTGGTACCTCGGCATTTTGCCTTCAAGGATAATTAACATAATGCACCACCAAATTTTTATACCAAGTGAACCACTGGAAACACCTCATCATTATCCAATTAAATAATTAATTATATAATTATATACATTTAAATATTAGTTATTAAAGGGACTATTCAAATAATCCTGCTACACATCAAATATATCAACAATATAAAATTGTTAAATGTCATAACAACATTTATACAGTTATAA